>NC_138381.1:4653486-4834832 GCF_054177405.1 Leptonychotes weddellii | reverse complement strand
CAATATATGTTAAAAAAAAAAAAGAAGAAGAAGAAGATAGCAGGAGGAGAAGAATGAAGGGGGGAAATCGGAGGAGGAGACGAACCATGAGAGACGATGGACTCTGAAAAACAAACTGAGGGTTCTAGAGGGGAGGGGAGTAGGCAGATGGGTATGAAAGAGGGCACGTTCTGAATGGAGCACTGGGTGATATAGGCAAACAATGAATCATGGAACACTACATCTAAAACTAATGATGTAATGTATGGGGATTAACATAACAATAAAAAATTTTAAAAAACAAAACAAACAAACAAAAAAATAAATCACACCTTAGTAACCCTGACTTTAAAGACTTGTCCTGACTCACTATAATAACTATGTACATTCAAATTACTATTATCATCCTTACACAATTCAGAAAAAGCCTTCTGCTATGGACTGCATTTTTGTGCCCCCCTAAATTTATGTGGAAACCTAACCTCCAACGTGATGGTATTAGGAGGTGGGATCTTTGGGAGGCAATTAGGATTAGATGGGGTCAAGTGGAGCCTCTATGAATAGGATTAGTACCCTTAAAGTGTCTGGAGTGTTCTCTCTCTCCCCCTACCCCCTCCCTCTACCTCCCTCTCCCCTTCATTCCCTGCCCCTCTCCCCTTCGCCCTCTACCACATGAGCACACCGCATGAAGACACCATCCGCAACCAGAAGGAGAGCTCTCACCAGAACCCAACTGCATTGGCCCCTTGACCTGACTTCCAGCCTCCAGGACTCTGAGAAAACAAATGTGTGTTGTTCAAGCCTTCGGTGTGTGGTGCTTTGCTGTGCCAGCCCTGACAGACTCAGGCAGCTTCCTAACAGTTCTCTTTGCATTCTTCTTAGTGAAATTTTGAAATTGCGTTATCTTAGGACCAGCCAACGGCTCCCTCCCTTCCCTTTGGAGTCCTGTCCTGCTTTCTTCCTTCCCCCTCATCCTCCTGGGCTGCTCCTGTCCTTCATTCCTTCCCCTCCTACCTCACTGCCACCTCCCGGGGCAGCAGTCTGGACACCGGGGAAGAGGTCGAGGGGGCCTATGTGTGGCATGGTACCCCCAAGTGTGCAGGTGTGTAAACTCGGGTGTGAAGGCATTTACACTGAAGTAATGAAACATTGACTCAGCTACCACAGACAAAGAGGGGAAGTTTCAGAAGGGTCCTCTATGATCTCACAGGGAAAACAGGTTGCAGCTGAGGCCTGGGGTGCTTCTTCTGTGGATGCTGAGTTCTTCCCTCTGGCTGGCTTTTCACCCCAGAGCTTCCCAGGACACCTGGTACAGAGGGCTGCAACAGATTTGCTGAAAAGAGCTGAAATAAAAGTATATGGTTACGACTCTCAAATCAAGTTCAATGGAAAGAAATACTTATGATTGTTTTTCTTTAATTTCTTCATACATTCTTATTTTCTAATTTTTAAATAAATTTTCAGTTTTTTTAAGATTTTATTTTTAAGTATTCTCTATGCCCAACATGAGGCTGGAAGATCAAGAGTTGCAGGCACCCCCCGACTGAGCCAGCCAGGCACCCCTTCTGAAGACTTCTTATTTCCTTTTCCTTTCTTCTCCTTTCATTTATTTATTGTATCACTTTCTGCAGCTCCCCGTTTCCTTATGTCCCTTTGTGATCTATGTTTTTGCTTTGAAAGGACTCCCACTCTATATTCTTTTCTGCTTCAAAAATTGTCTAAGTCAGTTATTCTGTTTTCTAAATCATTCAATTATGCATAATAATTTGAGACAATCCACTTTCTTGGTGTCGAGATAGGACACAAAGAATATGATGGGTTTTTTAAGACATTTAACCTCTCCATTAATTTTCTTCAACTTCTTCTATTTCTCCTAATCCCCTTCCTTTTATGTGGGATTATTTTTCACAGTGAGTTCCTATACAAAAACCCACGGAACAAGCCTGTACAACAATATATTTTTGATCCTTATGTGATCACAATGTCAACCATGGCTTTTTTTTTTTTTTTGGAAGTATAATTAGCATACAGTTTTATTACAATAGCCAAGATACGGAAACAGCCCAAGTGTCCATCCACTGACGAATGGATGAAGATGTGGGATATATATACACAATGGAATATCACTCAGCCATCAAAAAAGGGAAATCTTGCCATTTGCAAACAACAGGGATGGACCTGGGGGGTGTTATGTTAAGTGAAATAAGTCAGACAGAGGAAGACAAATACTTGATTTCATTCATATATGGAGTTTAAGAAACAAAACAAATGAATAAGCAAAGGAAAAAAGAGACAAGGCATGGCCTTTTTTCAATTTTCTAGGGACTAATGAGATTGTGTTTAAGGTTCCTTGCAGGCCTTTCTATCTTCCTTTCTTATTTCCCACATTGCTTTTATAACCTTGGATATACAATGCTTGTCAATAATTGACAAATGCAAGATGTCTCTTAGAAATAACATTTTATGAAAAATATAATTTTACATGAAACACTTAATGAGAATAAACCCCAGTGAAAAATCAAGGTTAACAGTTCAGAAGTTGCAATATAAATTCCTTCTCAGAGAACGATTTTGATCCTGGGGCACAGAAACTATTTGTATTAGAAATAGCAGTCCTTAACCTATAGCATGTGGGGTGCAACTCCAACAAATCTGCATAGGACCTCTTGTCCACTGTTTTACTCATGGTCAAGAGAAATGAATACAATAGAGATCAATGAGTAAATCACGAAGCTATGATAAGTAAGAAAGCATCTTATTCAACAGGAAAGAGTCTGTAGGAAGAGGGACAATCACATGAATGCATAAACTTTCTCAGTAGGGAAGCACTGAAAATAGCCACCACCTCATCACAATAATTACCGGTGCTCATTTTTAACAAAACCTCATTGAAAAAATATGCAGGTACAAATACAGAGGTAAATCAATTCCAGTTTCTACCAAGGAAGTTAGTCTAAAGAAGTGAGCTTTTCTCTCTGATTTCAGCTCTCACTTCTTCTCAGTCTAAAAACATACTCAACCTCACCCTAAAATGAAAAGTCTTCCCCACACCCCCTTTTATCATGTGTTCATTCATTCATTCAAGAAGTATCTACTAAGCACCTTCCCTGTTCCAGTCACTGTTTTAACACAGAAGAGTGTCTGCAGCCCTATGGGATCAACACAAGTCCCTGTCCTCACGGGGCTCACATTCTGTTCTCTTCTCACTCAAAAAGCAATCTTTGGGGAAGGTATGTGCTATGGTGAGCGCTGTGAATTGTGCAAGACTGTTGAATCACAGATCTGTACCTCTGAAACAAATAATACATTATATGTTAAAAAAAAAGAAGAAGAAGAAGATAGCAGGAAAGGAAGAATGAAGGGGGGGAAATCGGGGGGAGAGATGAACCATGAGAGACGATGGACTCTAAAAAACAGACTGAGAGTTCTAGAGGGGAGAGGGGTGGGAGAATGGGTTAGCCTGCTGATGGGTATTAAGGAGGGCACGTATTGCATGGAGCACTGGGTGTTATACGCAAATAGTGAATCATGGAACACTACATCAAAAACTAATGATGTAATGTATGGTGATTAACATAACATAATAATAAAAAAAAGCAATCTTTGCACCTTCCCTTTCCTTTGAAATAATCTCATTGATATCTAGCTTATGCCACCTTATGTATTGTTTGTAACAGCTTTTTTGAAATATAATTTACATACTACACTTCACTCAAAGTATACAACTCAATGGTTTTTAGTATACTGACAGAGTTGTGCAACTAACCCCACAATTGATTTTAGAACACATATTACTGTAGCTGGTTGCTTGCAGAGAACAAATTAGAGTGGAGACCAAGCCTGGGGATGGGAAAAGCAGTTATGAAGCCTGACCCTAGGAACGATGATGGCATGCACATGATTATGTCAGAGGGAATGAAGAGAAATGTCCAGGATTTGAGAGTATTAGGAGGTAGACCTAATGCATTACTGTCAAAGTTACTGGGCCTCCCTGGAGAATTAACACTGTTCATCTCTTCCTTCTTAATATCTTCTTCCAGTGCTTTGGGGTTGTTCTACTCTCTTCGATGTCTCTTATCTCCCTGAGGACTTTTCTCCATGGATTCTTCACCAGGTAGACTCTGTCTTCAATCCATTGCCTCTCTCACTTTATATCTACTTCCAGACAATCTGACACCTAATCACCCCTGATGCTAATGTCTATTAAGTTTACGTCTCCATATATATTTGTGCAAGAGAAAGGTGAGGAATAGAGGTTCAAAGAATTCACTAAGCATCCTGCTCAAAGTGGAGAAACTCCTATTTAGAGTTGAGGGGCCCTGCCGAGAGGAGATGGATTTTAAAGAAGTATTCAGAAGGAAGAGCGAGTGATCACAAATGGGGTCCTGAAAAGGGAACTTTGCATGCTACCCAAACCGTGAATGGAATTATGAAGAAAGAGAAATAAATCTGGAGTCAGAGCTCAGCTGAATTTCCAGTAAGTTTAAATTGGATTTTAGAACCATGACTGCTGGGATGTGTGATCTTGTCAAGAGGGGAGACAGGGGATGTACTTTTCCTTGGCAGTCCTTGAACCATCCTTCTGGGATCCCCTTAGTGTTCTCACTCAAAGGAAGACATTTCTCGAGCTCTTAGTATATTTCAGGCACTTAACTAGGTACTAAATAGGAAAGTGACACCACGATGAAAGAAGTACTAAGATGTCCCACTAGTTTGTGCAGATTTCGACAGCTCTGTTCGATCTCCCTCTCCTCTCCTCTGATGCACACTTAAATGCTGGCTCCCTGAAGGCAGGCCTTGCCAGTTTTAACTAGCCAGAGGAATGACCTTGATGACCAGCATTGAAGGTCAGGGGAGGACCACAGTGGCAGTCTTATTACAAAGGGTAAGGCAGTTGAGCCAGCTGGTGACCTTAGTGCACATGGCTGATGCGCTTCCCTATTGCTCAGGATATTCATTTCCTGGGGCTGCTGTAACAAAGTAGCACAAAATAGGTGACCGGAGACAACAGAAATCTATTGTTTTGACAGTTCTGGGGGTTAGAAGTCCAAATCTAGGTGTGGTGGGGCCATGTTCTCTCCAAAGGCCCTAGGGGAGACTCCATCCTTGCCTCTTCCAGTTTCCCAAGGTTCCTGGCAATCCTTGGCATTCCTTGACTTGTGGAAGGATGGCTCCAATCTCTGTCTCTGTGGTCACATGGCCTTCTCTCTGTGTGTCTCTCTGTGTGTCCCACGTGTTCACATGGTCGTCTTCTTATGAGAACACCAGTCATATTTGATGAAGGCCTATCCTAATCCAAGATGAGGGCCCACCCTCTCTTAATAGGACCTCATCTTAGCTAATTACATCTACAACGTCTCTATTTCTAAATAAGGTCACATTCTGAGTACTGGGGTTTAGGACTTCAACGTAGCAGGGTTCACTGGTTACTTGATGCTTGTCAACTGACTAAATATGATGAGCTATTATCATTAGTATCCTTGGGAAGAAAAAATATTCTTTTTTTACCACGATACTTTTCTAATTGAAATGCAGTCATCCCTATCTCATATTTGGTATAGTAATTACAACAATTAATATTGTCTTAAGAAACAGAAAGATTACTATAAATAATTAGGTGTAAATGATTTGGAAGCATCCTCTTCAGCCACTTTGAATGAGCTGTGCATTTTTTTTCTTGAATTGCAAAATCTGTTATATGTAAATAAAATGTATTATACTACCAATTATGTATTATACTACAAATTAACTACCAAAGTTAAATAACGGGGGGAGGGTACAGGGAAAAAAAAATCCCTGTACTAAGTAGCCTTATACAAATACGGTGATTTGTGCACTTGTCTTTACACGTTTTATACATGTGTGTATGTAAATGCATTTTACTTCTCTTTTATATAAAGTTACAGTCAGGAAAAAAACACAAAGTAAACAGAAAGAAGTCTATACTTTGGATGAAAATTGACTTTCAATTTCCTTATGGAGTGCTATTTCTCTTTATTCTATGCCCTTTGGTCAAATACAATGTATAGATTATTTAGGTTGGTAAAATCAGTAATCATATATCAGGGGTGCAAAGGGCAATATTTTGATGCTGAATGTAGGGTCCTTTATTAACATGGTAAACCAAACATAAAAGTTTAATGGGATTAACAGATAAACAGGAACGTTTTCAATCTCAGGAACTGTTTATCTCTTTCAGAATTCCAATTAAAATTAACTCAGCCGTCCAATAAAGGGGGGAGGTTATAATAAAATTATGGCTGGGAATAGATATGAGAATTTCTTAAATAAATGATGGAACTAACACACCTTGTATAGCACTGAAAAAGAATAATGCATAGGAGGATTTTCTGTGTACTATGGTAAGGGGCTTCTTGAACAGAAAGCGTTGGTGCACTGTGCATGTTAGACCAACTACTCAAATTGCTCTACTCTTACACCTTACATTAATTAAAATAGAAAAATATTGGAAGAAAGTTCTAAGAATCCAGATCGTGCTTAAAATGTTATGACCGTGCTTGAAACTCTGAAACTAATACAATAAATGTAATAAGGTAAGTGATCTAAAAGTGTGGCAATAGGAAATAAAGGTTAAAATGTTAGCTCCAGGGTTAATCCTCTAAAAAATGGACAGCAATGGAAAGACGTGGAGATTGGAAATGCTTGAGAAGTTGCTGATAGGAGCATTGTTACTAATATAATAATTTCAGTAAAGGGCCGACTTTGCTCATAGGAGACATTGCTTCATTACTTAATGGACAGTGATGGGATCAGCAAATGAGGTCAGCATCAGTTATAATGATATTTTCAAATTCACCAACTTTTTTCAACCTGGCATTCTTTGTCTATGTACCCATCTGAACCTATCTAAGTGATATTGAAAGTCATCTATTTAACGTACATATTTATAAAACTCTTTCAGGTTGGTAATATCTTCGTTAACTAGCAGGGCTGAAGAATTTGATATCCAGTTAATGGATTCTTTTTTAATCCAAATAGGACATTACCTCCAGGATCAGGGTCTCTCTGGTAGGTCTCTCTGTTACTGACTGGTACGACAATTAGCAGCTTCAGCATAGCAAATTTCTAATCTAGAAGCCAATCATTAACAAAACATTAAAATTCGAAGAGGTTTATGAAGTGATAGGGCAACTTTTCTTTAAAATAAAAATGTAGGAAAAGCCTACAAAGCATTTTATAACCTAATTCAATATTTTGCTTTTGACTGTCTGTGTTGTGAAAAGAATATTTATTTTTCAATGTCATTTTTTTTCTAGTTCCTCAACTGCAGGCTTCGAGTGTTGCATTAGGTGCTGACTGTATGGTAATAATCTGCTTGGGAGCATCTGAAGTTCACAGTAGAATTGTATCTAGAATCAGACATCATTCCTGTAAACCTTGCTGGGACTCATGCATTCTGCATTAGTGTGAATAAATAATATTTCTTTTCAATGAACCCATTCTTATTTGTCAGGTAGCAAGTAAACAGAAAAGGTGCTGTGACTCCAGTTGACACATCAGTCATTTTATTCGTACACGGAGAGGAAATAAAGTAGACTACTTTCCACAGTCAATGTCAGAATTTGATCCCTTCTGCCTCCAGCTGAACACTCAATATCAGATAAGTCATATAACCGAATGTTTATATTAGAAGATGTCATCTAAGCACACAAATAAATGCTAGAACTGGTAAAGGTGTACATATTGTATCTGGAAAGGGAAAGTAGAGGGCGCGTTTTTATTTCAAACAAAGATATTTTGACTCGTTTGGGTTGTTTGGGATTGAAAGCTTCCTTACAGTAACTGCATTCTAAATTCCTATGTTCGTGGTGGGTTAAAAATGGCAACACATTCTTTCCATCATCTCCTGTGAAGAAGGGAGGTCTGTTCCCCCCATCCGTTGACCGTGGGCTGGCTCTCTGACATGCTTTACAAAGAGGATGTGGCACAGATGACATCGTGTGACTTCGAGCATGGCCTCAGCTTAGGTTCTCACCCTCTTGCCCCTTTGTAGCAAGTCTGGGCTGGTCTCAGTGAGGACAAGACACCAAATGGAGAGAAAGATCTCACAGGGAAGAGGTCCAGCAGCCCTAGTCACCCCACAGGTCAACCTTAGGCCCCGGTGACATCCTCTGAGACCAGGGTTCCCTCATCTGTACCCTAACTCACTGCAAACGCATCAGTGAGCCCGGCCAATGCCACATGGAGCAGGAAATGCACCCAACCAAACCCAGGCCACATTGTCTGCTCAGAATCATGGGCAAAAAAAATGATGGTGGCTTTAAGTCAGGTTCTGGAGTAGTTTGTCCCACTGATATGGATAATTACTATGATATCATTGCAGAGTTAGAGGGTTCTTATCTCACGGAGTCGAAGAATGAATCTCGCAGACAAAACGGTGAGGTGAAGTGAAAGTTTATTAAGTGAAGGTGAGAATAGAAAAGGAAAGCTCTCTAGAGTGAGAGGGGCCCCCCCACCGCAATGGGTTGCCACTGAGGTCTATTACAGAAAACTGGTGGGTCTTTTATAGAAAATTGACCAGGGGGAACTTGGTAAATATCTTGTCTATGACATTTAAGACAAACAAGGTGGATTTGTTATGCTCCCTTCTCTCTGGTTAATATCCTGTCTATAACATTTCTCCACATCTGGGATTTTTGTGAGCCTGGTTACCCCGTGTGAACCTGGTTGTCACCTAACCCCCTACCTGCCTCTCCCTACCTAGCCTCTCCTGTCCCTTACTCAATATGTTTCACAGTATCAATGCAAATGTGCTTGTAAAATGCTTCAAACATCCAGAAGAATGTTTGTGACCTTAATGAAACTTGACTAAACCAGTAATTACATGCGCACACATCACCACCACCACCAGCAACAGCAGTGACCTGGAAATCAGCCGTGATTCATCCTTATAACGTGAAGTCAGTATCCCTTAGTTCAAATTCAAAACTTAGGAACTCAGGTGTCAGAAGTTTATAGCTACAAGCGACAAGCTTCTAAAAAACAGCCAGGATGCAGTAAATTATCTTTAAAATGAATCAAATACTTTCTAAGCAGATATGTTAAAGGGAATAAGCTTGTATAATGAAAAGTCTCAGGCTTCAAGGTTAACCTGGTTTAAACTCCAGCCTTGCCCCGTGCTGGCTTGGAGAGCTTGCTTCTACTAGTTTTGTTACTTAATATCTCTGCCCCCTTCATTTGCAGAAATGAAGATAAATAGACCTACTTTAGAGAGTTAAAGTGAGATCTGGAGATGCAGTATACAGAATGTACTAATGCCGTGTCATCCACACCACAAATAGTAGTTGCTTTCCCGGGTCCTGTATTTATCAGTAGTGCTGATAAATATTGGAAGCACTCTCCATGTGGTCCATTGTAAGTATGCCCTTCAAAGATGAAGAAAGAAGGTGAAAAGATATATGGAATACATAAAATGATATCTGACGTAATATAAAAATATATAAAATGGTGAGTTCAAGTCCCATGTTGGGTGTAGAGATACATACATATAGAGAGAAGATAAATGGAGAAATAAAATATGTAAACATAAAAATTCATTGCATAATAGATTGTAAGTTTTTAGCAGTGCTGTAAGAATAATACATAGAGTAATAAAAGGGTTTTTTTTCTGAGTTACTTTTTTTTTAATTTAAATTTTAGTCAGTTAACATACAGTGCAATATTGGTTTCAGGAGTAGAATTCAGTGATTCATCACTCACACACATCACCCAGTGCTCATCACGTTAATAATAAGAATTTTTAAGGTTGACAGTAGCTCAGGAGCATCAGCTGGGTGGTCTTCCCAGAACGGCTCAAGCCACCGTGGGTATCGGGCAAACTGATCACATCTTTGCTTCAGACACACAAGACAAAAGAGGGTACAAAAGTCCCCCGGTACAAGCCGAAGTTCTAGACCAGCAGCTGGATCTATCTGTGCTTCTAATCTGTGTTCTTACAGTTCTCTCCTGCCAAATCTCAGTGATTCCTGAGGTATCTCCTTACGAAAAGTACAGTAACCCCTGCGTTGCCGATGAGCTCTTCAGAGTAAATGCGGAACCCCCAGGAAGCGTGTACCACTCAAGTCTGCATGATGCAAAGATGCCTCCTTGACGGCACACTCTGTACGTTGAAACAGGGCGTCAACCAGTGTGTCAAACATCTTTCACTCATTTTGAAATCTAGACATGCCTTTTTCTTTTTAATAGAATTAAGCAAACATGAAGGTCTAGATTCATTATATTGTTTTATATGGGACCGAAATTATCGAGGAATGCACAGCATATTGTTTTACAGAAGGGCTAAAATCGTGGAGATTTTCCAGTTTTATTTTGTAATCAGTTTCTCAGCATTGTTAATAAACACCATTAATAATGTGCAAATAACTGCGGTCCAAGGTTTATTGAACACACATTATTTACATAATAAAATTTTATTACAGAAATGATATATTTACAAATACTAAACAGTCCTTCTTACCTCACACGAAACTCTGCAAATTATTCATAGCTTTTAAAGCGTTTTCATATCCAGCCTAGACATATAGCCGATATTCATGCTAATTTATGCCTATTGTGGAAATGCAAAAACACTAATTAGCATGAAAATTGCCATGAATGGGAGATGGGAAATATATTTCATAGTAGGAATTTAGATGTATCACAAGTTGGTAAATGTGTTACCTATTTAATCATCCCATTTGAGTGCAGAAAGGCACGCATCTATATCGCACAGTTTTAAAACAGTTTATCTATCCAAAAGACTGGTTTGTTCTTTATAAATTAGCCTTTACAAAGGCAGTTTATCTCTCCCTGCTGTGTTATCAACATACGCACACTAAATACTATAAAGGCGGTCAGATGGTTATTTATTCCATCTTAACCATTAAGACACTCCTTCTTACTAATTTTTTGTTGTCTTTGACATCAGAGAGAAAATTAAATAGAACTTACTACACTATTCTCAGGGGGATATTATACTTTAGGATCTGCTCATTGGTTAGGAAACTAGATGATAGCAATTCCCGCGGATCCGTTTACATACAGTTGCGGGGTTTTCTGCAGCTCTAATAAAACATCTATCTTGTTCTTTTTAAAATAGTAGTTCCCTACTTAATGTAAAGTACTTACGACATTTGAGACGCACCTAAATTAAAACAACAATAACAATGCAACATCACCCTCATTGAAGATGCTTGGTGCTTGGTAAGCATGTTGCGATTCTTAATATAAATGCATGTCATTCTACTGCTCCAGGCTATCCAAAGAAAGGATGTGACTTTCTTATGGATGGAAGTTGGAAGAAAGAAAGCTTCCATCGTTTCTTTGCCCTCCTTGGATGTGGTTTCAATGATCATCTCTCTTTCTCAGATATTCCCATGAAACCCTTATTTTCTTTCTATGCTTCCCAACAGCCCTCTTTTCTTGGTTTCAAAACAGTGAAATTGATTTGACTGATCCACTTGTTCTATCTCCAAAGCATGGTGGTCTCCACAGTGTGGAGGCTATTTACACAGTTCAGGGAGCACCCAGAGTGACCCATGGAGAGACAGAAAGGGAATGTGAAAGCTCTACTGACACTGTGCCACCTGAAATAGGAGACACATACTGGGCTTTGCTCCGCCATCATGCACAGATCGACACCTGCACATTCGCCTGGTTGAAGCCCCGGCTGGGCTCGTACTCTCAGGAAGCAAGGGGTCCCAAGGGAAGAATGTTAGCACCAAGGGCAGGGGGCTGACCACTGGCTTCCTGGCCACATTGGCCTGTTTTCTTAAAGTTTACGGTTTTAGGTGCCATCCCTTAAGAAGGCTGAAGATGTTGTGTGACTTAATTTTAACTAAATTGATCCCTATAAAGCAATTTTTAGTTATAGACGATTCTCGAAAAGAAGCCACAGCAGAGAAGGGCAAAGCTGATATATCACAGAAATGCACACAATTTTTGCACGAGTCTGGCATCCATTCCAGCAAGTTGGGCATCGTGTGCATGATGGCTCTCTGTCATTTGGAAATGGTCCCGATGATGTAGCAGGAAAAAGGCAAAGCCTGACGTACTTTGCTTAACGAGAACCTTCAGCTCTGAGGCAAGATTAACTAAGTGACAATCTATGAAACCGGTAACAAACCCATCAAAAAATTATTACCACTGCTAGCAACATGGGTTGACATCCAAGACGATCAGCAATGGCAGGGCCCTATGTGTAGATCGTCCTTACTTCATAAGGGTATGAGCCATACACTCAGCACGCAGCAGAGCCTGAAGACAAACCTCCCCAATTTTTTCGGCAATGTTACCAAAATTGTGTGAATCTTAATGTTAAATGTTTGCAAGGGCCTTTGTTGGTTTTTTAAACATATTTTTACAGTCCTACATGCACTCATTTGTAAACATCAAAAGGATGCTATCAGGTGTAATCAAAAGGAGCGTATGATAATGTTTAGAGAAGCTGTCCTATACCAATGCCTATCACATTTTTGTGTCAACAAGGTGACTGTTGAAAATAAAGTCTCTTGACCTACTCTTAGAGAATCCTGCCGTAAACCACCAGACGATCCCACTCTGAGAAAATTCTTCTTTGAAAAACCTCCTGATTGGTCCCCAAACAGTATGTTTGTTTTGTGGAACACTAGATGTGTTCCTCTTGCCATGTGTTCTACTGACGGTTGTAAAAGTTGAATAGAGAACATTTAAAGTCGGGTGAAGAAGGGTGTCCTGACTGGGGTCTAACTCTGGTTGGAAATGGGAAATGGGAGAAACCACCAAACAAAATCCTTCATTAACAGAAGCAGCTTCTTAAACAAACAAACAAGCAAACAAACAGAAGTAGCTTGATTTTCCCAAGCCTGCAATTGCTCTGTGGTCTATTTACCAGTATCGGTTAAAGACACCCCATGGGTAGATAAGGGACCATTTCCAAATGACAGAGAGCCATCATGCACATGAGCATATAAAATAATCCAGCTTTGGCTGCTTTCCATTGGAAGAGGTTTTGAAAATGATTGCTTCTTTTGCATGTGTATTAGAAGGTACTTAAATACCAGGTATGGCTTTTAAAGATAATACTTATTTTTTTAAAGTTCATTGAGAGCCATTCCTGGGCTATATAAGAGTTCTAGTCCCTTTGCCCCCTGCCCCTGCCAAAATGGAAACAGCTTTGGGCAGTTACATGAAATCCAGGGTTTCAAGCTGATATTGGAAAGTAACTTACAGATTTGAAAAATATATTTATGACCAACAGGCTAATTAGAAAAGGTACATTTAGGATCAGTTGCACAGCCAATTAAAACAATACAGAATTACAAAAACATGGCTGTTATGATACGTTAATGTCTGTACTTCTCATAACGGTTAATGTCTGTGCCTCTCAGCTGTAATGTATAGTTATTTTGCTAAGTCTAGGCCTCTGAAAGGTTGCATGAGTTTGGCAAATCGCTGGGCCTTGGCTTCCTTATTTTTATGGTGAGAACAGCAGTGCTGTGCCCAAGCCACAAAACTGTTGTGAAGATAAAATGAGGTTTGTCTATAAAAATATTCTCAAATACATATATATATACAAAGCCCTACAGAAATCGTACATGCATATAAAATCTTACATACACAAAATGAGAAGAGTGGAATAAATTATTTGTAATATTTGTGAAATAATTTTGGATACTATAGATCAATTCTAGATCTATCATAGAACTCATTTGACTTGAAGTCAAAAAGCTGAAATATTAATATCCAGCATGCCTTTTGCTAATAATGAAACACTACACGATGAATATTCTTGTCCTTTTCATGTGAACGATCTCTTTCCTAAGTTACAAATACATAATAGGTAGTAAGCCTCATAAAATATTTACATTTCTTGAGGTTCTCTAGTACTTCCCTATTTTAAAAATTATTCTTTGTATGTTACTCTGTTGCTTTTATTATTGCATTAAGAAGCTTTGCCCTGAGAACTTGCATAGATTAATGGCCAGTGAAAACATGTGGTCTTACCAGAAATATTACTGTAACAGTGATAACTATTTGCTTAGAAGGAAAAGTTCTTCCATTTCTCAGTGCCCAGAAAAATGAAGCTTTTAGAATATTGTGTCGTGGAAAAAATGGTAAATTTTTTGACTGAGCAAATTTTGCATCTGCCAATATTCCAGCATAAATTTTATATCTAAATCACATGTGGGTCTAAATCACCACAAATCCTGTGTGCAGGCTTCTGGGTTCACCTGTTCTGTGGCAGGAAGGACATACACACTGTCCCCAGGGTCACTGTGATGTACTCAGGATAAAGGCTGGTGCTGATTTCCCCACAATAATTGTAGCGAACAGTAAGCAAGCTCCCAGCACGTATGGGGAGAGAGTAACTGTGTAGTCCTTATCAACTGTGTTGCCGAAATGTTTTGTCACTATTTATTAAAAAAGAAAAAAGAATCTCTGATATCAAGTCATTTGTCTTGCGTCTAAATAAGAGACCACTACCAAGGAGTGTTAGAGTTTAAACCTCCCACTTGTCACATTGCTTTCTCTTCATTTAAAAAAAAAAAATTATGTTTGAATTTGTGCATTTTTAGACAGTTCAGTTTATTTAGTGTATAGCTAAATGATGCATGCATGCCAGATCTGTGTGTCTTGTTTTTAGTAATAGAATTTGTCTGGTAAACTAGTTGTCTCTTGTTTAGCGTATTTTATTTATGGTGAAGAAAAGACTTTTGATGAGTTGTAGCAGCATCCAATTCATAAATTGCATTAACATTAGTTCAAAAAGCGAACTGCTATTTCAGAGGCCAATAATCTGTGATGATGCTAAAATTAGTTTGTATCATTCTGGGTAAAAAAAAAAAAATGTTGTGAAACATCGTTTTATCATAAATAATACACATTACAATCAGCTCACTACACACAAGCCAGTGGAGATAAAAGTCAGGATCTTGTTGCCAAAAGGGACCCCCGCAGGAATTAGGAGGGAAGAAATCTTTAATTAAAGAAACATTAGGGTTAGTAACTTCTCTGTGGACCAATAACTAGAGAATGAAGACAATCACACGCACAAAAAAAATTGAACAGGACCTAATGGGCCATCCATCCCAGTCACAATGCCTCCCTACGACCCACCGACGCATCATGCCTCCATCTCCGAAGGATCTCTGCCTCCAGAGGCTGCTTACCTGCAAGACTGATGTGCATTGATTGTCAGGCGATTAGCAATGACCTCCAGTAATTAACTAAAAATACATGTAAAAGTCAAATCGCTACACTAAAGGAAACCATTGTTCTGGGCCCACAGTAGTTAAGATTTCTCTTTTTCACTCAAATTACTGTGCGTTTGTTTTCTCTAAACACATTTCCGAGAAGATACTGCTCTGTGTATTTTAGACTTTGCTACATTAGCGGCCCAGCTTTTCCTCTGTCAGGAAAACTGAAATGTGACGCATGTGGGCTCCTCCCGCCGCATCCCCCCTGCGCTAAGCCAGGTGTTGTGACCGGCTGCAGCAAGCTGGGGGCTCCGGAGTACTTTTCCCTATAAATCTCGCCGCTGATGTTCTTTCTCCCTGCACTTTGGTGTCCCAACGATCCACACCTAAACAGATCAGCTCGAAAGCGCGCTATACACGACCCCAAAGGCCTCTGTGGGGTCCCATTTGTAGCAGGGGCGAAACATGAACCTCTCCCGGCTTCTAACGTGAAAATCTCTATCTGGTGCGATACCCAGACCTCACTCCGACACTCCGTCATTTCCCATCTCTGTTCACCCACAGATTCCCACACTAGCTGCACTACTCCAACTGTAACACATTTGAAAGCTAAAACGTGTTCACGGCTGTGTCGCCTATTTCCTTAATAGTTTCGCTGCGCTTTGCTCTTCAGCACTCACTTTCTTCCCTCACCTGGACGGCACACCTACAGCTTCCACCACTGTTTCTGCCCGGGATGTGGATCACAGCACAAAGTCCCTGGGTATCGTCCCAGGACCTCAGTTATTTTTGCCACCGCAAGAGTATTTTAGTCTTTTTCTCCATAAGACATATGCAGAAGTAGATGAAAATTCCTCCAACTCTTCCTGAATAATCCGACCTATCGAATTGTTTTTGGTCCGGTGTTCAAACATATGGGAGAAGTAAGCGCGGTGTTCAGATGTTATCATCATGCTTATTTTTTTTTAAGATTTTATTTATTTATTTTGACAGAGAGAGAGAGAGACAGCGAGAGAGGGAACACAAGCAGAGAGAGTGGGAGAGGGAGAAGCAGGCTTCCCATGGAGCAGGAGCCCGATGCGGGGCTCGATCCCAGGACCCTGGGACCCTGACCTGAGCCGAAGGCAGACGCTTAACGACTGAGCCACCCAGGCGCCCCATCGTCATGCTTAGTTAGGGCAGGAGGGAGGCATGCATTACCCAGTGTCTCCGAAGCAGTTGCAAGGACAGGATAGGACCCCAAGTTTCTTCACGCCCAGCCCCACGACACGCTTGCAGGATGGGCTCTGTTTATGTTCACAAAAGGCACAGGGTTACTTCATAAGTAATATAAAAGTTGTGGTTCTTTCCTTACAACGACCTTGTTTGGGGACTCTCTTCGGGTCATCTCCGAGCCTCAGCACACTCTTCGGTGCAATAAACAAGTCAGCCTCGATTGTCTCAAGAGTCCTTCCTGGAAACAGTTGATCACAGTATAGATGGTTTTTACAGGAGGTCCTGGGCTCTGCACACAGATTGTCAGGGTTCACCAAGGTTCCAACGCCCGTGGAGCAGCGTGAAGCTGGTGGGTTCGCCGGGAAGGAAAGTCAGGTTGAGGGCAGCTCAGACTAACCAAGGAAAGCAGCCCCTGGAAAAGTCAAGGAAAATTCACTCATGCAGTGCTTGCCACACATAACCCTCCGCTTTTCTTTTTTTTAATGGTATTTTATTGTGGAAAGGACATAACGTGAGATCTGCCCTCTCACTAAATGTTTAAGTGCAGGATGGGTTATTGTGGATTGTGCTGCCCAGCGCATCTCCAGAGCTTTCTCATCTTGCTTGACTGAAACTTTATGCCCATCGATTAGTATCTCTTTACTAAAGGAAGAGGATTTAGATGGTATTATGTAGCTGAGGTCCTTATTTTAGAGCTGAAGAAAATGAGACTTGAAAAGGAAAAGGAATTTGCCAACACCGTTTAGTGGCAGAAATGTTACTAATACACAAATAGGAGTCCCCGCCCCACCCTAGTCCTCTCCCAGAGACACAGAACAAGGTGATCTGGGCCCACAAGTCTCAGGAACACTTTTCTGTAAGTGGGGGAGGTTATGTTTTACTAGGTTCCAGATAACTTACTAAGCTCTGGTGGGTGTGCCTTCCAAGTTCTCTTAGAAAATTAGGGGCACTGGGGTGGCTTAGTCGGTTAAGTGTCTGTGTTTGGCTCAGGTCATGATCTCTGGGTCCTGGGATCAAGCCCTGCATTGGGCTCCCTGTTTGGCATAGAGTCTGCTTCTCCCTCTCCCTCTCCCCCTCCTCTCAAATAAATAAAATATTTTTAAAAATTTTTCTTAGTTAGGAAAAAAAAGTATGATGTTTTAATGCTAACAACTCATATATGTAACTCATACGGTACTTTTAAAAATCCCTGTTTTGATGTAGGAAGAAGAAATACAATTTGAGTACATTTTGTGCATATATGTATACAAGATATGTATATGCTCAAATATGTGTTTGGTATTTTCTTTAGATATATCCGTGAAAAAAAATCAATATAACTTCTGGTAATCAAGTAACATTAAAAGAAAACATTTTGACTCTACTTTCCTGTAGCCTTCTATAACTTCCATTTTGAGAGTTGATCACTAGTTTTAAAAATCTCATTTTAAACCAGAGAAAACATTTCCTTTTTTGGGCATAACCTATCAATCTGTTTCTACCTCAAGGAGTTGCAGAATAGCTGACTATATTACCAACATATAAACCCAGTAACATCGCTCTGTTTCTGGTAGAAATGCAGCAACCATATTGATGACTCTTCCTTCTATTGCACTCTGCTAAATCAGATACTTACCACTCAGCCCAGGGGCACTAGGAAAGAGCAAATTTATGGCCAGGTTGCCTTTTCTCCACAAAAGTCTTCCTTTTAAATAATCCACAGGATGTAACCCTTGGCTCCAGATGGTCTTCCTTCCCTACAGAATTCTGTTGTTCTTCTGAGCAAGCAAGCAGGAGACAACACTGCATATGCCTCAATCTTTAGGTTTAAGATGAAAAGGGTGTCATCAGAAATACAGCATGCAAGACAGATGTGACATGAGTTTTGAAAAATAAACACCCGATGAGCACTCATGCATGAATTATGTAAATACAGAACTTCAAATATTCTCAGCCTCATTTAAACAGTCATTGTAACCGCTGGTTTTTTAAAACATCTCCGTGGATGAGACATGCAGAATCCTCTCTACTTGGCAAAAACTGAGTTTGCAACAGTTCTTTACTGACAGAGTCTAGAATTTTAACAGTGTCTATATTGGTAGGTCAGTTCTCACTATGGGGTCAGCAAAAGACTTCTGGTATTTTGAATACATTGGCTTAATGTGGGAAGAAGGGTACATATGCATCTTCTCTGAGGGATTTTGCACGTATAGCATGTAGAGTCTAGACTCAATTATGTCCACCAATGGATATGGGGTTATAGTAGAGGAGTATAATCTTCAGGACATTAATAAAATCAATATTTTATATCAAGAATAATATTTTCCAAGTTATAATAATGTTCTAAGACATCATTTATTCATTCATCATATAATTATTGAGTGACTTCCTATGTCATGCATGGTCTGGTGAGTGGCATGCAGAGATGAATAAGATGTGGTCCCTTGCCCTCAAGAAACAGAATTTTGTGGCAAAAACAGACACTGAGTGAACAAGACCACTGCTATGGTGGAGGCCAATTGTCGCAGAACTCAGAGAAGAGAGCTCTTTATATGGGAGATTTAGGGAATATATTTATATAATATAAGGAACATATATTGTATATTCCCTTAGAATTTGATCAATCAGTGAAAGGAAAGCAAGGTGGCATCCTGAGAAGAGGAGATTCAAGAAGTATTTGGGGATGGAGTAACTCAGCATAGTTTCAGGCGGAGAAGTCAATAAAAGATGGGAACCTGCATGCATAGAAGAAAGGGCAATGATTGCTGAAGAGGTGTCCCAGGGAAGAATGGGCAAGGTGAGAGCAAGGGAACACGTGAAGAATGCATAAATGTACATCATGCAGATATCCAGAAGCTTGCAGATAGAGAAGAGGGAAGGAAGGCACTTCATGCTGCTCCTTTCTATGTCTTCTGAGCAGACAGATTGACAACACTGCTCTGGGGGAGGGAAATGGTTGGAAGCAGGAGACTGGTAGAAGGGATAAAGGTACAGACAGTGACTCTGGGAGCAGCTGACAAAAGAAGCTCCATTTAATATAACGTAGCTGAGAAGCCCTGGGTGTTCACCTCATGGTAGACAATAAAATATGAAAGTGGACCGCTCACAGAAAGGTATCAGCCATGTCCATTTTGCTCTACCCAACGGACATGTTTCCATCCCTTTCTTACCAGTAACATTCAACATTGTTGACGGCTCCTTCTTTTTTGAAATACTTCTCACCACTGCAGCCCCCTCCCAGCACACAGTTCCTGGCACACAGTGCCCAAGCATATTTTAAAGGTAGGGGAGAAGAAGGAAAATAGGGAGAGAAAGAGAGGAGAGAGAAGGAGAGACAAGAAGCAAGAACCAGACAAATATGTTGGTCAGATACTAAGTGTGGCTCCAATCAAATAAAATGAGCAACAAGGTAGCCCTCATGAATCAAAGCTGGAAGGAGGCTAACATATGTAAAAGGAAGGTTGGGGGTGTGAACAAATGTCCCTCACAGATTAGAGGTCCTTCATGATTCATTAGACCAGATTATTCCACGATTTTCCAGAATACCAGGGGAACCGGCTGAAGAACTGACCACGAGTGAGAATGTTGGAGTAAAATAAAAGAACATCATAGTTTATTTCATCTTCTTTATAGGAAGTTAGCTCATTTTTGTTTTATGTTCCACAGGGGAGATAATGCTAAGCCAGCATCAGTTGACATGGTGCGAGTGCAGAAACAGCATGGATGTTCATGATGGTGAGGTGTGTGGCCCAGAAAAGGGCAGGACAGTTTATTTGACTAGAACTCTTCTGATGCCTTGAGTTGCAGAGACAGGCTGAGCGTTACATCCTGCAATGCATGCTGAACATAAACAGCGTCATCTCTTGGAATAATGCTCTAAGCTTATCTGCCTTCCGATCTGACAGGTTACTAACGATGGAATTCCAAAGACTTCAGCTGGTCTGAAGACAGGGGGAAGGAGCGAGTGGGAGGGAGGAGGGCCAGTGAAAGTCCTTAACTATGTTTAATTTCTGCTTCACCACGAAAACAGCTAAAAAGCCAGAAGGGACACCCTGTGAATACAGACAGTTGGTAGTATTCAGCCCAAAGTTTTGGGTAGAAGATGAAATATGCAATTTCTCACTTTATCCTCTTCTTCCTGTCATGGACTGGATTCTCTGACATACTTCCGTGCCCCTCTTGACGCACCTGCGGGCGAGCTTCCGTTCAGAGCGATGCCTGCGTAGCACCTGCCGTCGCTCCCGGGTCTCTGCGGCAGGGGCAGGTGGATTAGCACTTAGTGCTGCTGATACAGGCGCTTCCGTTGTCTCCCTCCCACCTCGAGGAAGCCTGGGAATCGGGTGAAGGCTGATGTGTCAGGCAGATGTGTTGCCCAAAATAAAGCTCGATTCTCTGACAGTCAAATTATTAGATCAAGCTCGTCAGCCCTTTCCGTTGCCACAAGTGGGGAGGATACGAAGGGGAAATCTGGCAACGTTCCGTGGGATTTCTTCTGTTTGGACATTTTGGAGCAGGAGGCTCTTGTCATTTTAAGAAGGAAATATCTTCACGTCCAAAAAAATAGAAAAGAGAAAATAAAAACTGAATTTTGGAATTAAGCTTATCTTCACAATTTTTATAAGCCTTTAAACTCTCTGGCACGCCACAGTTTACACCCACTGACATGTCACTGCCCACATTTCTCTGCCTTTTTATATTTAAAAACATATTTAAGAACCCACATCTTACAAAAGTAGCAACTAAAGGATTTTTTATTTCTTTAATTCCATACCAGATATAAATAACATTTTATTTTAGACAAACAAGTAATTTATTTATTTTATTTATTTTTTAAGATTTTATGTATTTTATGTATTTATTTGACGGAGGAGACACAGCGAGAGAGGGAACACAAGCAGGGGGGAGTGGGAGAGGGAGAAGCAGGCTCCCCGCAGAGCAGGGAGCCTGACTGATGCGGGGCTCGATCCCAGGATCCCAGACGCTTAAGGACTGAGCCACCCCAGGTGCCCCAACAAATAAGTAATTTAAATAAACTATTTTAAAAAAGAAACTTAGAATCAACATGTGTAGGTATGAGATAATTTAAGCATAGTTTTACCTGAGTTTGTCTGTATGTACGTGATGTGTATGTGTGTGTGTGTGTGTGAGAGAGAGAGAGAGAGAGATGGAGACAGAGATTAGATGAACTTTCACAACTGATCACAAAATCATGCTTAGAGATTAGTTCTTGAAGGAGGTAGTGCTGCACAGAGTAAGATTTTCCAGAATATTATTTTCTTATTTTAGAAAATTTATTTTGTTTTCTAAAAAAAATCATTCTTTACTAATCTAGGAGAAGTACTTTTCTTGAAGACATTTTCCTTGCTTATTTATTTATTCATGGAGTCCAATATTTGAGTTCTTTTTTTTTCTTTTTTATTATTATGTTAATCACCATACATTACATCATTAGTTTTTGATGTAGTGTTCCATGTGTTTGTGCATAACACCCAGTGCTCCATGCAGAACGTGCCCTCCTCAATACCCATCACTAGGCTAACCCATCCCCCCACCCCCCTCCCCTCTAGAACCCTCAGTTTATTTCTCAGAGTCCATCATCTCTCATGGTTCATCTCCCCCTCCAATTTCCTCCCCTTCATTCTTCCCCTCCTGCTATCTTCTTCTTTTTTTTTTTTTAACATATATTGTATTATTTGTTTCAGAGGTACAGGTCTGTGATTCAACAGTCTTAACACAATTCACACCGCTCACCATACCACATACCCTCCCCAATGTCTATTACCCAGCCATCCCATCCCTCCCACCCCCCACCACTCCAACAACCCTCAGTTTGTTTCCTGAGATTAAGAATTCCTCGTATCTGAGTTCTTACCAGTTATACATACTTCACTAAGTTCTAGGGATAAAGAGATGCACAAATTATTCTGATCCCTCAGTGCCAACTGGGGAACAGAGAGCTGAGCCCCAGTGAGGACAACTCGGGGTATTGGGACTACCCAAGGAGAAGAAACCCAGGACATCTGAGGAATAGAAGGTTAATAGAAAAAGGACCTTGGGTTGGTTCTTGAACAATGAATAGGAGTTTTTCAGGGAAGCAAGAAGAGCGGCGTGTTCTATTCAGGAACCCAACATCTGAAAAGGCCAAGAGGGGAGAAAGCATGGCGCTCTCTGAGAAGCAGGATTCCGGCCCAAGAAGCATTAGAGAGAATGGCAGACCGGGAGTCTGATGAACGTTAACCCCACACTGAAAAGTCCTGTGAGACAGGGAATGGTTTGATCAAATTTCTTATTAAGAAAACAAGTTCAAAAGAAGCAAATGAAAAGCAGAATCTGACCTATAAATACAGAGAACAAACTGATGGTAGCCAGAGGGAAAAGGGGTGGGGAAATGAGCAAAATGGGTGATGGGGAGTGGAAGGTACAGGATTCCAGTTTTGGAATGGATCAGTTGGGGATAAAGGGTACAGCACAGGGATATAGTCGGTGATGCTGTGATCGTGTTGTATGGTGACAGACAGTAGCTGTCCTTGGGGTGAGCACAGCATCAGGCATAGAGACGTCGAATCACCACGCTGTGTATCTGAAACTAATGTAACACCGTGTGTCAACTGCGCTCAAAGAAAAAATTTTTAAAAATAATGAATAAATAGAACTGAGTTTATCTGAAATTCGAAAAGAAAGAAAAGAAATTCAAGAGCAATTGAAAAATGAAAAGAGTGGGAAAAGACTGAAGGTAAAAAATTTGAAAAAGACACAGACTTCTGATTCAAAATGGCAATATTCCACCCTCCCTAATTTTGAGAAAATGGCAAAAAATAGAGAAACTTACTTAAACATATAGGAGCACTGGAAATCTTGCAGTGGTTCAGCATAGGATTTGATTTCTGGAGATATAAAGGGTGATGTATAAGGCTAAATACATACCTAAGATCCACTGCCCCATATTTCTCTGATAATAAAGCTCTGATTTGTTTGTGAAGCTATATGGCTACCCTCGGCAGGATACCTGCTTCCCCATTCTCTCATGCTGCTGAGGGTAGGCATGGATATGTAAGCAAATGTATCTTTCAAGGTGCTTCTGAAAGAATTCTTGTCTTCCTTTTTTTTTTTTAAATATGGAACGCTTCACGAATTTGCGTGTCATCCTTGTGCAGGGGCCATGCTAATCTTCTCTGTATCGTTCCAATTTTAATATATGTGCTGCCGAAACGAGCACAAGAATTCTTGTCTTCTTATACATGCATCACCCATATGGTTGGTGCTTTCTTCCTACCCGAATGAGAACATAATGGGGAACATGCAACAGCCATCTTGCAATCACAAGGAAAGCCAACACAATCCTAGAGATGTTCAATCGGACATCATGGAGCCAGTATTTCACTGCCACCAGAAGACACAAACTGTAGAAAAAATTTAACTCATGTTTGATTAAAACCCTCAAGTTAGGTTTCCTGTTATTTGAAGACAAAAGTACCCCTCAGTGAATGGGAACAGAGTAAAGGCTCAATGAGTATGAGAAATGTAATCCCACAAACAAACGAGAGAGTATCTCCATAATGAGCTAATTACAGTCACCATGAGAAACAAAAAAATGTCATGCCCACAGCTTTAGCTATCAGCCAAACTGTCACTCAAGCATGTAGGAGTCTAATTAAGCTTTATGTTAAAGCTAAGGGGAGGGCAGGTGCTGGCTGGTAACCTGGAAACAAAAGAAGAAACCCAACATGAGGGAAGGTTTAATAAAGGTAGAGAGAAGGGGGTGGGGACAAAGGAGAAAGAAATATATAGCAATAGAAAGTATAAAACACGGTAAAAATAAAATCCTATGTTACTTACAATAATTACATCGATCATGCCTAACATATTAAGTAATATTTGAAAAACATGATTAAATTAAATAAGAAAACTATCAAGTTGGTAAATACAGACATGTGCACACACTCACAGATAAGAATAAATTGTGGCAGACACTGCTAATATTCATTTTCCTTCTTCCTCAGATACACAAATTTGATTCTGTTTGGAGTGGCAATGTCCTCACCCCAAAAGGTCCCAATTTCCACTGGGCTTCTTATGCATGATAAATAATTTTTTTTTAAGTTAAGGGAGTTGTATTAATCTGGGTCTAATCAGGAAAATTTAACACAAAATGTTAGGAATAATTATATCCATACTTACGATACAAAATTGTAACAAACACTTCTCAGAAATCAATATTGTAACCAAAAAGAAGTAGGGAAAACCATAAAGGCTTGAGTAACCTACTTCACTTTGCTTTAATAAATACATTCACAAAACTATACATACCAAACTGAAAATACCAATAGTTTTCAAATATTCATGAAATTTCAAATATTCATGACATGAAAAAATTATTAAATTCCAAACAGTGGAAATTAAGTCAATCACATTCATAGTTCATATTCTGTGATTGCCATGTGGAATACAGAGGAAGTTTTAAAACACCTTTTGAAACAGTTCTTGGAGTAAAATCAAAGTGGAAATCTCCGTCTATTTGGAGTTAAATAACAATGATGACAACATTTATGTTCTGCATTCAAAGCAGGATTCACAACATTTATAACCTTGAGTGCACTTTTATCTGAAAACAGGAAACACTGAAATTAAAATTATCAGGCATTTATTCCTGAATTTCTTTCATTAAAAGAACCAAAAATAATGCTATAAAGAAGGGTGGGGTGGGGCGCCTGGGTGGCTCAGTTGGTTAAGCGACTGCCTTCGGCTCAGGTCATGATCCTGGAGTCCCGGGATCGAGTCCCGCATCGGGCTCCCTGCTCGGCAGGGAGTCTGCTTCTCCCTCTGACCCTCCTCCCTCTCGTGCTCTCTGTCTCTCATTCTCTCTCTCTCAGATAAATAAATAAAATCTTAAAAAAAAAAAAAAGAAGGGTGGGGTTAGGAAAGATTATAATATAAAGTAACGGAAATTTTGAAAACATCACTGTTCATCAAAAACTGGTCTTTGAAGCCAACAATAAAATAAACACTCGTTAATTCTGATTAGAGGAAGTGAGAGGTTAGAATAAACATGAAAAAGGTGAAAAGAAGCCAGAACTAAAGATGCAAAGGAGTTTTTCTTAAAGAAAAAAAAATCCTTTTATTAAAAAATAAAAAAAAGCAACTTGATGGTTTTCTAGAAGAATATACATTACAAAAATTGCCTCACGTTAGAAAACTTGATTAGACCAATTCTCATAAAATAAATTGAAAATATAATTTTCAGTTTTTACAAATTTCCCTTGAAAACTTGACAAATTCCTTTTTTTTCCTAGCAAGTCTACCAAACCTTTAAGGAAAAAATATTTCCTATATTACCTAAAATATTCAATGTCAGATTATTTCACTCTGCTCGGGCTGCTGTAACAGATACCGTGGACTGGGTGGTTGGAACAACAAAGTTTATTTTCTCAGTTATGGAGGCTGGGAAGTCAGAGATCAAGGTGCCAACTGATTTGGTTTCTGGTAAAAATGCTCTTCCTGGCTTCTCATTATGTTCTCACACGGTCTTTCCCAAGTGCTTGTGCACACGGAGAGAGAGAGAAAGGGAGAGAGAGAAACAGGGACCTCTCCAGTATCTCTTAAGGACACTAATCTCATTGATCAAGGCACCATGTTTATGACTTCTGTCAACCTCCCTTATTTCCTTAAGGGGCCCATCTCCAAATGCAGCCACACTGGGGCATTAGGGCTCCAACATAGGAATTTGGGGGAGACACAAAAGTTCAGTCCGTAACACGTTTAAAGAAAGAGCAAATATTCCCAATTAATTCATGAGATATCTAACAGAAATTCAGAAGCAAAAAATCATCCAATTAAATATTAGCAAACTAACTCCAGAATTACAATAAAAGATTGAGGTAGGTAGGATTTATCTCAGGATTGTTCACCATTAAGACATATAGAATTCTAGCCTGTGCTACTATTATGCTTTGTATTTCCCCAAAATAGAAAGCTTCTTAATCTTTATAGGCAATCACAGAGATAAGAGTTTGTAGATAAATGAGGGAAGTAAAGGCTTCCCACCATGTGAGTAGCGCACAGCGCATTTGCCTTTGAGTTTGCAGAGCTGTTTAAGGCCAGTGTCCCAGGTAATTCTTGCTTCACTGCAGACTTTTGTCCCCTCGGTCAAGACATTCATTTCTGCTGACATTACTTATGGGTAAATGCTTTAATCTGTTATCAGCACTTGGTGGATATTGTTCCCCTTATATGCTTAAATTGCACTTATTCTGTATAAGTGATGGATTTAGAATGTTGGCATATTAGCGAGTAAGCAAAATTTCTAACAAAAGAAGGTAAAGGCCAGTTAATTGCAGACTATGTAACCTAGCAACAACTTACTTTACATGGAGTTGAGATTTCAGAGTTAAAACGGTACTTAGGATATAGTACAGGAAGTGTCATTCTCAAGGGGATTGGAGTTTTCTCTATACATACAATATATATATTTTTTCTAGTATGTCAAAGATCATGATGGATTCCTTGACCCTGAAGGCAAATCCCTGGTCCAGACATTAGTCATCCTAACCAATCCTGGATCAAGTCAGCACCTTCTGTATTACTAAAACACCACTCAAGTCCATGGTTTTTATCACAGCTAAATCCTGACTGTTGAGCTTTGCAATTCAACATGTCACTCAACTTCAAAACCAGTGATCCATTTCCATGACAAATCTTATCTAAATCGACTTAGATTTTGTCACACCAATGTTATTTTTGTAAAAAATGAGCAATAACTTTAATAATCCACTAATAAAAAATTTAATGTTTAGGGCGCCTGGGTGGCTCAGTCGTTAAGCGTCTGCCTTCAGCTCAGGTCATGATCCCAGGGTCCTGGGATCGAGTCCCACATCGGGCTCCCTGCTCAGCGGGAAGCCTGCTTCTCCCTCTCCCACTCCCCCTGCTTGTGCTCTCTCTCAATCTCTCTCTCTCTCACAAAAATAAATAAACAAAATCTTTTTTAAAAATCTCACTATAATGTAATACATTGAATATAAATGTACAGATTGACTTAAACAAAGGAGGTTTGGAGGACAAGGGCGATAAATGCTGGAGTTGGTAGGATGCTGGCTTTGCCGATACTTGGCTGTGTTCCTCTGCATGCTCTCGTGGGCAGAGCAAGGGCATATAAGCCAGCTGCACCCGCCCCACGATTGCCCTGCTACCAGGAGAGGAGAGGGAAGCAAGTGGACATGTCTATTTTCCATATGCTAACCGTGAGTTATATCATCCCTTCCTTAAAGGTGTCTTCTGAGGCAAAGAGGGTCATTTCACTTTACATGCAAAGAAGCTCAGATTTAACTGAGGTCAGTAAGTTCCCGAAGTTCATACCTGAGGAAGCCAGGATTTTAATTAAGCCTTTCTCTGTAGCCCCTACATTCCCCAAAAGGGACCCAGGAATTAATAGTTATAACTCGAGGAAAAGACTTCATCTTCAAATAAATGTTGGAAATTCTGGGATAAACAAAGCTACAAAGATCCATTCACACAGGCTTTCAAACCTGTAAGGTGAGACAGTGTGCTCTGTGGATCCCCAGGACGCAGCTCACGTGTTTGGCATCCCTTGTGCTTACAGAACTTGGGGCTTTTTCACAGGCTGAGCTGTTTAGGAAATATGCTTTTCAAAGTACTGAACTCTACCAAGCTGTGCCTTGAAAGAGATGATAGGTTTTGATGGCTTAAGGAAGAAAACAAAACAAAACAAAAACATTATGGGAGCCTATAATGAAGACTGAAGTATTTATTGTGTGAGATGACAGAGATTTGCTAGGGACGATTTAAAAAGAAATGTTGTAGAATATGTCTAGAGTAGCATTTTAAATACTACAACTTACGTAGAAAATCTAATGATTAGAGAAGATGATGGTGGGGCATTGAACTAGAAAAATGTATCAGCTATGTATTGTTTGCTTGTTAGAAAGAAGATAAAAATATGTGCTCTCTCTGGCTGAGTAATTGTTTAGCCCATTCTTTAAAACTTGCTTCTCAGGGCAGCTGGGTGGTGCAGCTGGTTAAGTGTCTAAGTCTTGGTTTTCGCTTGGATCATAAGATCAGGGTCCTGAGATCAAGCTCTGCACTCAGCACAGAGTCTGCTTGAGACTCTCTCTCTGTCTCCCTCTGCCCCTCCCTCTGCTCTCTTTCTCTCTCAAATAAATAAATCTTTAAAAAAAAAATATGTGCTCACTGACAAAAGACACAGACTTGAGGTTCAACAGACTCATTCATCTGTCTGTGAATTCACTCATTCAATCCATCTTTCTCAAGAGCCCCCTCAGCTTTTGGCGTCTTGATCTAGGAAATCAGGGTGGAACATTGAACAAGGCAGACAGGAACCTGTTCTCGCCATATGCACAGTCTACCAGGGAAGAACAACACTTCACAAATCATTGCAAGTGTATAGAGTGTGTAACTGAAACTGTTCCGGGTGTTATGGGAAAATATTACTGTCAGACTTAACCTTGTTAAGGACTCAAAGAATCTCAACTTTGTAACTTAACTTGTATGACTGGGGGTGAATTATTTACATTTTCTGATGTTTAAATTCCTCATCAGTAAGTGAGATTAACATCTTACTCCGTCCTTATGAGACATAAATCACATATCATGTGAAATCACCTAACAGTACCTGATACATGATAATACTAATAACCGACACTTATGAAAGGAGCATTATATGCCTGGCATAATTTTACATGCACTGAATCATTTAATCCTCAAAACCACTGGTGAGTTTGGGTTAGATGTTACTGTTTTTCCTCCCTCTAAATCTATAAATTCATAGATGAGTAACATGAGGCATGGAGAGCTAGAGGGTTTGTCCCAAGTTTTCAGATTTAGAAAGCGAAGGATCCGAGCATCACAGACAGGCAGCCTGACTCCTCATCTAAGCTCCTGACCTACTCTGCATCACCACCAGCCGTTTAAGCCTGGGGAAAGCAGAGGAGTGTCACCTGAGAAGCTGGAGAAACTCAGTGCCGGTCAAGATCAACATGGAGTCCTCAGGGGGTCCAGGTGCCTGCTAGCAAACAGGGCAGTGATTTGGTTGCCTGTCTTTTCAAAAGATACTCTGAGATTGAACTTTTGAGTCTTGATCCCCTAATTACTGGAAGCTGAGAAAATAAGTTTATGAGTTTATCTGTTTTAGTGTTTGTTTGGTATTTAGTGTTTGTTGTCACACGGGCTCTAACTGCAGAAATAAGAATCTGTGCACGTTGTACACATCTTTTAGTTTGGGGAGTGATACTCAAGACGGTGTTGAAATAATACAAAGGCAAATATTGCAGCCTGAGGTGTTGTTTGTAACATATGGAGAGGGGGTTCCTTGCCAGTCTTCCATTTGTGAGCGGGGAGAGGGATCCTGGCAACTTCCATGCTTAAGAATGCATGTCTTAGCTAGCGGATGTGAAAACTTGAATGGGAAGAGTAGGAGCTTATACATGGCATTTTCTTTTGGTGGAATGACTGGACCCACAGGACTTAGACCAGTTTGTGGGCACAGATGAAAGAGTCTGAGGAATGAGCCCCTCTGACCTGTCTCTACAGTGGGCTTTGCTAAGGGGATGGAAATGGTCTCCATCTGTGCTGACTAATGGTGTAGCCACTCATCAGATGTGGCTACTGAGCACTTAAAGTATGGTCAGTGTGACTAAGGAACTGTTTATTTAGATTTTATTTAAGTTTATAAATGTAACTTTAAAAGACACAGTGGCAAGTGCCTACCATATTTGCAGCACAGGTCTGGACCAGCAGTTCTCACAGTTTCAAACTTCTGCTGCTGAGGGCTAAGGAAAGAGAAAGGGATGAGGAAGAACACCCCAGCCCTGAGAGCTGGAACCCAGTATCTGGCCTGTCAAGTAAGAGCAAACCCAAAGTTCTTAGACTCGCTCAGTTCCTAGTGTCCTTAGTGTCCCAGTTGTTTTTTTTCCATCATGCCCCTAAGCCGAGGGAAGTACCCAACTGTTGTTTGCATTACACTGTTGGGTACAAACAATATGGTGGTGCTTATGGGATACCCAGTGGATCACGGTGCTTTCCTCAAAAGTTTAAACTGCTCCAGGGTGCCCTTAAAAATGTGCTGTGGTGCCTCAGAGCATCTCTGCACACTGTTTGGGAACCATGAGCTGGGTCATGGGGTTCCCTAATGAATGCCAACACTTTCACAGAATACCAACATCAAAGGCCATCGCTCCATGACCATGTTGGAACAAAACTAGATCAAAGACACTGTGGTTCCGCAAAAGTGACTGAACATGTCTTATCCTGGCCAGTGTGAGCACAATTGCCAATCACACCTCAAACCCCACTGCACTGCTCTTCTTCCACTGTAACAAGTGTTAAGATGTTCAGTCATCAGATCACCTCTGCTTGTTGGCAGCGTCCAATCCAAAATTAATTTCCTTACATTCCTCCCCAAAATCAAAAGCCCAAACTGTATGACAAGCCCACTTAACACTCTTACTGAGCCCCCTCGTGACTGCCCATGGCGTGCATCTTCCCACTTGTAGCAACGTAACACCCCTCATCGTCTTTGGTTTTCTTTTGGTTTCTCTGGTTTGTGTTCCTGGTGCTCTGTGGGCACTGGGATCTATCAGCATGGATTCTAACACTTCACATGGCAGTTTATAAAGAAGATCCTTATGTTGTGTTAATGGGATGATGTCTCCCTTTGTTACTTCCTTTTTAGAGAGATATGTATCTTTGTGAGAATCAAAAACCATTGCTTCAGCTTTTCGCGATAGCCAAGAATAATGTTAAGTTGGAAATAATAATTCTCACCAGTTGTTCTGTGACCTAACAAATGCTTTCTTTAATAAAATTGTAGTTTGATTACTTCCTTCTTTGGGTTCCTACAAGAGACTGAATACACAAACAGACAATTGTCAGACCATGAATAAAAATGGAATCTGCCAGGGAAACAGCCCATCATTCACAACAACCATCCCGGGAAGCCAGTCTACGGGCTGGAAGTCAGACTTGGAGGGAGGAAGACCATTTAGCAATGGATCCAGGAAGCCAGAGAGTAATCCCTCTAACAGTCAGCCTAGAACAGACAGGATTTTTTTTTTTTAAGATTTTATTTATTTATTTGACACAGAGAGACACAGCCAGAGGGAACACAAACAGGGGGAAGTGGGAGAGGGAGAAGCAGGCTTCCTGCTGAGCAGGGAGCCCGATGTGGGGCTCGATCGCAGGACCCTGAGATCATGACCTGAGCCGAAGGCAGACGCTTATCGACTGAGCCACCCAGGCACCCCAACAGACAGGAATTTATTAATAACTGACAGCTTTCCTAATTTTTGTCCTTCCCTCCAACTGAGGAACAACCAGAGAAAACGTTAGGCAATCACATAAGATGCCCCACGTCTAGTGGGCCCACCTGGCGTTTCTGCCCGCTCACAGCCTCTGCTCAGGGCACACGCCCTTTCCTCCACCACACAGCTGACCCTCTCTTCTGAGTCTCTGCTGACACAGAAGCAATGGTACCCAATGCCCCACAATACTAAGTAGTTTTGTCTGCTCTCATTTCATTGGTCTTCTTTAATTTCCACACCTGTATTTGAAATCCAACTGTATATTTCAAAACTACCTTCCAGCAAGTTTGCACCAACTTATATAGTCATTAATGTGCTTGTGATTCTGTTTCCCTGCTTTTCCCTCACTAAATACTAGGATTTATCAATTTTTAAAATCTTGCTAATCTATTACTAGGCACCGGCATATTATGCTTTCATGTGAATTAATCTGATTTCCCAGAAGTTGAGCATCTTTTCACATATTTACGGGCCGTTTGTATTCCCTTCTTTGCAAACCATCTATTCTTGTTTTGTGTCAATTTTGGGGGAAGACAAGGACTTTCAAACCAAGTTCCAAACCAATAATTACTACCTATAATATCTACTAGATTCTTACTTATAATTTTCTACTGGATGGCCCGGTAGAAATCCAGCTGAGAGCGTTGTTTTTAGAGAGCTATGTTTAGAGCAGGGAATTCTCATCAAGAAATTCAGTAATACTAGATTTAGGAAGTGAAAACCGTGTCCATAAAAGAGACCTGAATTCCAATCCCAGGGAGAATGTGAATGCTGGGTCTCAAGAGACCCATGGGGGGTGCCTGGGTGGCTCAGATGGTTAAGCGTCTGCCTTCGGCTCAGGTCATGATCCTGGGGTCCTGGATCGAGTCCCGCATCAGGCTCCCTGCTAGGTGGGGAGCCTGCTTCTCCCTCTGCCTCTGCCATTCTCTCTCTCTCTCTCTCTCTGACTCTCATGAATAAATAAATAAAACATTAAAAAAAAAAAGAGACCCATTGAACCCTTTGGAGCTATAAGCAAAGAAGCGTGGACTCTGCGCATGGCCCTGGATCGGCACCTGTGCCAAGTGGGGTTCTCCTGGATGTCAGGCTCAAGTCAGTGGAGCTCAGAATTGTCTCCTCGCCTAGCAGCGATGTCCTACAGCCTCTAAAGATAAGAAGCAAGGCTTACATTGTTCGAGGGATGGTTATCCATCTGCCGTACCCTGATTCATTATTCAAGAAGACAGGATGGAGCAAATGCAACAAGGAATTAATGTGAGGGTGATTTAACTCAGGAAATTGTGGAGACTCTAAAAGGATGTGACTTGAAGTCACATGCTGTAGAATGAGATGCATTTTAGTTGTTTGTCAAATTTTGACATCGTGAAGTGGACTGTAATTTCACTTCATGGTTTCAACCCGCTAAATAAAAGTTCTCTTCTTCCAGATGCTGCTGGTCTTCTGTGAGCTGCATTGTTTTTACCTACGTGCACCAGATGTGTCTCAGGACCACTGATGGGATTCTAGATACTAGTAAAATTTTAAACCACAGACACAAAATGTCAGCTCTTACGTTTTTTATCTTATTTAAAGGAATAACTCCCTTGTTTGTTTTCCCTTCTTCCCACTAGAGGAGACTCTCAGGCCTAGTCAAAGCCACATTTTTCTATACATCATGGAGATATTCTGGGTCTTCTTTCTATAAGACCAGACTCCTTTTCACAAATAGAAAGTCATAGTGAAACTGTTGCCTGAAACAAACGAACGGAACAGTAAACCCAGCTTATTAAAATGTATAAAACCCCACCTCGGTGGGTATCAGGGAAGGGAGTATACGCCATTTGTACAGAAGGTTATAAAGAAAAGGAAGGTGATGTTTGTGTGCCGCAGATTCAAACTGATTGGCTCTATCCTGCCAAGGAAGTGAATTGAGCAAATCAACAAATTCTGAATAGAACTGATGAAATCGGCGTCATAATTATAGTGCAGTATGTTACAGAGGCTTACAAGTGCCGGGGCCTCACAACAGATCTGTCAACAGGACCCTGGATCCTGTCTTTGCTTATTGTTCTTTCTGGACACAGGAGTCTTGCTGAACCACATCAAAAAGGTAGACAATTCAGCTAAGGTTACTGAGAAGTTAACTGTCATTTCCATTAAGACATAACTAGATTAATTAACAAATATATCATTTTCCACATTACAATCATGTAAACCATGAAAACAGAAGAAAATAGGTGCTTAGTTAAAATACACATGTATACTCATTCAGTGTTTTATGACTGAATCCTCCAGAGATTCATCCACCGTCCTTGAGGCACGGGGTTTGCATTTAGAGCTCTCCTCTGGCTGAAAGATGTTGAGAAACTCAAACTGTCCTTTGGGGACTTTGGGGCCACATTTCTGAACAGATTTGGAGGAGGGTAAGTTTTTCTAGTTAAGGACAATAGGAATTTATGCGCAGCTAGAGAACTCTGAATCCACAGATTTAAAGCCAGGCTGTTGGGAAGAAAGCTTTACTGGGAGGGAGGGGGTTGTGGACCACAAGCTGGTTTCCTCCAGCGGCACATCCACCAACTGCTTTTCCCTGCACTCAGAGCTGCATTTGATGTGGCTGTAATGAAGAGCAAATGAAATCTCATTGAAAGTGATCTTTGCAGCAGTACTCTGACATTTTTAGATGCAATGCGCTGAAGAAGATATGCTCATTCTTCTATTTTTTGCAACAATAGCCCCACTTTCTATTTGCAATTGACTGCGCAAATAAATGTTTCCTAAATTTAGAAAATTTAACTTTGCTGAAATGTTCTGAAAAGGCTTAAAGAATCTCATGGCCGTCATTGGAAATTCATTCAAAGGACGTTAATGAATAGTTAAGAATGCCGTTCTCTCAACATTCTGGAAATGTCCCATGGATCCAAGTAGGGCAACAGGCTTCGTCTGGTCTCAGAAGAGAAGATGGGTCAAAATAAATGTTATTTGTACTTAAGTTATTTATTTGGGAGGAGAGAACCTAGATAAAACAAAAACAAAGTAAACTATTTGAAAGAACTCTTCTAACAATGTTATGAAACAGACTGGTTGAAGAAAAATCCCACAAGCTGCCCGAAATAAGCCAAAAAATGATTCAGCAACTTTGATGCCAAGACTGTAAATGACTTCACATAATTTAATGAAATTTAAATACAATAAAAGCGTAAAGCTTTGTTACTCAAATGCCTATTTCAACATTTTGAGCTACTGAGTGAGAAAAAAAAAATCCACAATGACCTTGTTTAGTTAAAAAGAGTTTCCCATTAAATTAATTGGTGACTTACTTATTTGCTTTGTTAACACAAATCCAACTTCAGAAAGTCTCTGGCATTTTAATGCTTTCCTCAGTGACTGTAAAGAACAACTTTATATATTCAACAAATTACTGATTCTCCCTAATCTGAATATCACCTTCTATTTTCATCTCCCCTTTTCCTTTCTCATAAGGTTAAGAGTGAGGTAACCAATGAGTTGCGTTCTTCTAACATAGTAGCGATAGACAAACCACAGCGACATGAATCTCCTCCATTAAGCGTCACAGCTGGTAGCTGTCATAAGGAGGGGAATTGAGGAGAAGGAAGAAAAGATGGATGAGCTTTTCCGTATAAAGGTGTTATTTAAAAACATTTATTTCCCTAACAGTTTACTTAAAAACTATCATGTGTTTATTGTTTACAAAATAAAATGCAGATATGCAAAGGGAATAAAAAGCAGGGGAAGGAAGAGAAAGTCACCCATCACCCACCCACCCACAGAAAACCACTTCTATATGTGAAAATAATAATAATAAAAAAATCCCTCCATTCTGTTTAATGACTTTTCTTTCTATTGAACAGCATGATGTGACTGTCTTGCCAAGTCAGAAAATTTATTTCTATTCCTACATTTTAATGGGCATATTGTCCAATAATTCCATGATCTCTTTGACTATCCATCTACTATCGAACACGTAGATCATTCCCATTTTTGTCTATCGTAAAAAGACTGTAATGCTTTCTTTGTAGTTGTTTCCTTGTACGAACATGTTCAGTTACTTTCTTGGGATCATTTCCTAAAAGCAGAATTGCTGAGTCAAAGGGTAGAGGCTTTTGATACATATTAACAAATTGCTTTCAGAAAGTTTGTTCAAACTTACATGCCTACCAGGAGTATAAAAGTTCCCTCGTTGACATTATTATTAGTATTCTTTTTAAAGATTTTTATTTATTTATTTGACAGAGAGATAGAGAGAGAGCACAAGTAGGCAGAGCGGCAGGCAGAGGGAGAGGGAGAAGCAGGCTCCCCACTGAGCAGGGAGCCGGACGTGGGGCTCGATCCCAGGACCCCAGGATCATGACCTGAACTGAAGGCAGCCGCTTAACCGACTGAGCCACCCAGGCGCCCCGACATTATTATTAGTGTTCTTATTAATCTTCCCCATTTTGTGGGTGAAAGGTATTCCTTACATTTGGTTTTCATTTCTCAAAGGTAAGCTGGAACTACTGTACATGCTTATTAGCCACTGTGTGGAAAAGAACCTATAGCATATATTTGGGTAACTGTCCTCTAACAGTAGCCAAAAATCTGTAACATGCTGAGGATCTGTTCCCCACCAACGAGTGAGAGAATGAAGAAGCTACACTTTTATTAGGCAACAAAATGGTGCTAAAATAAATATTTCATTTTGGTAACAAAATCACAGACATTCTTACCCATGCTGAGCAGTTTAAAGAATATATGAGCAGGTAAGCAAACTACGATTATTCTTCCTATTAAATGGATTGATAAATGGAAAGCTAGTGAAATACTGGCCAATGAACAAAAACCCACCAACGAGTACTGCTGAAAGATCGGATCATTAAAGCCTAGTAATATTTCTAGGGGTATCCACTGGGCATTTGGAGAAGCTTAATTATGCTCAGCACCTGCTTTCAGAGTTTTTAACCAATACTTAACCAACTGATGGAAAGTAGCAGATTGAGATCAAAGTCTCCTATCAGGGGCACCTGGGTGCCTCAGTCAATTAAGCATCTGACTTCAGCTCAGGTCATGATCCCAGGGTCCTGGGATGGAGCCCCGAGTCAGGCTCCCCAGTCAGTGGTGAGTCTGCTTGTCCCTCTCCCTCTGCCCCCCGCAACTGATGTGTGTGCACATGTGCTTTCTCTGTCTGTCTCAAATAAATAAGTAAAATCTTAAAAAAAAGGGGGGGCTCCCATCAGCTATGCTATGGAAACTACAGTTAGGGTGTAGCACACAGGACATAATGACCAACATGCCACCACCACAAGGAAGTCTCCTGGGGAGCAGGGGGCTGGCTGAGGAAGTTCTCACACCACCAGCTGCTGAGAAGTGAGCCTCAGACCCCTCATGAGAGAGGGGGCCAGGGCCTCCCCAACTAGAATGAAATCAGATAAATGGAAAGAATAGAACAGACTACATCCATTGTCTCAGTGAAAATAGGGATGAAATAAGGCCGTAATCGTTTCTTTAAAGTTTGTTTAATTAGTAATAAGTTTGTCCTGTAAAATTTTTCATGTAGCTGGAAAATATTCAACTGGGGAAAAATAAGCACGTTCTCTTCTAAGCATCTCACAGCAGATGTTTGTGTTTGGCATCCTTGTATTAAATGAAATTATAAGAACCAAAATGTAACAGTAAGATGACAAATGAAAATAAATATGTGGGGCGCCTGGGTGGCTCAGTTGGTTGAGTGACTGCCTTCGGCTCAGGTCATGATCCTGGAGTCCCGGGATCGAGTCCCGCATCGGGCTCCCTGCTTGGCAGGGAGTCTGCCTCTCTCTCTGACCCTCCCCCCTCTCATGCTCTCTGTCTCTCATTCTCTCTCTCTCAAATAAATAAATAAAATCTTTAAAAAAAAAAAAAAAAGAAAGAAAGAAAATAAATATGTGCCTTGGAATAAAATTCTGGGGCAGAGTCCCACAGGACGATTATAAAAGGCCCAGGTCTACTTTGTTTGCGAGTTGGTTGGTTTGCCTCGGTTGACGCTGTCAGCAGCACAGGGATTCAGGAGGGCTTTTCATCATTCTCTGGATTCCCCCGGGATATCCAGATGGAAGGTTTCTCATATCAAGAAGCTTTGAAAACGTTAAGCTCGAGTGAAGCTCAATCTGATTATTTGATGGCCTAGTATACTCTCTATGGACTTTTAAGAAGAATAATAGGTTATAATTTTATAGTACTGTAATTACAGACCACTTCCACAGACATTAACTGTCAATGGGTATTTGATCATTTTTGGGTTGGAGAAACTGAGGCAGGGCATTGCTATGGGATTCAGCAGAGCCTTGGTCTTTTGACAGACCTGGGATTCAAATTTAGATATTTTTATTCCCTCAGTGCAATTTTATTTTCATTACGTCTTAGCCAATTCACACAATAAATAAGTTGTATAATAAATTCTCATTTTTTTCTTACCCTTCCCTCCGACCCTCAGCATTTTAGAAATCTATCATGTGTTTGCTGAACATCCCAATTTTCTGACTACTTAAAAGCAAGAGTTTGCCTTTACCTAACCCCAGTTATTTGGAGGCAAAAGAATGGAATTTGACCTTCAGGAATGTTCTAAGATGCCAAACAGAAAAGCCTCAAACTGCTAACTTCCCCTCGCCACTTGTTTTGGCATCCTCCTCAGAGGTAGAGGTGAAATTGATGTAACTGTTGGCTATATTAGGTGGCTAATGGAAGAAATCAATTCCAAAAATAAGGTTTACCTTATTGATTAATTCCAAAGATAAGAGCATAGTCTTTTATGATTGATATTAGCTCGTTGCAACGTGGCATTTTGTAAATTACACAAATCACACTGGATTGAACTAAAATGAAACTCCTATCTTCTAGCACTCCAGTAAAATATAAGGATAGCCAGATTTGAAGGAGAGATTTTTGTTCTGGTTTAGCAGAAAAAGAATTCCATTTTCACTTTAATAGCTAACTCCTGGGACTTTCGCAAGAAAGCAATAATTACTATATATATGAATGAATCTGAGGCAAACTGTTTTTAACTAATTAAGACATTTGATGGATGATGAATAGAGGGGAATCTCTGCAGTGTCTTAAGCAAGTGGGGAAAGATCATGAGTTCAGTTTTAGGGTTACTCTGAGGGAGATGCTTCTAAAACATTCGTGGAGAATGCCACCCATGTATTGAAGATACAAACCTGGCACTTAAAATAAGAATCTCAGCAAGAGAATAAAGTAGGGACTACTCTGGGTATCAGTAATTGAGGCTGCAGGTAGGTATAGATGAGATCGCCTTGGAAGAGAGTAAAATAAGAAGAAAAGGTAGCTTAGTACTAACCCTGGAGAAACCCCAGTGCTTATGGAACAGGCAGAAGACGACCTGGTACTGGAGGATGAGGGAGAGTGGTAATAGAGGAGAGAGAACAGAGTCAGAAACGCCCCAGGGAGAGCACCCAAGGAGGTGGGAGTGTCAGCTGTGTTGAGTGTTACTTAAAAGCTGAGTCAGCAGTGAGTGAAAGTCGCTCCTGGCTTTACCGAACTTGGTGTTCTGGGTCCCCTGGAAGTGTCAGACTCCACTGAGTAAGGGCTCAGAGCCTAAGGGATGGCACCGAACAGTGAGGGGGAGTGAGGCGAGGAGCGGCTGCACACAGCTCTCTCCGTCAGGGTCGGCCACGACTAGACGGGGAAAATGCGATCTTGCAACATCCAGGCAGAGTTACTGTCATTTCATTTTCTTTTAAAAAACAGGAAAGACTGAATCATATTTCAGTACTCGTGGGCAGACCAGGTAGAGCGAAAAGCTGAAAACACGGAGGAAAGATAATCAACAAGTTGATTTAAAAAGCATGAATGGAGTAGTTCCCAGAGGAGGTATTGGCTTCCATTATTTACCAATAGGAGAGGGAGAGCTGGGGTAGGAAATGGATACCAAATATTTGTATTTATTTATGGATGCAGGAACGTGGATGGAGTTCCTCTCTAATAACTTCTATTATAACTTCTCTTTTTTCGGGTAAAGTAGCATGAGCAGTCCACTGCTGAGATTCAGGGAGGGTTGGAGAAGAGAGCTTCTAATGGTTGAAATAACTATTTTGGAGATCTGGAGAGCAGACCAACCAGAGAAAGATGGGCGAAAAGCCAGGTAGTTTTGAAGGAATCAGTTGAGTTTAGTGACCATGACTGTAGCGGTGTCAGATGGCCAGGCCGTGAAAATATAAACGCAATGTTCTCTGTGTGAAGTGTTTTGATTACCAAGGAATAGAGAAGTTAACAAAAGTTCTTGACCTGGTGTCTAAGAAAGAATTTTGGAATCTGACAAAGTGGGCTGAAGAAAGCCCACTTTCTGACAAAGAATATTAAATTAGGCTGAAAAAGAAATTAAAATAGGCTGAAAGTGAAATCACTTTTGCATTACTGACAAAATAATATGAATAAAAATAAATGTCAGTACTCAGGTTGCAAGAAAGTTCGGGGAACAATAGAAAATAGTAGTTCCTAATACCATATGGACCAGATCCGAATTACAGCACGAAAGAAGGACTCTTATTAATAGATAGACAGGAATAGAAAGGAAGATTTATATATGCAAATGAAAGTGTAGACGCAGTTTTCCACCACTTCACATTAACCTGGTCCCAGTCCCCTCTAAACACACACACTCTAAGTGTGACCTTTGACTCCCTTGGACAAGAGTGGGTATATATAAAATTCTGCCTTTACCAAGAGCTTATTTCTCAACCATTAAACCCCATAGAGATCCTACATCTCGAATAGACTCTGCGTCTGATTACCTCTGACACAAATTCCCAACCCACTGGATATTCCTTAGTCTTTATTCTACTCAGCCATGACTTTTGAATTTGAAACCTTCACCCTTCATTGAAAGTATTCTGGAAGTAGTGACACCACAGTTTCTGAATTTCCTTCTAAATCATCTACATAACAATCTCCTTTGTGGATTATTGGTTTTCTGTGTCTGCCCTTCCAATATCAGTCTTCACCCACGTCTCCATCTTGGTCTTTCTTCTCTTCTTTACCTCAAAGATAATGAGTCATCTTTGATTCATACCTACCCTCCTCCCCCCATCACTGAATAATGCTGCACGGGGCTTGGCTGTTCACACAGAGAGCGCTGGTCACCCAAATCTCTTTCTCTCCCTAAAAATCCCTTTAACACACCCTCTTATATTCATTCCCACTGCCATTGACTAAAACCATGTCTTCATTGTCTGCGGCTGGTTCACTGCATCAGCTTCCCTCGTAGTTTGTCAGCGTCTTGGCCTGACAACCTCCAACCCAATGCTGTCCCATACAGTAGCCACTAGTCACATATGACTCTCTAAATTCCAGTTACATGAAATTAAGAATGCAGACTTTGGGGGTGCATGGTCATCCAATTGACTATAATCTTCAGGAAAGGAGAGTCTCTATCTCTTTCGCTCAAAAACTTATCCTACACCAGCAAAGTGCCAAAAAAGTAGCAATAAACATTTGTTGAGTAAATGTTAAATGAACTCGGGTATTGGCTAGTTTCCTGAATTCTTTAATCATAAATCAAAAACAGCTCTCCTCACACAAGATAAATATCTTAAAAGCTTTGTTTTTGAAATTAAAATCATTTTTAAATATTTAATAAACAAAACAAACTTTTGGAAAAAGTTAAAAGTTGTAACATAATGAGGTAAAAATAAAATGCACCTTTGTTAAATGTCTTAGAAACACTACACTGGAAAATGTGCCAATTACATTACCCATTTCATTAACTTGGTAGTTTTCACCATAAGATTCTTCTTTTCTACATCTCCCTGGAGAGGAAGACAAACTATAATAGTATAGAGACTTTAACAGTGATGGTGAAGATGCACAAAGCTGCCAGAATTGTATAATGTTTGCTCTTAGAATAATTTGAGGAGCATACATAGAGCATCATCAGTTGAAAAGATTTCCAAGGATGAAAATATGATAGAAGATTATGGATCAAGTGTCTCATATCTATTGCTTTAAGCAGTAATTCTCATAAAACAGCTGAAAGCATATGCTTTACACTGAAAAGCTTCACTGACCACAACCGACAATATAAAACTGAATATACTGTTTGAACGATGGGTCTAGTTCACTGAGACATCCAACACTCAGTTTTTCCTGTGGAACTTACCAACTTCAAAGTATTGTTTAATTAATTTAAAATAATCTGAAAATAAATATTCTTCTATTTAATACAAAAAGCAAATTGATATTCTACATCTCATATTGCATGTTAGTCATTAACCATGGGCAAAGACAGACGCTGTCAGCAGGTCACTGAGAAGTCAACCTTTAAATGTTAGTGAAATATGATAGACTTAAGTTATTTAAAGTCTTTCATGGTATCTATAAGTTCTCAACTTTTCTTATTTTCCTATACTTGATTAGTTTCAAATTATCTAACTCTTACTTACTTTCTATTACATGTTCAGTATTTAGACCAAACATGATTTCCTTGGCAAATTTCACAATGTTTTAAAACCCATAAACTAGGTGAGTCAACAGGAATGTGAGAAATTTATTGCTAGTTGGCCCTTGTCCAAACCCCTGTACTCTGTTTCATTAAAGTATGGCAGACTATGTTAGCAAATAATGAACTTGGAAAAAAACTTCACAGACCATATGGCTTCAATTGATTTGTCTCCAAAATACTGCCTTAAAATTTTCATTAAAATAAAAAAGATATTACAGAATAAAAGAAATTACAGATAATACAGAATTACGGTAAATTTTCCTTTTTTAATTAAAGAAAATTAAGTCAAAAGAATAGAATCTGTTAAGAATATTTGGTTCTATATATGGTTGCCAAAATCTACAATCAAGTTGCTTTCAGTCAAACATACACACAGGAGGCGCCTGGGTGGCTCAGTCGTTAAGCATCTGCCTCGGGCTCGGGTCATGGTCCCAGGGTCCTGGGATCGAGCCCCGCATCGGGCTCCCTGCTCCGCGGGAAGCCTGATTCTCGCTCTCCCACTCCCCCTGCTTGTGTTCCCTCTCTCTGTGTGTCTCTCTCTGTCAAATAAATAAATAAAATCTTTAAAAAAATATATACACACAGATGTGGATATAAATACAGATAAATGCGTGTGTACGCATTCACACACACATTTTAATTGATGTGTGAGATATTAGGAACATCAGAATATATTTGTCTCTCCTTCTAAAACTGGGCTTCCTGTAATCTTGGGATATACAGTGCTGCACCTTTCCATGTTATATAAATTAATGCCCTGTTTATATTAATACCAAGATGTTGTGAAGTAGCATGCAAAATTTGCTCACACTTCCCAGCACTCAGAAATTACCTAGCAGGCATGCCTGGGTGGCTCAGTCGGTTAAGCGTCTGCCTTCAGCTCAGGTCATGATCCCAGCATCCTGGGATCGAGTCCCACATCGGGTTCCTTGCTGAGCAAGGAGCCTGCTTCTTCCTCTGCCTGCCTCTGTCTGTCTCTCTCTGATAAATAAACAAAATCTCAATAAAAAAAAAAAAGAAATTACCTAGCAAATATTGGGGAGTTGACTCATTAGTGAATTAGATTTTAAGGTAAAGCATTTCAAGTTTGCTGCAAGCCAGGTAACACCTTAGACATCCAGCCATTAACTCTCAACTACCTTTAAAAATGTTTCGAGAGAGTTTAAGAGATATCACGGGATTTGGCTAATTCTGTGTGGCCATCTTACCACCATTTCCTGAGATTCTTTCCCAAAAATGACTCTCCACAAATCACATCTTCTTGTCTCACTTTGGCAGGTTTACACTATCAATGATACAGCACACAACTAAAATCACGCATATCAAAATAACCAGTTCATACACATCATCAAAATTACAAATGGGAATATTTGTATATCACAGAAAGATGGACACCTCCTTATTATCAACAAACAGATTGCTCTCAAAATTTCCCCCCCAAAAGTGACTGAAAGTATTAGTATAATTCAAGTAAACTTATTAAGTAAAAGAAAAACATGACAAAGCAAAGTAAAATGAAGCCTCAGTGTTTAGTAAAAGTGAGTAAGTTATTCACGGAAATTCAAGATAGATTAATTAATATTAAAATATTTCCCAGAATTTAAGAAGAACTAGCTTTTATATTGGGATTACCATGTATCAACCCTCTTCTAATTACCTTACATATATCAACTCATTTCATCCTCAAGATAGTCCTCCCCATTGGGGCGCCTGAGTGGTTCAGGCAGTTAAGCATCTGCCTTCTGCTCAGGTCATGATCTTGGGGTCCTGGGATCAAGTCCCACACTGGGCTCTCTGCCTAGTAGAGAGTCTGCTTCTTCCTCCCCCTCCGTGATCTCTCTTGCTCTCTCTGAAATAAATAAAAAATAAAATCTTCAAAAAAATTAAAAAAAAAAAAAAGACAGTCCTCCCCATTATCCCATTTTATAGAGAAGGGGAATTATGCATGAAAATGCAGAGTAACTTTCGCAAAGGTTCACAGCTGAGCTGAGATTTAAATCCAGTAAGTGTGAGTCTGGAGTCTGTTCATCTTTTTTATACACCAGCAAGAAAAAATCGACTGATATAAGAAAATATATTGTTCACCCAGTTGTATGTCACAGATATTTGTTCATATTATTTTATAATTGCAAATTGAATTCAGATTTTTTAAATGTGTAAGTTGCATTATATATATCTGTATGTTAATTCTTTATTAAATAGAATGTCACACAAGATCGATAGTGATTTACGACTGAAATTTTATGCATGAGGACGCAAAGACACAAACACAATTTTATGGCCTAAGGTCGTCATGAAATGGCATTAGAAACAGGACTCAAATCTCCTTGTGGCCAATTCATACCCCACATGATTTTTCTCCATGAGTGTTAACAAAGAGGCCTTTAGGTTTCCTTCTGATACTGCACTGGCTTAGGATCATCTTATCTGTCTCACAAGGTTTGACATAAATAAGAAAATATATGTGTAAGTACAGGATCACGATGCAATTGTGAGTCAGCATCATTTCTTTCATTCTTGCTGCCATGAAAGAAAACAGGACACTTCACAAAAAGGAGGAGGGTCTCTTCCTTATCTTGGTGGAAAGATGTGGTGATGCAAAGAACAGGGGGTTTTCCTGAACATTTAAAAATCAGTATATTAAATATTTGAACATAGCGTTGCTGGTATACAAAGGTGTTTTGGTTCAGCACCTGAGACAAACCAATCTCCCTGGCACAACAGGGTTTCGTGTCCAGAGCATCAGTACGCTCTGATGTTCTTCTCTCCGTATTCATCGTCTTAGAAACATCGCTGTGTATCTTTGTGAATATCCTTTATTAATCTCACCTGCCTGATGTAAGGTGAAATTTAATGAAATATCAGCTATGTCAGTTCTTGTTGACCTGAGCAATCATACTGGCTCGAAGACAACCACAAAACCACACACTGTAAGACATCTCTTCTTCATCCTGCGGCATCTTCCTCTAAAATGGATAAAGGAAGCTGAGTCTTTTCCCCATTGCTGGGCCCTTCCACAGAGAGTTCATACTTCATCTCTTAGCCGCAACATTTGATCATTCATGCCTGTTAGGATCGCTGCTGACTAAGTTTTGAATGATTCTACATCTGGTCTCAATGAGGTATTTACTAGGGAAACAGTCAATAAAATTATATACATATTTGTTGGAGTCTTGCACCATTAATCAAATTCAAAAATGAAAAAAATACAACTAAAACTTCACATTTCCATTAGATAATTACCTACCATCTGTAATAGCCTTGTTCATTTTTCTTGTGATTTATTTTCTGTCTTTCTCCCCCCTGGGCCAGATGTCAAGTTGCTGCATTCTCAAATAAGTCAGATTTCCTTGGCTGATTTGTGTTTGATGGAGGTTTTCTTTGCTCACATCATGCTCGTTTTACAGCTGGAAGGACGTGAGTGCACAGAGGTGAGGAGCTTCCGGTGCCTGAGAGCAGGGATCAGGCTGGTGCAAATGGACCTCAGAAGGGCTACATAAAGCTGATAAATTAATAGTGAGACACCTGCTTGGGATCCTTAAACACGGAAGAAACAAATCACGTCACAGGAATACAGAAAACAGCAGAGCTTTAACTCATTTATCATAAATCACTAATGGTCAAGAGTTGATGAATAAAAATGTTCAAAGTAAATGAAAACTGCCAATGGCGTTCACACTTTGGTCAGCTTTGCTTCTCACACATCCAGTGTCTAGAAGTTTAACAGACTTTCCATCATCGAACAGGTGCTCACCATCAACCTGACTCTATAAGCTGGCTGATACCACCAGCGTCTCCCTCTCTCTTTTGCAGATGGATTCTTGTCTCACCTGGAGGATTGATCCCATTTGATTGCTGGCTGGGGTGTGGATTAAAATGTTGTTATTCTAGTATCTTCCGGTTTCAATGTCTTTCATGAATTACAGTCATTTCTGAAATGATAGTCAAGTTCAATGCTCAAAATTCATCACCAAGAATGTTTCTCTTCTCAAATACACTCCCATCCCTCTACCCCTGCTCCGTCCCCAACATGGCACCTCAATGCAGGGACAAGCTTATGTGCTCTCAGAGCAGGGGGCCAGGGGAACTGGTCTGCTGCCCTCCGGTCTGCTTTCCTCACCTGCACACCGATACCTTCTGTCCCTTGCTCTGGTTACTTGTTTGTGTAACAGACCACCTCAAACTTAGTATTATAAAACAACTCTTGGATGATGTCCATGGTTTCTGTGGGCCAGAAACTTAGAGAAGTTTGTCTCTACTCCATGGTGTGTGAGGCTTCACGGGGCTCATGATTTTAGGATTACTCAGGAACGTAGAATGACTGCTGGCTGTACAGGGAAATTTCTCTCTCCTGTCTGCTTCCCCGGCTGGACAAGGTGAAGGCAGGGCTCTGCTGGGACTCTTTGCCTGACTGCCACACGTGGCCTCCCATGGCCTCTGGGCCCTGAATGGGGAGGGGGAAGGGGGGTTCAGGTGTCCCAGAATAACAGTGGAAGAATTACTTGCACACCAGCTGCTCGTGTCCCTCACGGACGTGTTATCTATCACTGGAGTCCTTGGCTGGCCACCATCTTGGTCTGTTTTCTCGGTCTAGTCAAAGCCAGAGGTCTGCCTAATTGTAGCCACGTGATCCTCATTTCTTAGAGCAGAAACTGGAAGTCAATATTTATATGTTTAATGTTGATTTTAGATATTTAGCTTTTTAAGGTGATTTTTCCATGAGTGTAGATTCAGTTCATTGTTCTTTACTTTTTATCCTATGTATGCCTCCCCCTGGGGTGATTTTGCTCTGGAAGGCACACATTTAGAATGTGAGAACAAGAAAACATGGTAGGAGGACTATGAAGGAGGTGGGTCTCCTAGAACAAATGAACGGGGCCAGACATGGTCTCTCTGGTAGCTGGCAGAGACAGCGGGCCACAGCCTCTGCTGCGGGCCAGCCCAACCCCCACTGTGAGCCCTGCGGGCTCCGTCCAGCTGATGTTTCCAGACCCTCCTGGGAGCATGTGGAAAGTTCCGGATTGCTGCCTGCCCCTGATAGCTGCCTGGTAGCACCTAAGGGCTGGGACTTCTGACTCCACCCTCTCTCAAATCACTCTTCAGACATTTCCAAACTACTAGCTAAAAGTTTAATATTTTCAAGCACATATGAAATGTTTTTTAAATGTTGCATGCACATGCAGAATATAAACCATTTTTATATGTTATATTCCGGGAGCCTCACTCTACTCATCCTTGGGCACCCAGCAGGTAAGATGTGTTGCATATGTTTCTCAGACTCCACGTGGCTCTGTTGCTCCCCAGATGCATCCCCGTTTCTAGATGCAGCCCCCATCTTCTCAGGACATGTCACAAATTGATTTGGTTTTTGCCAATCAATCTCCCTATCTCCTGGTCGAGTCCATGAGACAGGAAGGACACTTGTATCTGTTAAGGGAACTCAAAACAGATCACTAAATCTATCATGAATATGCAGGAACATCTGGAAAATTGAATGTTTTCCCCTACATCTTAATGACTTGTTATTACACACAAGCACAGTGCTTTCTGAAAGATTTAATATCAAACCCACTCATTTTAGTTCAAGAGTGATAGTACACAGGCTAGAAAAATCTAAGCTAACATCCTTTCCCTTCTTGTAACTGTAGTTAATAGACTGTTGTAGAAGAAGAGGATTAGTTTTGCAGGATTTAATTAGGGTTCACACTAATAGCTTATATTGAGTCCTTTGAGTTTTGTGAACTAAGACTTTAGCATACTTTTAAGAAATTTCTCCACCTACTTGAGGTAAAATGGAGTTACTCAAGGGTATTCATTTAACAGTAACAAATGTACACAGGTAAGTGCATTTACCTGTACACAGGTAAGTAAATGTATGGAATCAATGTCATAGGGAAATTAGTCGGATGCATTATTCTACAGGAAATTTTTGAACATATTAATGATTCATCTGTAGTTGGATTGATTTTTAGCACTTGGCTTACAAACTGTGTGACACGAAAGAAGATGCAGAAATGGTGCTGATTCTTTCATGAGGTGGATATGCAGGTGAATAAACCTATGGCTCACCTTGGAAATATTGTAAAAGAAGACTTCCCTCTTCCTCCTTTAAATATCTTAGTTGACTCGCAGTTCATTTTTATGAGGCCTGTAAAAACTCCTGAATTATGTACTTCTAGCAGGTACAATTTGAAATCCAGGCCAGTTAACTGCAAATGCCCACTGAAATTTGAAATTGCCAGCTTAGGAGGAAAAGGAGGCTGGAGAATGGTTTATTGGAATTAGGACATTTTACAAAAATGTTTTCTCCCTTCTTTCCTAAAGAGAGAAGGGCATTGCTTTTCGTAGATACTTGTTACGTTATATTGTTCTTAAGAGTTTGTGTTTATATCTGGGACGCCTGGGTGGCTCAGTTTGGTGAAGCGCCTGCCTTCGGCTCAGGTCATGATCCCAGGGTCCTGGGATCGAGTCCCGCATCGGGCTTCCTGCTCTGCGGGGAGCCTGCTTCTCCCTCTCCCACTCCCCCTGCTTGTGTTCCCTCTCTCGCTGTGTCTCTCTCTGTCAAATAAATAAATAAAATCTTTTAAAAAAAATTAGTTTTGGGGCACCCGGGTGGCTCAGTTGTTAAGTGTCTGCCTTCGGCTCAGGTCATGATCCCGGGGTCCTGGGATCGAGCCCCGCATCGGGCTCCCTGCTTGGCGGGGAGTCTGCTTCTCCTCCCTCTCACTCTGTCTCTCCCCCCTGCTCATGCTCACTTTCTCTCTCAAATAAATAAAATCTTTAAAAAAAGAGTGTGTATATGAAAATGAAAGGCAAACAAAAAGTTGATTAGTGCCTGAAATCCACTAACTCTATATTAAACGGCTTGTCCATTTTCTCGAAAAGCACTCTGCAGTCAACGGTGGTGTGAATACTCTTTGTTGTTAGCGGTGCTGCGTCATTATTGACATCATCATTACTTCCTCTTATTAGACAGCAAATCAATGTTATGACATAGAGTTTAAAACCCTAAAACTCTGAAGATGTGCTTTGTTATTTGTGATCAAGGGTCAAGAATCTTAAAAGTATACTTTAACGTATACTTTAGGGAAAAAAACCCAAATCAAAACCAGGGTTCTCACTGATGATGTGTATTAGCATGTACCAGCAGCTGTAATGGAAAAGTAATGAACATGTTAGGAACATATCAGTGTTTAACAATAGGATTTTTGATGGGACAAGTAGGGTTCCAGTGTGCTTTGATGAGCTGAGTAGCACAGTGGTCTAGACGACAGTGAGATGGATCGTGCTCCCTGACGTGGTTGAAAAGAGCATCCAAACACATTGAGCTATTTTTGTGTTGCTTGCATCGCCCTGTGGCCTGATACCTTTGGGCAGCAGTTACGTTACGTACTTGACCACTGCTGCGAGAACCAAAGGAGGCAGGATATTTGAGCCATCTGTGAATGGCCTAGTGCCATAGGGTTGTGCGGTAATACGATGCTCATTGTGTAAGTCGGAAATCTGCCTGAGTGTAATTATGACTTGAGATACTGAAGGGAATTCCTAAGGTCCACAGGAAGAGTGGACGATACATTGTAACGACAATGTATTATCGAAGCATCTCCTACTGACATTATTTCCACGCAGAGGTTTACCTCTGAGGGAACATTCCTTAGCCGTTGAGGGGGCCCAGTGCCTCACGGGGCTGAAATCGGATGCACTCGTACACACATTGTATCAATTCCTAAAATGCACTTTTGAATTTGGAATTCCAGAAGAACACGGAGGCCGCTGATGGGTAAACTGTCCTGATTTAGAAAATGAGTGGGAGATGGCAGCTGGAAAGGCTCGTGGGTCACGGCCAAGGGCTGCTTTCGAGCGCTACAGTGAGCAGCCGTCCAGGCTGGGGCTGGAGATGCAGTCCACCCGAGGGCTTACAACAGAGGCTTGGCCACCCAAACAGCAAACCCTGAATCTGATGACGGTGTAATCTGACTTTTCTGAACATGTCAGGCTGGGTAAAAAAATATAGTCAAGACGGTATGCATTTGAATAATGCTTTAGTTTTAAAGAGGCATTCACAGCCACTGCGGGTTCATTATGGGTTCATTATGTGGGACACATTATTAGATGCCTTACAGCTGCTGTGGACTCTTGGAAACTCAGCAGCAGGAGGATCAGAATCCTCGCCTGCAAGGGGTTTACATCCCCGATGGTCAGCCAGAAGACAGCCACCTGCAAACAGGTGTACGACCTGTTCCTGAAAGGCAGTGAGTCAGTGCCCCCCACTGCCCCCTGTCGAGGGAGAGACCCCTTCAGAAGCAGCATCTGCGCTGAGTCCTGAAGGATGAAAAGCCAGGAGCAAAGCACCCAGGCTGAAGGAAGAGCTGCCAGAAGAGCGGTCTTCCGTCCGGATGAACCGGTGGAGGAGGGGAGGTGCCAGGAATTACAGGGGAGGGGCAGGAAGGGAACCAGGTTTTGCAGGTCACTAGGTAAGGTGCCAGATTTATTCCAAGTAAAAGGATAAGACATTGAAGAGTTAAGCAAGGAAATGAATTCATTCAAAATTTGACAGCATGGTTTTGGCATCACACTTTCATAATCTGTATTTGAATCAAAACCGCAGGAGGAGATTCATCATTGCCTCTATTCAATATGCGAGGACACTGAGGCTCTGAGAGGTCATGTGTTGTCCTTGGAAGTTCAGCTGGTTACAGAGAGAGCCTGCGAGCTGAGATCTTCCCATCCAGGGCTCCTTGCCAATTTCTGTCCACCACACTCGTCTCCTTCATGTCTGCCAGTAACCAAGTTATGTACAGCAAAATCAAATGTCAACAGGAACATTTTCTTTAAATGTCCATGTATCTGAAATTGTTTCAGATTATACTTATGGCATCAGGTTGAGCTGATGAGAAATGAAAACATGGCTGAAAAGGCACTTGAAGATTTACTCTAAAATAAGAATAATGAAACAGTTTGAAATAAAAAGATTTAATCTGATTAACTAGGTTTCATGTGACCAGGCTAATAAGGCTATATTTAAACATTGCACTTTAAATCGTTTCTTTCCGTAGATAGGAAATAACCTGCCTGGAGCATCCCCACCTCAGACTGCAGCGCCCTCCGTAGGCTCGCTTGTGCTCAAGGTCGCCACCTCTCTTTCCAAGGTCACTCCAGGCTTTCTGCTCCTCTTGCTCCTTATCATCCTCAGCATCTACCATAATGCCGGGCACGAAGAAAAATAATGCAATAAATATTTTTGTAATTAATGACCCTGCTCTAAGTGCATCAAGAACACAAGGATATAAGCACTCAACATGTTGAGACACAGTTAGAAATTGCTAAGGTACTACCCAGAAAAAAAAAATAATTGAGGAAATAAAAATTAGAAAAGCATATCCTAAAGCATCTTAAGCACTTAATAAATCTTATAGTAGAGAAAGAAAGAAGTCTTTATTTCTGGTGGTATGGATGTCTAGATACTTTGTCCATTCTCTGGCTAAAGACAACTAAAACTGGATCAAACAGAATAATCAATTAGGGGTGCCTGGGTGACCCACTCTGTTAAGTGCCCGACTCTTGCTTTTGGCTCAGGTCATGATCTCAGGGTCCTGGGATCGAGCTTCGCCTCGGGCTTTGCATTCAGTGGGGAGTCTGCTTGAGGATTCTCTCTCTCTCTGTGTCCCTCTGCCCCTCCCCCTGCTCGTGGTTGCGCTCTCTCTCTAAAATAAATAAATCTTTAAAAAAAAAAGAAAGCTCAGTTAAAAACCCTTAGCTTTCTGTCAAGAGAAAAGGAATAGTAAGAATCCCCAAACAAAGGAGATTTATGACTTTCTAGAGGTAGGCAGAGCATGGAAGTCATGAGTGGCTTTATGGTAATTCTCAAGGAGAGTCACCCTGACCACCCTCTGGACAACTCAGCACACCCTTTGCCCTTCGATACTGCTGTTCCTGACACCCCTTACCTCTCACTGTGCTTTTTCTATTTTTTCCCAGTGCCACTTTCATCTTCTAACATATAATTGTGAGCAAAAACTCAAGTTGTAGAACCCATGAAATATAATTCCATTTATGTAAAATCCAGTACAAATAAAACTAAAAACATACAGTCTCACTTCACATATAGCGACATATCAACAGAAGTGAGGTCTTGATAAAAACCATGTTCAGAAAAATAGTTCCCGCTTGGTCAAAGGGAAGGAGATGGACTCTGTATATTAAGAATGAGGACAAAGGTAGTTATTTTTCTTAATCAGGAAGTAGATATATGGATGCTAGTTATACAATTATTTTTTATTCTTCTATACAGAATCTAATTTTTTAATTGTAAATGGATGCTAGAAGAAGCCATAGCTGTAAGTGGTTACTAGAAATCAAATTCTGGACTACAAGCATTTATAGCTCCTATTTTGTTTAATCCAGGGAACAAAGCCCTGTGGACCACTGTTACTGTTCCCATTTTCACAGATTCTCCAGCTCACCTGTCCTTGGTGACCAGGGCCAGGACAGGAAGCCTCATTTCCATACTCCAGCCTCCAGGCTGGTGCTCAGGGCGAGCCCTGTCTGAGGGACACCTCAGCCAGCGAACGGACAGAGTACACCGTTGACCTTGAATCTGAAAGCCAACAGTGAAACACACAGTACTGTACTTCTCCAGGCTTCTCATGAGGTCCCATCTAAGACACTGGCAACTGGGGGGGGGGGGGGGCATCAGTAGCCTGATTTTTAAAAATGTGCCTAGATGGCTGATGTGGTTCATCCATAGAGGGGAATGCATTCGTCCTTCCTTCTCTAGGCTGACATTATTAACACAGTTGTGTCCCATATCCGGGAAAGGACATAAATGTTCCTGTGATGAAGATGTAAAACGTTCAAAGATTTAACAAATGAGAAAAATCATCTTTTAACTCAGCATTCAAAGCAATTGGCATAATCTGTTTTTCTCAATCTAACCTTTCAGTGAATTTGCTTTCAAGCTACTTACTGCCGCCTTCTCCATCACAGACTGACAGCCCTGCTGTGCTCATTCCCGTGTTCATCCCTTCGGTGGAGATGGATTTAGTCATCATTGGCTTGGCTTTGCCAGACATTCTCATCTCACCACAGAGCAAGCATTTCCAGAACTAATTAACCAATTTGTCAATAACTCAGGAAGGATGATCTTAAAATATTATTGTCAGTAAATATTTTTGAAAATCCGTATGCCAGAAAGGGAAGTAAAGCTTAAGAAAAGCTTGTGCTTATCAGCGTGGTATTTTAACTGTCCTGGATTATGCCATTTTTAATGACGAGCTTGACTGGGAGGGAACGGGGGTCCTCCATGCGAGGCTTGAAGTGCTGGCTTTCACCTGCTCCTGAAGGTCAAATGAGTCAGCCGGCCAGGTAGCGTCTGTCACACTCCAGCAATCATGGTTGTTATGGTAAGGACACTCAATTTAGAATCAGAATACCTGGAATTCAAGTCATGATTCTTTGTTTACTAGCTCAGAAAATTATCCGGAATTTGTGTTCCCCTACCTAGAAGTGAGGGATCAAAATATCTACCTGACAGGGTTTACTAGGACTCAAGGGATACATCTTACCTAAGTGCCCACTGAAATTCAAAAAGTTATGCAGGAAGTATAAAGTATTTCCCGGGCAAGTTTGCAGCCAGAGCAGTGGAAGAGAAAGATTGAAGATCATTACCTCTGACTTGTACAATGGTCAAGAAACTGTAAACACAATGAAAACAAAAGCTGAAGTTTAAAACATGGGCATAACAAAAAATTGTAGCTGTGCTAAATTACAGACAGGTAGGATTTGCAAGGGCATTACAAAGGGTAATAAAATCCAGGTGCCAATTGCCAACTTCACACAAGAGAGATAGCAGGCGTACTCAGCATTATCCTGAGAAAAATAATGGTTTGCCAAGCCAAATTCAGCTGTTCTGCACAATGACTGCTGTTAGTGATTTAGGCTGGAGATTATTTCAAACACAATCTCCGGAGAGAATAGTAATACTGTGCTGGTTTGGGTCCAGGAAAAAAACATGCACTTTTTACAGTTATAAATACTTTCTAAATCTCTGGATTTCATAACAGCAGAGAGAATCAGCCCTCTGCAGTAGCTACTTATGAGTGGAAGGATCCTTTTCTGTACTTGGGGAGAGTGGAAGAAAGGCAAGGAGCTGCCACTGTGAGTGCTGACACGGACATTTGTGGTTGATGGAAAACCAACAAGAAGACCCCTGTAAATGTCCTGGTGATTAGAAGGAAATTAATATTTTTAAATGAAAATTTTATTGAGGTAGTCATAGATTTACATGCAGTTCTAAGAAACCACACAAAAGAGATGCATTGTACATTTTACCCAGTTTCCCCAATGTTAACATTTGTAAAAAAATCTAAAGTATATTATCATAACCGAAATACTTACATTGAGAAAATTTACCACTTTTATTCAGCTTTCTCATCTTACTTGTGCTCATATGTGTGTACCTGTATGTGTCTTTAATTCTATTCAACTTTAGCAACTATATAGGTTTTATGTATTTTCTCCAAAAACATTTAGAAATACCAACTTGTAACAGATAAAACCATTTTTTTCTTCAAAAATGATCTCTTTCTGTGTCCTTTTTCTGAAACTAATAACCTCTGGTCTCTATCACCATTTCATGATTTTTCTATACAAAATCACTATTATTTACAGTCTTTTCTGACCTTATTTGGAGATTGAATTTTAAGAAAGTTAACTGTAAGTAACTGCTTTAAAAAAAATTTGACAGACGTGTGAAAACTGAGGGCCTGTGGTACACAGAATTCTAAGACTCCCTAAGACCACCATCCCAAAATTCTGGCCCCCGGTATAAACACGCCTCTGGTTATTGAATCCATTACCCACAAGGGTGCTGCCATGAAGAGATTTTACAGATGTAAGTAAGGTCCCAAATCAATTTATCGTAAGGTACAGGGAGAAAATCCAAGTGGTCTTGAAAGAATCACAAAGCAGTGGTTTTATGAACAGAAGATCTTCAACTAATTGGCTATGTGGAAATAGATGGAATAAGAAAAAGTAGAAAACTTCTATACAGTTGAGCAAAGCCTAGTGAGATAAGAGAATAAAACCAACAGTCCTCAAGGAGAGCCATTTCGTGAAGTTCTAGAATCTTTATCTGCCCCAAATAAACCATACAGAGAAGAGAGAATTGAGTCTTTTTATGACCTTCGGCATATAGTGCATCTCTAAGTGACATAAGAGAAAATCCAGAATCTAATTCTTGCTATACACAGAACCAGTGCTATGGATGATAATGATTCTAATAATTTCTAGTTATTTAGCACCAAATATATGCTGAGACCATAAACACGACTGAACCAATTTTCATGAAAGATGAGACCACAGGAGCTGTCTCTGATCCTCGCTCTTCCCTTATTGGAATCTAGCTTTTACCCTTAACACGCCACTGTCATAACCGTGAAGGCAGTCAGCACTCATATGCATACTACACAATTCAAGGCACCTTTTTATCTTACAATGCGCCTCTGCTGTATTTGATTTGATGTCTTTTGGAGATGTTCTTACTTCCTTGGGTCCTGCTCTCCTCCTACCCAGTGTCTACTTCTTGGTCTCCTTGGAAGGTTCTCTGAGGCTTCTTGCTCCTAGGTTGGTGGTGTTCCCGAGTGCCCTGCCCTCGTTCCACTGCCCCTGTCTATCCACCGGACTCCAAGGACGCCCTGATGATTTCATGATTTCAGCCTGTTTGCTGGTGTAGCCCTGTGATGTGACCTGTTCGGTGTCCCCCAGCTACTGTGAGTTCAGCATGCAATCCCTCCCTGCTTCTCATCATTTACCCACGTTTATGCTTAAACCTGAAAGTAATTCAAGACCACCGTATGATTAGTTGTGACGATCACTTACCAGAGATCCTTTATTTTTCTTACTTCCAAGCTCGTGACCATGTTCTCGCCATAGCTGGGCCTGCCAAGAAGTCTGCATCGTGGAGAACAGGACTGACAGTAATGAAAAATGAGCTGTTGAGAATCAGAAGTACCTTGAATAGAAATTACTTTGTTTCCCAATGTGGGCAAAATCGGCTTAATGGTCTCTGAAAACACCAAATAAAGAGGGAAATAATTGCTTCATCTTGTTGGGGGTACTGATCTCTGAAATTGGATAAAATAAAACAGAGGAATCAGCTTGTTTTACCATCATCATCATCATGTTGAAAATGAGTGAAAGAATACTGACAAAGGAATGGAACGCTCACAATCTACAGAAGTCAACCTATTAACTTCAGACACAGATATTCTTTCTACTTAAATTAATATTAAAAATATTATTTTTAAAATGAAATTAACTCCAATGTATCTGTGAACTACCTGTCATATCCCATTGAACTATTGATTATAGCATGACTAGGAGAACATAAGGATTTATAATCATATGAAAAGTGAAAATGAGAAAAAAAATTTTTTTGGTAAATGTTGCTGTAATGACTGCAATTATATCCTACCACAATGAACAGATTTAATTATAATGAACTTGAGATAAATCATTTGCAATATTACAATTCCATCATGGGTCTGCTTTAAAGTAAGTCAACTTACCACTGACACTGACAAGGAAAAAATGTTTTATTTATACCACTTGAGATGATATCTTTGAAACTTTAATATCAGTAGTTAATATATTTAGAAAATATTAAAAATAAAAACTAGAAGAAATGACATGCAATTTCAAAAAAAGCACAATAATTTCAAAATCTCTATAGGTTAACAAGAAAAACTGGTCAACTCATCATTTGGCTTAATATTTCATTGACTATACATAATAGTCTTTTACAAAACAATAGAAGGTCAGATTGCATTATCTGCATTTGCTTTATACCCTAGTCTTCCAAACAAGCTTAAAAGCACTTTCTGGGAGGGAAGTATGTCTTCTCTTTATTTTTAGAGCCCAGCCATATTCACTACAATAATATTTAGTACAATGCTTCAGGCATTGAGATAGTTCACTCACTAGTAAAAACCAAAATTAGACTTTGCTTTGTATTTTCTGAGTTTTATACCCAGAAAGGCCTCCTGAGTTTAGCTCAAATAAACCCTTAAAAATTTTAATGAGAACAAATTAGTTTTACAAATGCACAGACAGATTGAACATAAAATCAACTGTCTTTGGGGACATCATTTCCACAGACACATAATTAATTTTACCCATGAAATACAATATAAATAATGCACATTCACATTTTTAACATTTTGACATGAACGTGCAGACACATTTGATTCATTCTACCTGACAACCTAGAACCATCCAATCAAATGTAAGCTTTTTATTACAGAGAAATCAAGTCTCTAATTAGGACTGGCGCTCCACCCATCATCTTCCTATCATCACCATTGCAGCTTGTGCTTCTGACAGCCTAAAAAAAAAAGAAAGAAAGAAAGAAAAAAGAAGCAGGATAGGAAAAATAACAAGGATAAAAATATAAAAATGACTATTTTTTTGAAAAAGAAGAATTTATGTGGTAAAAGTGTGATTAAAACAATAAATTCTATAAATTTCAACAGACAAACATATATGGTCAGCCACAAACAACTTGAATTGTTTGAAAAGGAAAATTTGCACTTCTCTGAACCCATAGCCAGTAATCCGTTTTATTTGTTTATTTTTAAAGATTTTATTTGTTTATTTGACAGATAGACAGTGAGAGAGGAAACACCAGCAGGGGGGGAGTGGGAGAGGGAGAAGCAGGCTTCCCGCTGAGCAGGGAGCCCGATGCGGAGCTCGATCCCAGGACCTGGAACCATGACCTGAGCTGAAGGCAGATGCTTAACGACTGAGCCACCGAGGCACCTGCCAGTAATCTGTTTTAATTATTATTTTATGAAACAACTTCCTAGCCTCTGTTTTCCTAGGTTAGACCTCTCTTCTAAATTTCCGGTTACTGCCAGTGCTCCCCCAAATACCTCTAACTCTCTTAATTTATGTATTTTTTTGACACCTAAAAATTCAGCATGCCAAAACGGAAATCATCCTGGACTCTCCTCAGTCAAGAAATGGCACCACCTTCTTCCCATACAACTACTCTTGAAACTTTAAAGTCCTCTGTAATCCATTCACTCAGCTGCCAACCTGAGGATATTCCACTTCTGCCATATTGTTTTTTGTTTGTTCTCCTCTATCTGCGTCCACTGACACTGCCCCCCGTTCTGTGTCCTTATCATCTATTCTCTAGATTAGCCATGGCTTTTTAACCACTGAAGATGGAGATGAAGTTCCCCCACCCAACCCCACCATAAATCTCAGTGAGAACACCGATGAGGTTATACCTTCCCTTATGATTCTTCCCTGTGCCCTGAGAAAGTGCTTCCAAAAACTGTCTTGTGTGTGCAAGACCAAGCTAAGAGATATTTAATGAAAAATGAGGAAGGGGTGGGGTCATTTTAGAAGACCATCCTGACAAACTCGTCCACTTTGTTACAGACCTTAAGAGCTTTAATGTGAGGATGAGCGCTGGCAGTCTCCTAGAAGGAAGAGATAAGGCTCAGTGGTTCCTAAACTTTATTTGGTCACCAAATCCATTGTTTCAAGTGGACTTACTAGTGTTTAATGGAACACATTTTGGAATGTTCCATTTAGGTTGGCTTGTAAGATTGACTCTAAGCTCTTTAATGTAAAAATTTTCTCTTAAGTCACAGATCAATAGAATTCTAGATCCATTCAAGATGAGTCTAGAAGAAAGACGGGAAGATTTCAACAGATAAATTCAGGGAAGGAAACATTACAGAGATAAAAGTAAAGACTTAGACATAGAGAAGTATGCCTGTCTTAAGGAAATAGTAATCATCAGCAAGGGTGTTCACTACCTTTGTGCCTGTTTTTTAGATTGTAGATTTTTTTTACATCACAGAATATTGGAATAGGACTTTGGAGGAAAAGAAGGACCTGGGTCAATTCTTCTAAACTGAATGGAGTATCTGCCCCTTTGAGGTAGATCTCCACCACTAGTTCAAGTACAAACTTTAAGATAATTCAAGTAAATATGGGATTTTAGCTTAAGAATGACTTGGAAACTTGTTTCATGAGATGGAATAGGAATATATTGACATATCAAAATATAGAATAAAATTTTAATACCAAGCAACATGCACAATGGGCTTCCTTCGCCCTCCACTTCTGACCTTCATCCATTTTGTCCCATCCCAATCCCAATCCTAGGAGTGTGCTTGGTATTTGGGGTCAGGCATGTCAGAGCATGTTCCTGCATTCCTTGGTACGTGAGATAAGTAAAATAGTCGAAGTCCCAGAAACAGAAAGTGGAATGGTGGTTACCAGGGTCTTAGGGAGGGGGAAATGGACAGTTGTTGTTCTGTTCTACAAGGTGAATAAGTTCTAGACATCTGCTCTACAATATCGTGCCTATAGTTAATGCTGTATTGTGCACTGAAAATTTTGTGAAGAAGGTATATCTCATATTCAGGGTTCTTACCAGAATAAACAACATAAAATTAAAAAGTTGGAATAATTTTTTGCATTTAAGTTCAAAATAGCTGTACATCCAAATGACAGAGTCACTTGCATCAAATAAACTGCCTGAAAGTAGTAGCTTCATAATGTCAGTTACTCTTAGTTCTTCCATCTCCCATTTTGTCCTAGGGACAATCATGATTGTAGTTAAACCTGAAAGCCTACCACGTGTCAGGCACCCTGGCTAACTCAGTGCGCACCTTATCTCATTCAGTCTTCTCACTGGACGTTACTTTACAAAGAAGACTGAAGCACAGAGTAGTTGCATAGTTTGCTTGGGGTCTTGTATGTGGTGAGTGGTGTGGTTAAGATGGAACCACACTGACTCTAGAGCTCATACCCTCCACCTTGAGGAGATAATATTTTCTGTCTGTGTCTTGAGTGATCATTCCACATACCTGAGCCCAATCTTTCAATAACAAAATAGGGCTTATTTTGCCCACACAGGACATCATTTATACATGCTTTCCGGGTGATAGAAAGGCAGAGACTAGTAATAATGAAAGATGCAACCAGTCACAGTCGGGAACTGTCAGCCCCAGTGACTTGGCATTGCTTCAGATAGCTGGTCCCAACTCACACCAGCGTACATATGCAATGAGCTGAGGATGATGTCTGTAGCAAATGTCTGCACATCAATCCCACTTACTAATTCTTCTACAATTTCCTAAAAGGTAGAAATATCTAATTCGATTCCCATAGCAGCTGATTAGTTCTTCTTCTGGAAAAACAGAAATAGAGTCAATACTTTTTCTCTAAGGTAGAGATTCATTTAATGTAACCATTCGGAGTGCCCTTTATCCCTGTGTTTCTGGCTAAACAGCTGCTGTAAGTCATGGTCCCGAACTTGTTAACTTTGATTTAATCAGAGAGAGAGAAACACTGGAAGTGAAGAGGGATCAGAGAGGACTGCAGGAGGAAATTCCCCACCGTGTAGGACACACAAATTCTACGAAATTCTTATGGCAAGTAGCCTTCAGAATGACAGAAGAGCTCTAATTTCAATGATTCGACATGCAATACTTTGTGTCGGGGGCAAGTTCCGTTGGGGTCCTAGCTCACCTAACTGTCTGGCTTAGGGATATTCCAGCAGACTACTCTGAGAGCACACTCCTCAGTAAAGTGTTTGTTCCAGTTTTTATTTGTTTTCCTTCCAAACCAAGAGAGGTTAAGCTGAAACTCCGAGAGAGGCAAATAACGTGTTTGCACACATAACAGATGAATATCTGCACATTTAGAATCTTCTTACACATAAGTGTTTGGAAAATTAAGGAACAAACATTTAGGAAAAGTAGCTCGAAACCAGACAAACATTCGAGCAAGGTCAACACGTTAGTGTCTCTATAATGCCATTTGTTTAATAGACAAGAGATGGTTGATGCAGCTTTGTGGTCATTCTGGAGCCCTCCACTTGTCTTTCTTAGCTGCCAATAGGGATGGGTCAGATTCGGTACATTGCTGCCGCTTCCAGATGCGTGGTGGTGTTCGCGAAATAGTAAGAGTCTTCTGTGAGGAAAACATTGGGATGCCAAGGAGAGGGAGATGAGAACACCCCGTGGTGCACCAAAGGGCTGTTATTCAGTCAGTGCCCCGAGTAGGACGTGGCAAATCAAGCAAGCCTGGCATTTATGGTTGTGGAGTAAAATAATGCCTGAGTTTTTAGCCTTGCTTATCCAAATGCCCAGATTGCTTTTTGATGAGGTGGTAAGGGAATATCCTTGATTTCATTTAGCTATGATTAAGGCCTTTGGCAAAATGCTAGATGTTAACACATCTAGCACCTATGAGGAAGACGGAATTACGATTTCCTCATGGCTGACTGTACTAGCTTCAAATTCCCAATGGCGTCTATTTTTCTCCATAAGCCTTTATAAGCTTCATTACTTTAGACCCTTTATTATTGCCTGAAATCCTAGGCTAACTCTAGTTCCTCAGGCCATATTAAGACTTATTTCAAACGCCTGTTGTTAGAAGGCATGCATCACTATTATACGGGCCCATTCACGCCACTATGGTTAACGCTGAGTTGCAGTTTCTATTTAAAAACAAAAACAAAACACTATCCTTGTTCAAGCCGCCACAGCAAACTACCATAGACTGGGTGGCTTGTACACCACAGACATCCATTTTCTGCGGTTCTGGAGCTGGAAGTCCGAGATCAGGGAGCAGCGTGGTTCCGTCCTGGCAAGAACTCTTCCAGGCTGCAGACCGCCATGTTCTCCTCATGTCCACCTGGCCTGGGGCCGAGGGAGGAAAGACGCTCTCTGGTGACCAATTCTAATTAGCTCTAACAAGTCTTAATAGCATCCCACTGGGGGATAAGGTCTCAACATAGGAACTGGAGCTGGACGTGAACATTCAGTCCATGACAATCATACAAGATAGTGTCCAACTGCAAATTGGGTCACACAGACTTTTTTAAGTCTGGGATTACTGGATGTAATTACTGCAGACATTAAGATACTAAGAGGGGAAAAGACCACTGAATGTAGAAACGTAAGATGAATAACCAAACTAACTAAAATCTGTCTGCTTTTTATTATCACCATGAACTGACAATTCTAAACAACGTCAGTGATGAAATATACCTCCCTGAGGGGGGCGGAAATATTCTGTTGGTCTACGTTCCAAATGGTTGCTGTGGTTACCAGTGAAGGTTAATAAGATATATGTAAGCTACAAATGAACCCATTTTTATTACTCTCTTTTTAACAAACATCATGGTCTACATGGAATTTACATTTGGGGAATTCCCAATTATACAGTTATTCCATGAACAGGTGGGACTGGAGTAGCAACTCTGAACCATACAGCTTACTTTGGACTCGGTTTAAATATTCTCTGTTCTGCATATGCTGCATTTAAGCAATACATATGAAACAGCAAATAACACGGTGACGGTAAAGACTAAGAAAATGAATTGAGTTACTTCAGTTTTGTCATTCTATGTGACCATTTGGAGGTCTTTTTATTTGTGTTGACATTTTGATACTGTGAAGTACTTTCAAGTATGTATACCTCAGTGAGGTATAAGATTTTTGTTCAGTAAGTGCAAATTTTAGTACAAGCAGAAAATATTCAGAGAAGATTTGAACATTGTCTTTCAAATCAAAAATGAGTCTTCCTTTATAATTGTTAATCATTGTTTTAAAACTAAAAAACGAACCAAGAAAATGAAATGTTTCATCAGTCGTATGATTTGGTAGTTGTCTAAACTGTTGTGTAGAGAAGCACCTATTAGAAAGTGATCTGCTCAGGGTGTCAAATTCAAATACACTAGGGATGCCATTGTATTCAGTGTTTTTCAAAGTATTGAGTTTGACAAGGTGAATCTCCTTCACTGCAGGGAAAACCTTAAGCTCCATTCTAGCTAATACTGATTGTGATAAATTAACCTAAAGGTATGGGGAGAGTTTGTGCTAATGAAATTTGATACTGCATTTCCAAACTGATTTCTGCAAACATTACATGTCTCCCTGGCAGGAAGACCTCTTGGCAATGAAGCCATTTTGTGATCTGAGAAGTGGTATCTTGTCTCTTATCTTCGATCTAAAACACTATTGGGATCTGACACAAGCTAGACTCAATTAGGCACCACAGCATCTCAATAAGGGTGACTTCCTAGGCAATGTGCAAATTGCTTCATTCCCTAGGCATCCAGATCTCCATCTGTAAAATGGGGGCTGTGATATTTGTTACTGCCACACTTCAACTGCTGTCAGGGGCTCCTGAACAAATTTCTCTACACTGACTTTGGTCCCTTAAAATTAGACACGTTTGTGTAAGTATCAAACTGAGCAGCTTATGAAAAATAGTTTCTTAGGAAGGTGTGAATGTGAAAGAAATATGATTCCTCACTCCTTTGGTTATCCAAATGATTAGAATGACTCGAAATTAGTAAAGTAAGATTTTATCTCTGGACAGATCAAGAGTTTGAAATGAATTTTTAATCTTGTAAAGATTAAAAGACATTTCATCCTTGATCTTCTGTTCATCCAATGCCACACACTCTTTCTGGGAAATACTCTCATAGTTTTAGTTATCAACTGTATGCTGAGGACTCTTAAATCTTTATCTTCAGTCTGGATCTGTCCACTGAATTTTAGACACATAGACACACACACACACACCTGCAAGGCATCTCCTCCTGGTGATCTACAGGCACTTAAGTCAGCCAAAACTATTTTCATTATCTTTCCTCTGTATTTATTCTTCTAGTGTTTTTTCAAGTTTCCAAGACCAGCTGGCCCATCTATCAGGACAGAGCTCAGACTCACAATGGAGAACTTCCCCTTCTACCTAGTCAGTGGCTGCATCTTACAACTTTACCTCACCAAGATCAAGTGTCTCCAGATCCTTCTCTCTTTCCTTTCCTGCTATCACGATCCTCTTTCCGTGTCCACCTAATACCTCACCTGGATCATTGCGGTCAACCAGTGACAGGCTCTCTTGCCTTCCATCTTGTGCTCCTCAAACTCAAGTCAAAAACACTCTAGAATTATCTGTCTACACCCAGATTTAATCATGATATTCTCCTAACACTCTCACTTCTCATTGCCCAAAGCAACTTTTCTCAAAAGAGGTAGCACCTGCTTGTCTGGAAATGTGTGTGTGAATTTCTGGCTGTCACAATGATGGGGACAAAAGGATATCACAGTCCTGGAGCCCAAGGTCCCAGATATTTTGTGACACATGAGATATTTTGCCCATAGACACAAAGTACTTGTAAGTTTTAGTATATGCTGGTATTTCGGTATATGCAGTAATGCATCTACTTTGCACTTTGCTTTCTTCTGAAAGATAGCACATGTTATTGAACATTTTAGGAAATCATGTCACCGTGATGTTCTCATGGCATCTGAGTCATCAGTATGATACACCTGCACAAGTCTGTGTTTGGAGGTGTCACACATCCCATTATCCTATGTTTCATTTATGCAGCTCAGTGTCATCATGTTTCTTAATGATGTTAAATTCAAACATTTACATCCTTAAATACATATTATTTTATCATAATTTTTCTTGTACATTTTCTTCATATTATGGTAAAAGCATTATATTGATTTTTTTTTAAATTAAGGTTGCAGATAGTTTATAGGATCTGCAGATTTCAACACAGTAAATGGGGCATTAGTCAACATCCATTGTAAGTAGCAGGGACTGTGCCTGGTAGGGATGAGAACCTTTGTCTTACTGGATGAAGTCCAAGCCATTCATGAAGGCAAACAGTGCCCTCCCCGTTCAGCCACCTCTTTCTCCAGGTCCATCTCTTATCAACAGCCAGCCCCAGTAATACCAACCTCTAATAACTCTCCAATACACAATATTGTCTCTCACTATGTGCATTCACTTATGATTTTTGTTGCCTAGAATAGCTTTCCTCCTGATTTTACTTGGCTAACTTCCACTCCACCATTGAGACATGATCTCAATGGGGCACCAGCGCATGCTGGACTGATTGCACATGGTCCCATAAAGCAGGCTGAATGTGCTTCTCTCCCAATACACTGTGAGTCCATTGAGAGTGGTCTTTGTTCGTCGTCTTGGGGTCACCAGTGCCCATGCTGTGCCTCACAGGTAGGAGGGGTATACGTGCTGAACATATGTATGGGTGCGCACGTGGATGAGTGAGTAAATATGTGAACAAATGTGAACTCCTATCAGGAAAAACAAAATAACAATAAGGAATCTCTCATGTAATAGAGCAATGGATGCAGCAGTCTCCTCAGTATATTCAAACTGACAAACCCTATCCCACCAGATCCAGCCATGTCTTTCCAGAAGCTTGGCAAAAACAGGCAGTATCAATGGGGTGCAGATTCAGAGCAAGCTGAAGACACACACAATGGTCCTTACGTCAAACTTCTATTTATTCTGCAGCCTGAACCTTCTAAAATAAAACAATTATGGGGGCGCCTGGGTGGCTCAGTTGGTTAGGCGACTGCCTTCGGCTCAGGTCATGATCCTGGAGTCCCGGGATCGAGTCCTGCATCAGGCTCCCTGCTCAGCGGGGAGCCTGCTTCTCCCTCTGACCCTCCCCCCTCTCATGTACTCTCTCTCTCTCATTCTCGCTCTCTCAAATAAATAAATAAATAAATCTTTAAAAATAAAAAAATTAAAAATAAATAAAATAATATAAAACAATTATGTTTGAAAATGATGCCATCACCACTGTCTAAGCCATATTTAACATTAACTGTCCAGACAACCTCAGTCAGGTTGGGTTTGTGAAACGCATAGACCGCATTAACATGGAAGTGGTCCTCTTGTGGCATCTGAAAGACAGTTCTACTCAAACTATGTGTCATCATGACTCCAAACTGCTGTGTGCAAAAAAAGAGCCAGTGAAAGAGCCAAGAAGGAGACAGAACCAAGAAATTGAGGGTAAGAAGAACAACTTCCTATGATGTCCCCCAAATATAAGCTGCAGAAGAAGCCACCCAATGGACAGTGATAAGGAATCTCTCTCTCACAGACAAGGCCTTGTGTAAATTGGGTGCCATCAGCTGTGTAGACATGACACTCCAAGTTAATCAGTTCAAACATTTAATAAAAAACAACCTGTATACCTTGTTTTCAACTGTTAATTTTATTTAACTTATTTAGAACACCATCACTATAAAGTCAAAACTTTACTATGGTCAGTTACCTAGGAACTCATCCACAGATAAACAAACAAAAAAAATCAACCTCAACTCAAGGAAGCCATGCATAAATCTTAGGACAGATTAGAACAAATAGAAGGTTGCCACTACCAGGAAAACACCTAAGATAGATTTTCCCCCAACAGTGGATAAAATGATACTAGCTTAACAATGAGAAAATTTGGTGGAGTGTTTTATTTGAGTATCATGCAGGTCAGACGATACCACTGATATGCAAAATTCTCTCATTTCAACCCTGAATTTCATTTATATATTATGTAAACAGGGATTGAAGAACAGGAACTTCACATAATAACTGCTAATCAAATACTTTCCTGTGACTAGTATGGATTATACATCATGCATTGAACCTTCTTTCATAGAGTGTAAATGCACACATACCCAGAGAAATTTGGGGTGTAAGGTCAAGTCAGTAATATTGACCTTAATTTCCTATAAAACACAAGAGCAAAACAGAGGACAAGAGATTTGACCCAGGACACAGAGAAGACCATGGCAACTGCAAGGATGAGAAGTAAAATATTATCAACTTTTTACTCTTTTAATCAACTATATTCATTTGAGAACACAAGCAACATTTAGGAATATTATTTAAATAAGTAAAGAATCATTTGGTCTAAAATTAATTTGAGTATATTGTCATAGAAAAACAACTTTCTCATTTGAAGCAAGTTTGAGAATTAAAAGCAGAATCCAAACGGTTTCTGAGATACTCAGTCTTAAAATTAATGCAAAAAAATCAAAACTAAATTATCTTTTCAGTCTTATGAAATTAAATACAGAAAGTATTATACATTTTAAAACATTGCAAATAAAGAAGATTTATGATTTTTTTAGAGAATTTCTTCACTGAATTATAGTTAGATTGGTAGGAAAAATGTGTTTGCAAGGTAGACATTGATCAAAGAGAGAGAGGTTTGGGGAAAGAGCCAGAACAAACCCCTCAGAATTCTCAAGGTGGTCAATAGAATGGGATAGGCAACTTGTGCTAACGATTTCAAAGCCAACTGGCTAATGAAAGGGGATGGGTAAAGACAGCAGGATATTCTGCCTTAGGTTACCAAATGAGCTATACTGCATGCCCCCCAAATTCATATGTTGAAGTCTTAAGCCCCAGTTCCTCAAACTATGACTGTGTTTGGAGAAAGGGCCTTTAAAGAAGTAATGAAGATAAAATGAGATCATGAAGGTGGGGCCTTATCCAATATGACTGGTGTCCTTGTAAGAAGAAGAGATGAAGACGTAGACAAGCATGTGAGCAGAAGAAAGACCACACGAGGACACAGCAAGACATTAGAAATCTGAAGGCCTCAAAAGAAACCAACTTTGTTGGGGTTTCCAGCCTCCAGAGCTGCGAGAAAATAAATTTCTGCTGTTTGAGTCACCATGTTTGTGGTGTTTGTTATAGCAGCATTATCTAACTAATACGCCTGGTTTGACATAAGCTCAGTCAGATCCAATATGAATGAAACTCGTGATACAATGCTTTAGACTCCTGGTTCTCGGAAACAGCAACTGGTCAAGTAAAAGTATTACTTGAATCAGTGTGACAGAATGTCTACAAATGAGACTTTCTTTTATTGTAAAATTATTTAATATTGTCAAAACTAGTATAATGCTTGATTTTATTTTAAAGTAATGTTTGTAAGTTGGCTAATGTGCAATATTATCTGTAATCCAAAATATTAATAGTATGACTTTCATTTAAAAATTTCTAGAAATGTCAGAGCCTCAAGAAAGTATGGATATTTTAGGGTGCCTGGGTGGCTTAGATGGTTAAGCGTCTGCCTTCGGCTCAGGTCATGATCCTAGGGTCCTGGGATCAAGTCCCACATCAGGCTCCCTGCTAGGTGGGGAGCCTGCTTCTCCCTCTGCCTCTGCCTCTCTCTGACTTTCATGAATAAATAAATAAAACATTAAAAAAGAAGAAGGTATGGATATTTTAGATATGCATCTTTCTATTCATATATACTCAATCCCAGATTCTCTCTGTTCTCTGAAATCTATTCTATAATGGCAAAATTCTTGCAGATCCTTGTCCACCCCAGGGATAAAATGTATAAGGATCAGAGAGAGGCCTGGAACCTTGCTCAAAGTTAATATAAACAATAGTTGTCATCATGTTATCAGCAGTAAAGGCACTTAATATATGTTCTAATATTAAATACTGAATATTTACAACTACCCCCAAAAGAAAATACAAACCCCAACAAATAATTGTTGAAATGGTATTATTTTTTATAAATTTAGTTATATAAAATATTTTTCTAAAATTTATTGTTCTTGTTTCTTTAAAATTTATTTACTGTGTTCACAAGAATATTTTCAATTATGTATATGTGGTTTGCACTGTATTTCTATGGGATAGTGCTGATCTAGAAAACTGGGTTTCAGGTTCAGGTTGAAGGGCAATGAAAATTGACAGGAAGGGGGAAGGAAAGGGACAGTTTTGGAAGAATGAAGCCTTTCCTTGAATCTAAATAAGAAACTGAAGTTTGAAAGGAAAGAGGGAGGATGCTTATCAGAAGAGCATGGAAATCGATTCTGGGAAGGTTGCCCAAGAACAGAGAGGGCCATCTGTCCTGGACTTGAGTGAGTGGATCTATGAAGGGCACTGTTTGTGAACCCAAGAACTGTGCAGGTGCTCAGAGGTGACCCAACACTCCTTTGATCAAAGACCTTCCTTAACTGCCCTCTGATACAATGCCACCCATATTTTCCATTGGCATCTAGTGGGACTTCATTGCCAGCATCAAGCATATCAGTATATACTTCCCAGTAGTAGGGACACTTATTTGTGTTGTAAAATTTGGCTCAGTCTTCCCGCACACCAGATTTTGTGATGTTATAAAGAAGGTGATGGCCCTAGATGACTGTTTGCTTGATGGCAGGAAGTTATCCCCACATGTACTGGCAGCAGATAAGAACTGAGAAAATCAGCAGTCCCTGATTGGTGAAAGACCTAGTGACACCCCAACTATATAATCCCTCAGGGCTACCCTCATTCACACCATGAGTATGTCAATATGACTTCCAACGTACTGAACGTAAGAGGCGTTCCTATGTCTCTAACCAGTACACTCTAAAGCCCAGAGATTTGGCTTTACTCCTGTCACTTCTCCATTGGACCACTGCTAAAATGAGAATGAACATAACTTCTCAAAGTCAGGATTGCTTGAAAGGTGAAGATGTTTCCTCACTATGCTTCTCCCCGTCTCCTGTAGGGCCAGCCATTGCCCTTTTTGATGGTAGGGATGATACCTGATATTTATATTCCTTACAATACTTATCCTAATGCCCATTGCCAATGTGATGCCCCATACACATTTGCAGAATTTAACTGTCATGTAGACAAACCTAATTTCAAACCGCTGGTTTTGCTCAGCAAATTCCCAACCTCTACTTTAACATGGAGAATAGCAGAGTATTAATACAGACAAGGACCCAGAGAAAGCATCACTCTTTACACTTGAAGTAGTCAAGGTTTCCTTGCAGAAAACAACTCTAGTGCCTACATCTCTGTACCTTTTGCAGGGAACACTCCTTGCTCTTTACCTTAAAAAGTAACTGTCAGTCTAGCTGATATTTGCCTGGTCAGCCAATAAGTAGCTGAGCTACAGGCCAGCACTGCCATTTTCACCCCACTTAGGACAGCAGAAAGTTAATCTGGCAGGTAGATTCTAAGCTACAGAACAGGGATTCTCAGCCTCGGCACTATTGAAATTTGGGGCCAAAGAGTTCTTTGTTGGGGAAGATTTCCAGTGCACCGGAAGCTGCTAAGCAGCATCCTTGCCCTCTATCCACTAAATACCAGTAGCATCCCCAGTTTTGACAATCAGAAATGCCTCCAGACATTGCCAAATACCCACTGAGTAATGAAATCACCCCCTAGTTGAAAAACACTGCAGCAGAGAAAGACAAGGTATAAAAGGAAGGTATTTTCTTGCACCATGATCTGAAAAAGGACATGAAATTGGTAAAAGGCAGACAGTCACTAAGCAATGGGACATTATCACACAGATACTCTGCTCTTTAAAATAACTCTATCAGAGCAAATTATAAGATTGGAAAAAATAATGACACCATATGGGGGAATCAGTCAAGCAACGGGTTACTTTGACCCACGTTGGAGCTAAGTAAGGAATGAAGTTAACGCAGGGTAACTTGATGATGCTTTTGCGCTCATCAAGAGTCCATGGGCTTCAAGAAAAAAAGAACTAAAACTCATGCACTTTGGATTCATGATAAAATTGGATCAGCTCAGTTCAAACAGTCCTGCCCATACTTTATGATTTAAATGCACACAAAGTTTCAAAGACCTAAATGCACAGCCAATTTATTTATAGTACTTTATAGAATAGAAACCCAAACATTGCAAATTCTGCTTCTGGTTCATGACTGTAAATGAATTCCAGAGTTTCAAACTTTGGGCAAAAATCGTAGGTTACTACTGCCAGAGCTTAGAAATCCTTTGCATACTCTACAGCAACTTCTTACAGTACACATCGTCTCCTTCTTTTTTAGGAACTACTTGAACAAATTCACCCGCCTTCTTACAAGTCCCTGGAGCCACTGTTTTCAGGGCTTGACCTGCCAACTGGAAAATGTTAGTCATTTCTCCCCCATTGTACTAGGTTCTTAATAATATTGAACTGTAAGGCATAATTTGTAATTCCAGGTTATGAGTCCAAATGACGTGTGAAAAATACCCAACACTTATGATTGGGACCCCCTACTAAATTTGCGTAGCCTAGTGCAAAATGAAAGTGCGTGGTCCTTTGTTCAGAAAGTATTAAACATTTCAGGAAGGTGGCAGCTGAGCATTAAACCAAGCCTGGGCCCCCAGCCTGGGAGGATGCTGTGTACCTGCATAGATCTCAGACCCTGCCGATGACCCTGAGGCCGCTCACCACTGATCTTCTGTGCAGCCTTGGGGAGGTCCCTTAACATCTGTGCATTATCCCCTACCCCAAATGAAAACATGGAAAATGGCCCCTTCTTAATCCAAATATGATGACTGTTAGTAAAATCTGTTACTTTCTTTTATTTATTTATTTATTTATTTATTTATTTATTTATTTATTTGAGAGAGAGAGAGAGAGAAACAGCATGAGAGGGGAGAGGGTCAGAGGGAGAAGCAGGCTCCCCACTGAGCCGGGAGCCCGATGTAGGACTCGATCCCAGGACTCCAGGATCATGACCCGAGCCAAAGGCAGTCGCTTAACCAACTGAGCCACCCAGGCGCCCCTAAAATCTGTTACTTTCATCCTCTTGCATTTGGCATGCGAGACTCTGAGGGCTGAGCTAGAATATTCATGAACCTATATTCAAACCATTTTCATTTCTGCCCAAATTCACTTCTACCTGGCTTACATTAATTTTCCCTTCGAATAAAGGAAGACTTAAATGGGGTGTCTACACCATCAATGTATTAGACCTATAAAGTAATGAGAGCATACTGTGGAGGCCACAGAGGAAAACCCCGCCTCATTGTGCAGCAGGGCATAGACAGATATCATTATTTTTTGGAGTCAAGGATTTCTTTGCTGGTGAGTGTTTTTATCAGGGAGAAGAATATGACTGAGAATTGAGAGGGGCCCCTATCATGTGGTTTTTCTGTAAAAAGCCTGCTTGGAACAAGTATAGTAGCAGTCATCAGCTAAAGAGTATGATATTATGTGAGCTTGTGGGGTTGACAAGGATAGTATCAGAATTTAGAATGCATGCATTCCTGAACTGAGGGAGGGAACGCTACCCAAGGCTCTCTTTGCTGTTTTATATACACCCCTTTATGGGGACCTAAGAACTAGAATTTAGGTCTGCTATAAAGTCTCTGCCATCCCTAAGCATGGATATGGTCTTAACCAGCTCAGGTTACTGTAACAAAACACTATTCACTCGGTGTTTATGCAAGAGCCATTTATTTCTCATGCCTCTGGAGGCTGTAAGTCTGACATCATGGTCCCGACAGGGGTGGGCTGGTGAGTGCCTTCTCCTGGCAGAGCAGGGATGTTCTGCTCTCTTCTCATAAGGACACTAATCCCACCATGGGGGCTCTTCCCTCATGACCTCATCTAACCTGGATCATCTCCCAGAGGCCCCACCTTCTAAGACCATCACACTGAGGGGTAGGATTTCAAAATATGAATTTTGGGAGGGCACAAGCATTCAGTCCATTACAGTGATTATCCAGAGGGAATTAGGCTTCTCCCTGTAATACTTTGGGAGGAGTCTCTCAGGAAGGTCAGGGATGTTGGTGCCATTTGTAAATGGGAGTCTAAGCAAGTGGACACAATCTGACCAAGGGAAGAGGCAGAGGTGTGTGCTGAACCTCGGCGGGAAGGATGGCAGGAGGTTGCTATGATTTCGGAATATTCAACCTCACCTGTCCCTTTCATTGGGTTCTGAAGAGTATGTGGAGCTAGCTGTCCTCCAAGAGATGCGGGTGCTGTTCAAAGTGGAATATCTCAGGCAATGTTCCTGGGCAGCACCCGCGGGAGCCATAAGTAAACACCAGCCTGGGGCAAAGGGTAATCAAGAATCACTCTTGAGAAGAAACTGAGGTCTATCTACTCACTATACTGGAGAGGGTCAAATTGCTGTCCGATGCTATCCCCCCCATAACTATGTCCCACCAGGAAACTTGTGGGGCTGCAGGCATAGCTATCCAGAGGAGCAAACTGGAAATGTGAAGCTAATTAGAATTTGGGGGGGGGGCAGGGAGATGGGTGTTTTTGCGTTTATTGTTCCAACCATTTTGTTTCGTGCTCATTTTTCTATAATACTCCTTAGGTCAGAGAAAGATTTTTCCACTTACTATCAGATGATGAAAGAGCATCGTGATATTAAAAGTGTGACTTGACCAGACATGTGTCACAGAGGCTGGTCCGGCATCTCAAAGCATCAATCCATCTCACACAGAGGTCGATGGACAGGCCCATCCCTCAGAGCACGTGAAGGCTGCTGATGACCGCGTGGCCTGCTTGATTTGTATTAGTGCTCTGAGTCATATTGATTCCTGAGACATACCTCCCTAGATTAACTCTCCCAGCAAACAGTACATTTGCCCCTTATTCTGTGAACACATATGAGATAAAAACATAATCACAAAATTAGAAAATATTAAAACTGACAGGTCCTTTCAAATTTTACCTCTCAATATCTATTTTTATTAAAAAAAAAATGGATGGAGACCCAATGGCCAATGGGTTTTAAAGGACCACACAAATATTAAGTGGCAGATCAGAAACCAAAATCCAAATATTCCTTCAATCCAATATACTTCCCAGATCCTAGAACTCAGAGCCCTAAATATTGTAAATAATCTTAATGCAGTACTGTTTTATGTTTCAAAACTGGTGCTTTCCCAGATTTCTTCATTTCAATATTCCATGAAAAATCACTGATAGATAAAATAGGTGGGAAACAATGCTTTTGATGCTCTTTCCCTCAGTCATAGGATCATGCCAATTCGCCTTCTCTGAATTTTCCAAATCTCTCTCTCATTTTCATGACCACCATCTTAGTACAGGTATTTCTCATCTTACCACTTTGCCCCTCTCCACAGTCTCCAGAGTGAACACTATCCTTTGTGTAAGACACAGCCGTGGCTCCCCTCACATGGTGTCCCACTCTCATGTCCAAGCTGGCTGCCTCTTTAGCCTCACCGCCCCCACAACCCAACAGTATACATTCCAGTGTAAATGTGTGGTCCGCTAGACACAGGAAGGTTCTAGCCTTGGCTCATTGTGTCCCTCCTCTTCATCTTGTCCTTTACTTCATCAACTGCTTTTCATTCCTTCAGAAAGTCTGTGCTGCCTATGGGCCTCCCCAGTGTGTGCCGTCTCACTTATATGCTCCCAGAACACCTCATCTGCCTGTCAACCTCGTCTGGCAATCATTGATTTCTGAACTGTCCTTCCACCGAGGTACACGGGTATGCCGCCTGCCATCTGTATCAGTGCTCTATTTCTGCCATCTGATCTAACACCAGATGGATACTAGGACCATGTAGAAACATGCCTGGAACAATGGACATTTTCATTAAAAAAAAAATCTTTTTAATGAATAAAAATGAGAAACCATATTTTTAAACCAAATACAAAAATCCCCATTTGTACTCTTAGAGAAATATTCTCAACTTAATGTATTTTAATAGTTTCAGGCCACAAAACTGTATGTTTTCTTTATTGCTTTTTCTCTAGATTCATTGAAATATGATTGTCAAATAAAATTGTATATAATTAAGTTATACAACATGATGCTTTTGTTTTGTTTCCTTAAAGTGCATACATATACACTGGGAAATGATTATTGCAATCAAGCTAATTAACATATCCGTCACTTCACATAATTACCTTTTCTGTGGTGAGACCATTTATGATTTACTCTCTAGCAAATTTCAAGCATATAGTTGACAGTTTTGTCAACTATAGTTACTATGTTGTACATTAGATCCCCTGAACTTATTCATCTTATAATCGAAAGTTTGGACCCCTTGACTGGTATCTCCCCATTTCCCCATCCCCCATCCCCTGGCAAATACCATTCTACTCTCTGGTTCTATGAGTTTGACTTTATTATAGATTCCGCACATAAGTGAGATCATGCAGTATTTGTCTTTCTGTGTCTGGCTTATTTCACTTAGCATAATGTCCTCTAGGTTCATCCATGTTATTAGAATGTCAGCAGGATTTCCTTCATTCTTTATTGCTGAATAATATTCCATTGCATAAACGTATATCTATACCTTTTCTCTATACATTCATGCATCCGCAGACACTTAGGCTGTTTCCCTGTATTGGCTATTGTGAATACTGTTGCTAAACATGGGAGTGCAGATATCGCTTGAGATCCCAATTTCATGTCCTTTGGATATAGAGCCAGAAGTGGGATTTCTGCATCACACGATAATTCTATTTTAATTTTTTAAGGAACTTCCATACTGTTTTCCATAGTAGCTGTGCCAATTTACATTCCCACCAACAGTGCACAGGGCTCCCTTTTCTCCACATCCTCAAGAACACCTGTTATCTCTTGTCATTTTTATAATATCCATTCTAGCAGCTGTGAGGTGATATCTCACTGCAGTTAGGAAGTTGTATTTTTAATTGAAATTAAAGTTTTCTATACATATTAATAAGCACATTCTGGGTTCCTTATTTTGTTTCAATTCAATTTTGTTTCACCTGAAAAAAAATAAGGTTATATTTGGACAGTTGCAAATACAGTACTAAACTTTCTGCCCGACACTATCGAGAAACTGCAAAAGGAAATTATACTAGGAGAGCAATTTTATGGCAGCAAAGTGTTCACAGTCCATGATATCTGCTCATTCTTCCAATTCGAGTGAGCAGAAAAGCTATTTTACCAAAGGATAATTATAAAATGAATTTCTTATCATTGTCCTATACTTCACCAGTTTTGATAATCACACACAAAAATACCTTCTGGTAATAAGAGAAGGATAAAAGTAACAAAAGATTTTGTGTAAAGGACATTTACTTTTCTAAGTTTTTCCTAGAAAAAAAAATGCAGTCCTTCGATTTCTTCATCTTTTCTATTCAGGTGTTAGAATAAAAAGCAGTACAATGATCAAATAACCTCCCACTTCCTTACGGTCTCCTTTCACATTTCTCCTGGGGCTCTCCATATAATGGCCAATACACTCTGGAGACTATGGGTGATGACAAAGCAGGGAAAGTCCTTTAGAATAAAAGTAAAGCTGGTACTATTCTCTGATGCAGTAGCATGAAAGCAAGTGCAATTTAGATGGCAAAATTGTTCAGAATCTAAAAATACTATTCTGAAAATTAAAGAAATTGTAAGGACTGTACACTCATAAGTGTTGGTTGAACGAATCCACTTTTGAAAACCATTTTCAAAAGCTATATAAGTTCTACTTAAATGGGTTGTAAGTATTATATTCTAGGCACAGAGAATCATTTATAAGTTGTTTCGAGAACCAACTTCTAGAAAATTAAAAATGGGTTTAAGGAATACATTTAGTGTCTGTTAGAAATTTAGAGATTCAAGCTTCAGAACAAGTGAAAACCAATACAATTGGCATAAATTTCCATAAGGAAAACTCTCTAAGAAATAAAGGTCTTAAAAGCCAGTCATGTCCTTCACCTTTTGTCTCTATAGGAGGCAGAATATACAGAGGTCCCAAGTGGGTGTGGAGCAAATTTGACCTAAGGCTTATCTGAGGAGTAGCAGAAAATAATTCTAAGAAAATGGTATTTTAGTGGCCAGAGTTTTAACATTATAAACAAGGAACAAATTATGGAAGGAAGACATCAGAAAAAAAAAATTCAGTTAAATCTTCTCTAACCCTATAAAAAAATAAGCTTTAGTTTGGGAATATATGAGTTAAACCATTAAACACATCAAGGTAGGTTAGTACTCACCCTATTTTATTTTTCCAAAGCTCATTCTAAATATCACTGTTTTTTACAGATAACACCAAGAAATTATATGTTTTGATACCTACAAAATTTTATCTTTGTCACTTTCTTTGGTTAAAGTTTTTTGTTATTAATTATTATGCTATATTGTTAATTATATTATGCTATATAAAATAGGAATTCCTTTGTTTATTTGACACTGATTTCTTTTTTTTTTTTACTATCAAGGGAAACCCTCATGAATAAAGGTTTACCCTTCAAACTCAGAGCAGATAGACATTGAGGTTAAGATGGAGAGTCAGTGATCTGTGCCTAGGATGGTGAGCGTGTGTGTGTGTGTGTGTGTTTCAACCCTTTGTTTATACACAGACTCTCCTTTCTCATTCCAGAGTGAGCTCATCTTTCCTGGCTATTTTCTTACTCACAAGCAGCCCAGTTTCTTCTGGTTTGCAACTAGCTGGCAACAGTAAACAAGCCAGCAATGAGATACTTATTTAATATAACTGCACGTGTTTCCTGGGAATATTTGGGGCAAGGAAATGGTGAACCAGGATAAAGCCACATGGCAGGGAGGTGTCATGGCAAAGGCTTCAGTAGGGTTCAGCCAGCTGGGAGACTACAAAGGGCAGGTCACTTGGGGGCACATGTGTCCCCACCCCTGTTGGGGAGGATCCAACCTGGCCCATAAAGCCAAAGATCTGGTTGGCACAGGGGTGGCCGTTAAACTCAGCTAAAAGTTAGGCTTATTGTGCTGATACTGTCAATTAAGACTCCTCTCCCAAAATAATTTGGCAAACAGAATGAATGCAAATCAGTCTTCTAGCAGCTAACTATTAGACAGTTTTACCACCCACTCCCGTGTGCTGCTATTTCAGAGCTCAGAGGCAGAGGGAGGCCGTTGGAGGATTATATAACGCTAATTGTGTAGACAGGCTATAATTCCGGAGGTTTCTACCTTCATCCTTAGAACCATTTCCATAGTCAGCTCATGAGAAAGCAATAAAGTGGCCCACAAATAATGGGGTGATAAGATTACTTCATAAGGAAGAAAAAGAGAGAAGCTTTCATTTACTTTTATACGTTTTACTTTCTTCATAGTTACACCTATAGTTTAAGAAAATTCATATTGAATCTGCCATTAGATGACCCCAGTAGCAATTTGACTGTGGCCTGCACGTTCTGGGTAGGTTCACCCACACACAAGCTCTGATTTCTGTCCCACACTTACTGCTGTAAGCCATTGCCTTCGTGGCTGAAGAACATGCTCACCCCTCCAAACACCCAAAAGCAGGTTGCTGGAATGCCTAACTACCTTCCAATCTGTATATATGACCCCAAGCTCCTTGCTGGAAGGACTGTATTTTTGTATCCACTTTGAGGATTTAATATACTAGATCATAATAGTGAAAAAGAACTGTTGTGAAACAACAATAGAACAAATTCAATTAGGAGTAAAAACCAGCCTATTTGTTTACAAAACATTCAAGATGTTGATGAACATATTGACACCAACCAGGTAATCAAATTTATACAAGATAAAGCTTCTTTCCTCCCAAAAGGGCCACAAATTTAACACTTACTTCAAAGTGAAAAGCTGGGCTGGAAAGCCAGCTGTATAGCTTTGAATTCATGTATTTGCCTTTTTTAAGCATGGGACTCTGCAATAAACAAGACAGATAAGACCCTTCATGGATTACATGTTCAAATGTTGGCAGCAGGAACAGAGAGAACAGAAAAATACTTCATTATGGAATAGAATGACAGTGATAGCTCTGATGAAGGCAACAAGAACCAGAGCGAGAAACCGATGGACCAGGAAGCAGGTGGGTGCCTGGCAAAGGCGATTTGGAGAAGGTTGCCTCTGAGCTGAGATCTGAATGTGGGGAGGCAGCAAGACTTACGAGCATCTTTGGGGAGCACTGCCAGCTGAAGAGCCATAGAGCCGGGGCTCTGACAAAGAACACAGGCCACGTCATGTGCTCCAGGAGCATCCAGAGGGCCAATGTGGCGGATGAAGCAAGTGAAGACAATGGCGGTATGAGATGGAGCTGGAGGGCCAGACCCACAGGCCCATGTAGGGCCTTGCAAGCTCTAGTAAGGAGTTCAGAACTTTTCCCAAGTGTGATGGAAAGCCACTGGGGGCCTCTGAGCAGGAGAATAAGATCCAATGTAGGCTTCAAACAGATCATTCCTTACCGTGTGTCTGTGCCCTAATCTCTTCTTACAAGACAACCAATTACATTGGATTAGAGCCCACCCTAATGACCTCATTTTACCTTAATTACTCTTTTAAAGGCCTTTTCTTCAAATACAATCGCATCCTGAGGTTCTGGGGGTTAGGACTTCTACATAGACATTCCAAGGGGACACAACTCAGCCCATGATATGGGATCCGCAGAGTTCGGATGAGAGACAATCATGCCTGAACTAAGGTGTTGCCATGGAGGTGATAAGAAGAATCCTCATTTAGAACATGTTTAGAGATAATTCTGATCGGCTTTGCTGGTGCTTGGATGCGTTGTGTGAACAGATGACTTCAAGACTGGGGCTGTGGCAACTGTTAATGGCAGAGAAAACGTGGAGAAGGATCATGTTGTGGAGCAGGGATTGATGGAGGATAAACCCCAAGTTCTGATCTGGACGTGTCGACTCTGAGATGCTAAGGCAGCCGTCTGGAGTCTGGAGGTGGGTGGAGGGCTGGGAAGCAGATGGGCTAGAGATAGACGTTTGTGATTCATGGGGTGATAGATCATGACTCAAACCAGGGGACCACATGAGGTCCCTCAGGCGGCTGATGTCACTCAAGAAGAGGACTGAGCACTGCTGCCTTGGAGGATTCAGCTACTTGGAGAGCAGGAAGAGGAGGTAGGACCATCAAAGAAGACTGAGAGGTGAGGAACACCCAGGAGAGAGGAAGAAAGAAATCAAAGGAGTTGTGGTGCCCTGGGAGCTGAGTGAAAAAAAAGTCCCAAGAATGAATGTAGGGTGAGCTGTGTCCAAGGCTGCTGACATTGAATAAAAGAAAGTGTGGTTTGTCAACGTGGACCCTGTGATTTGAGTAGGGAAAGATGAAAGCTGTCTAAGTATTTTTACACACTGTGTGCATTGGAAAACTTTCAGAACCATGGGGCCTTTATACATTTCTATCACCTCACCTTTTAGATCAACCCTGAAAAGAGAGTTCTGAATGCCCACCGACAGTCCAAGCCATCACTGTGTGCAGGGGTCTCTACGTAAGCAGGAGTCAACAGAATCCCACACAGAACCCCAGAGCTCAACTGTGGTAGTGGTTACACAGGGTGATCCTAGAGGAAGCCGGGGCTCCTTAAAGGGAGGGGGTGAACAAAGAAAGAGGAGTTATTATCTACCTGCACATTTCAAAGATTGGGACTAAAGGGGAGTAGAGCCGAGTTTGATCATCAGACAGTCACGCCCTGGAGCGTGCAAGCAGCCCAGGTTTTACGTCTGTGGACAGCACCCAATGTACTTCATAAAGGTCCTTGATGACCAAGTCCTGACGATAAAACAGTTAAAGGAGCAGAGATCTCTTTTATTGTACTCACGTAAAAAGTACTGCACCATTCTTCCTGACCTCCTTTAAGGCAAACAATGGCAATGACAGAAGCCATTTTTAACTTTTTATTCGGGTTTGTTTTTTTATGGATATACAGGGGATTGCAAAAAAATGTACATGGAGGGCCTATGCACCCCACCCCCAACCTCTGCCAATAAAAACATCTTGCATAACTATATTGCAGTGTAGACTTTCTCTCCAAGTCAAGAAACTGGCATTGATACAATCCATAGAATGTGCGCAGATTTCACCATTTATACATGCACTCCTGTGTTTGTAAGTCCATGCAGTTTCATCCCATGTATCACTCTGTGTAACCACACCACAACAGAGGTACTTTCTCTTGTCACCCACAACACATCCTCTCATCACCCCTTTAGAGTCACACCCTTCCCCTTCCCCCACCATCCCTAACTCCTGGCAACTGCTAATGTGTTCTTTACGTCTAAAATTGTTATTTCGTGAGTGTTTCATCAGTGAAATCCTGCAGTATGTGTCCTTTTGAGACTGACTTTCTCCACTCAGCATAATTTCCTTGCATTTCATCAGAGCAACGATCAACTGCTAATTCCTTTTTATTACTGAATAGTATTCCACGGTTTGCGTAACTGTTTACCCATTGGACATTTGGGCTGTTGGCCATTATGAATAAAGCTGATACAAACATTTGTGTCCAGTTTCCTGCATGAAGATGAGCCTCCATTTCCCTATGATAAATGTTACCAAAGTGCAGCTGCTAGGTCACATGCTAACTCATTGATTCATTCTGAAGGGAACTGCTGATGCAGAATCCACTGTTAATAATATCTCACTAAATAGAAGCTGATTTTGTGGTGCTACCCTTTTCCTTTTTCTGCCTCCTAAATATTTCTTTCCAACCTCTGCAATCCTAAATTAGTTACCCTGCCTCAACTTGTGCCTTGACTATTGCGAGAGCCTGCTAATTATTTCCCTGTCTTTAGTCTTTCCTTGTCCAACAGTGGGAAAAATATCTGGAAATGGACTTCAAGAGAAAGGAGTGATATAAACCTGCCAGTCCCTAATGTAACATTGAGAGCCACAGCTCATCTCTCCAACTTCGATCTCACCATCCTGCCCCAATCTCCTACACTTGCTCTCTAAATTGGATCACTCAGACATTCTTTTGATTCTTTAGCAGGGCATGTTTTCTCTCATCACTGTGCAATTGTGTATACTATTCCTTCTTCCCAGAACACCTTCTTCTCCCACTTACTGCACTTTCTACCAACTCATTTGATAACTCTTATTGATCTCCCAACTGACAGCTTCCTCTGGGAAGCCTTCTCTCTGACCCCTAAATTTAGGTCAAATGACTCTTCTATGCCCCATAGAACCTCAGACTACAGTCCTTCTTAGAGTTTAAGTGCCTGTCTATGCGTCAGTGTCTTCCACTAGACCTGCACTCCCCCAAGCGGCAGTTACTACCCACAGGTGACTATTGGGCACTTGATATATGGCTAATCCAAATCAAGATGTGCTGGCTGTGTATACACCAGGAGACATCAGCAAGATGGCTGAATAAGATGTCCCTCATCGTATCACCCTCTCAACAACAGCAATCTAGCATCTACCCACAGACAAAAGTGCCTTTGTGAAAACTGTGAGAGTCAACACCATAGGGCAACAGAGCCAGAAAGAGTCTTGCCCACCGTGTGTCTGGTAATCTTGGTCCCAGCTGTGGACTATGCAGTGGTCTGTGAACTGATCCCAGACACTCTTAGCTGTGGTCCAAGGGTCCCTGGAGAATAATGGCTTAGACAATCACCCACAGATAAGAGAGCCTTTGTGGAAATCCAGTCCAGTCAAAAAGTTCCAGCACAAGATTATAGCTAAAAATTCTGAGTTTGAACACACTGGGGAGAAGAAGACCAACAGTCTGACTTCCATGCCACCCCTCCTCCAAGGAGGTGGAGTTCAGTGCCATGAGAGCCCTTATCGGTCCATGACTTCTCCCATGTGGAAAAATGAGATCATGTGAGTGAGTGACTAGCTTCCTGAGCTGTGGAATGCTGCCAAAGAGGCACATTTCTCTTTCTGCCCCATCCAGAGTACTGAGTCATGAGCTGCACAACTCGAGGAGGAGGAGGGTGGGAGTGAGTAGCTGGGAGAAGAGCCAAAAAACAATTAAAAAGATGGTATTGGTAAATCTGTATCTATTGGTAATTACTCTAAGTGTAATGGATTATATTCTCCAATATAACAAAATAAAGTGGCTGGATGGACAAAAAAATAAGACCCAACTAAATGTTTCCTACAAGAAATTCACTTCTGCTTTAAGGATACATACACATTGAAAGTGAAGAGACAGAAAAAGATGTAGTAGGCAAGTAGAAGCCAAAACGGTAGCTATACTTATATCAGACAAAATAGATTAATTCATAATAACAAGAGACCAAAATGGTCATTATATGATGATAAAGCAGTCAATTCATTAAGAAGATATAAAAATCATAAATGCATATATAACCAACATCAGGGAACCTAAATATATTAAGCAAATACTAACAAATCTGAAGGGAAAAATAGGCAACAATACAATCATCGTAGGGGACTTCAATACCCACTTTCAATGATAGATAGATCATCCAGACAGAAAGTCAATGAAGAAATGTTGAACTTCAACTATACTTTAGACCAAATGGACCTAACAGGTATCTACAGAACACTCCATCCAATAGCAGCAGAATACACATTCTTCTCAAGTGCACAAGGCACATTCTCCAGCATAGATCATATAAATCAGGTCATAAAACAAGCCTTAGCAAATTGAAGAAGATTGAAATCATACCAAGTAGTATTTCAAACCACAATAGTATGAAATTAAAATCAATAACAGGAGGAAAACTGGAAAAATAACAAATATGTGAAAATTAAAAAACACATTAATGATACATTAATAATCAATGGATCAAAGAAGAAATCAAAATGGAAATCAAAAAAAAATCTGGAAACAAATGGAAATGAAAACATACCAAAACAAACGGATGCAGCAAAAGCAGTTCTAAGAAGGACGTTTATAGCAGTAATTGCCCTTCTTTAAGAAAAAAATAAAGATCTCAGACGAACAACCTAACATTATATGTCAAGGAATTAGAAAAAGAAAAACAAACTCAGACGAAAATTACCAAAAGGAAGGAAATAACAAAGATCAGAGCAGAAATAAATAAAACAGAGATCAGAAAAACAATAGAAAAATCAACAAATTAAGAGTTTTTGTTTTTATTTTTTTAAGATTAAACTGACAAAACTTTAACTAGACTGAAAAAAAGAGTTAAGACTTAATTAAAACCAGAAATGAAAGAGGAGACATTACAGCTGAAACCACAGAAGTACAAAGGGACTACTGTTGACAATTATAAGAAAACGAATTGGACAATCTGGAGAAAATGAATAAAGGCCAAGAAACATACAACCTACAAACTAAATCATGAAAAAATAGAAAATCTGAACAAACGAATAAGAAGTAAGGAGATTGAATCAGTAATCAAAAACCTCCTAACAACAACAATAAAGGCCCGGGACAAGACAGCTTAATGGGTAAATTCTATCAAACAATTAAAGGATTAACACCAATTATTCTCAAACTACTCTAAAAAATTGAACAAACCCCAAAATCATTTTATGAGGCAAGCTTTACCCTGATATCAAAGCCTGATAAGGACACTACATAAAAAGAAAAGTACAGGCTAATATCCCTGATGAATATAGATATAAAAATTCTCAACAAAATATTAGCAAACTAAATTAAACAATACATTAAAAGGATCATATCCCAGGATAATCCCCTGGGATGCAAGGATGTTTCAACATATGCAAATCAATAAATGTGACACACCACATTAATAGAAAGATAAAAATCATATAATCATCTCAGTAAATGAATAAAAGCATTTGATAAATTCAATATCCTTTCATGATAAACACTTTCAATAAATTAGGTATAGAAGAACCTACCTCAACATAATAAAGACCATATATGAAAAGCCCACAGCTAACTTAGATTCAACAGTGAAAGTTTGAAATTTTTCTTCTAAGATCAGGAACAAAACATGGATGCTCACTCCTTCCATTTTTATTCAACACAGAACTGGAAGTCCTAACCAGAAAAATCAGGCAAGAAAAAGAAATATAAGGCATCCAAATCAGAAAGGAAGAAGTAAAAATGTCTCTGTATATGATAGGATTTTACATTTAGAATATACTGAGGCATCCACAAAAAACCTCTTAGAACTTATCAATGAGTCCACTAAAATTACAGGATAGAAAATCAACATAAGGAAATTAGTTATGTCTCTATACACTAACAATAAAATATCTGAAAAAGAAATGAGGAAAACAATCTCACTTACAATAGCATCAAAACAATAAAATATTTAGGAATAAATTTAACCAAGGATGTGAAGGATCTGTTCACTGAAAACTATAACGCTTTGGTAGACTGAACTGTACAACCACAAATAAATGGAAAGGTAACCCATGAGCATGGATCAGAAGAATTAATCTTGTTAAAATGTCAATACTACCTGAAGCCATCTATAGATTCCAAGCACTCTCCATCAAAATTCCAATGGCAGTTTTCACAGAAATAGAAAAAAAAAAAATCTTAAAATTTGTGTAGAACTACAAAGACCCCAAATAACAAAAGCAATCCTGAGAAAACAAAGCTGGAGACATCATACTCCTGGTTTCAAATTATATCACAAAATTACAGTAATCAAAATGGTATGGTACTAGCATAGACCACTGGAACACGATTGAAAGCACAGAAGTAAACCCTTATATAGAGTCAACTAATATTTGATAAGGGAACCAATAACAATGGAGAAAGAAAGATTAACTGAAGAAAATTGATAAATAAATGGGAAAACTGAAATCACATGTGGAACAATGAAACTGAACCCCTATTTTACACCACTCACAAAAATCAACTCAGAATGGATTAGAGACAAACATAAGACCTAAACCACATAACTACTAGAAGAAAACATATGGGAAATGCTCCTTGACATTTTTGGATACGACACAAAAGCCCAAGCAACAAAAGAAAAATAAATGCTATACTAAATGGGACTACAGCAAACTAAAAAGGTTATGCACAGCACAAGAAACAATCAAAAATGAAAAGGCAACCTATGGAATGAAACAAAATATTGGCAAATCATCTACATGATAAGGGGTTAATATCCAAAATATATAAGGAACTCATTCAACTCAGTAGCAAAATAAAACAAATGATCTGATTTAAAAATGGCAGAGGACCTGAATAGACATTTTTCCAAAGAAGACATAAAAATGACCAACAGGTATATGAAAACATACTCAGCATCACTAATCATCAGGGAAATGCAAACCGAATCCACAGCGAGACATCACCTCACACCTGCTAGAATAGCTATGATCAAAAGGACAAGCAATAACAAGTGTTAATGAGGATGTGGAGAAAAGGGAACTTTGTGTGTTATTGGTAGGGATGTACATTGGAATAGCCATTATGGAAAACAATATGGAGTTTCTTCAAAAAATTAAAAATAAAACTACTGTATGATCCAGCAATCCCACTTGTGGTTACAGATCCAAATGAAGTGAAATAAGCCCAAAAAGATATCTGATACCTACACTCCCATGTTTGTCACAGCATTATTAAAAATAGTGAAGATATAGAAACAACCTAAGTATCTGACTATGAATGAAAGGATAAAGAAAATGTATATATATAATGGAATTTGCTATATATTCTTCAGTCATGAGAAAGAAGAAAATCCTGTCATTTTTGAGAACATGGATGGCATTATTCTAAGTGAAATTAGTCAGACAAAGACAAATACTATATGATCTCACTTATAATGTGAAATCTGAAAAAGCCAAACTCATAGAAACAGAGAGTAGAGTGGTGGTTGCCAGGGGTTGGGAGTGGAGAAAGTAGGGACATGTACAAAATTTCAGTTAGAAGATGAATAATCTCTGGGGATTGAATGTACAGCATGGTTGACTATAGTTAAAAATTCTGTATTATATACTTGAAATATGCTGAGAGAGTTGATCTTAAATTTTCATACACACACTCAAGACAATTATGTGAGGTGATGGAAGTTAACCAACCCTATTGTGTAATAATTTTGCAACATAGGGGCGCCTGGGTGGCTCAGTCGTTACGCGTCTGCCTTCGGCTCAGGTCATGATCCCAGGGTCCTGGGATCGAGCCCCACATGGGGCTCCCTGCTCCACGGGAAGCCTGCTTCTCCCTCTCCCACTCCCCCTGCTTGTGTTCCCTCTCTCGCTGTGTCTCTCTCTGTCAAATGAATAAAATCTTAAAAAAAAAAAATAATAATAATTTTGCAACATATAAGTGTATCAAATCATTATGTTGTACACCTTAAACTGCCACAATGTGATCTATCACTTATATCTCAATTAAGCTGGGGTGGGGTGCAGAATTCTTCATCCAAAGTGGTCTGCAATAGGAACAAAGATTGAAGAAAAACTTAAGATGGAAATAAATTAGTAGGATTTGGAAAAAAATAAATATACACCAGATTTGGAAGATATAGTACCCCCCAAAGAAAGAGAGTGAGACTATTTCAGTGATAACATTTTGGGATATATATGGTTTAATAAAACATATTATTAAATGAATTTTACCTGTTTCTTTTTAGTTTTTTTCAATGTGACTACTGGAGAATTTAAATATACTTATGTGGCTCATAATATACTTCTATTGCACACCCCACACCAGACTATTACCTCTTTAGGAATATATATGTTTTTCTTCATCAACTTATGCCCTGTACCCAGAATAGTCCCTGAATATTTAATAAAGGAAAGAAAGGGAGGAAGGAAGGAAGGAAGGAAGGAAGGAAGGAAGGAAGGAAGGAAGGAAGGAAGGAAGGAAGGAAGGGAGAGAGAGAGGGAGGGAGGGAGGGAGGAGGGAGGAGGGAGGAGGGAGAGAGACAGGGAAAGGAAGGAAGGATGGTGGAGGGAGGAAGATAAAGAATCAATTCTACATTGATGAAATTTACAAGACTAGGAATGATTCCACATATATAAATTAATTTGCCAAGTATAGAATAAAGGATTCTTCCCTTTCCTTGACCCTTCTGCCAGAAATAAATTGACAAGCAGCTGATTTATTCAGGAAATTGAACATGAAGATGCTGATAATTTTGCATTGTATCTCCAGGAACGTTAAGAAATGGTTCTTTTCTTGGAAGGATTTGGCAAAGTGTATCACAGAACTGGACTGTGAAAATCTACCGACGGTTTTTGGTCAATGTGGGCAAAAAAAGCTTCCGTCACATGCAGCTGGAACTCTATTTGGGGATGGCAGTGCCGGGGTCCACGCCCCGCCCCGTGGGCCTCACCCCCTGGGAGGTGGACGCCAGTGGATTTCTTAAATGCCAGAGGTGGCTTTTCTCCAGTTGTTCACCTCTCCTGGGTTATTTTTGAAGAATAATGAACCAAGATGACTCACCCACAGCCCTTCAGGAAACGAACAAACCTAAGTGGCATTAATGTATGGTTTGCAGAACCAACGTTGGAGAAAAAGGAACCCTCCCTGCTTCTCGATCCCTTTAGCAGACTTCCTTCCACCTCTGTTTTCATGTCTAGTGAAGGACTCAGCCCTGTCCTGCCATCAACAGGAAGATAGTCAAGATGAAGGAGACACACAAAACTTTCTCTTCTATTTTTCTTTGTGTTTAAGAAAATCCTTGAGTGAGTTCCCAGTGACTGTTTGCCATTCCTGTATTTTTATCCCCTACCTTTATATATCTCTTTCCATTCTTAGCTTAGTCTATAAATATTCTTTTGAATTGCTAAACTGAGCATATATTGCCATTCATCCACTTCTTTGGTATCTGTGGCCAGAATTGCTCTGTGTTCACCAAAACCTGATTTCTCCGCACCTTAGCATATAACTAGATAAGACTTCTCAAACTTCCTCATAGTTCGATGGGGCCAGTGGTCTTTACCAACCTAGCACAGGCCAGTCACATCCATATCTGGTTCTTATATACTCCCCACATCATCTTTCCATCTCCATACTTCCAAGAATCAGAGGCTCCAGCAGGGAACTCTGAGGCCCCTAGGGATGGTGAGCCACAAGATAAATGAGCCTCATTTTCTGAAATACTGCAGGAATGGCCACTGAACAGTTATGTGGAGAAAGTTCTTCTTCCCGAATCTCTACTATGGAGGAAGTGGATGGAGGACTGCTGATGTGTTGATTCCTGCTGGCCAACATTACTAGGGATCAAGAAAGAATAAGCTCCCACAAGGGCTGGCTGGTTTTCCTGCTGGGATCAAAGGAAAGAAAGACCCTACAGCGGGAGCTGTGCATAGTTGGAAAAGCCACCTGCTAAGAGAAAGAGCTAAGGTGCAATGGTCTCAGCCACAAATGCCCAATAAAGCTTTCCAGTGAAATAAAGAATCTTAGCTTTGTAGCAAAGGTCAGGTCAAGGACATCAACAAAGTCTATTATTTCAAATAAACCCAAGCTGTCATTACACTGAGAGTCATGGGGTCAAGGATACCATGAAATCAATCAGACTTGATGATTATGAAACAAACCCTGGGTGTGGTTATTAAGGCATATGGAACTAACTAGAAGCAAATTCATGAGAAAACTTCTAAATTTGAGGGAATGTTACTGACAAATAAACTAAGCTCAGTTTTTACTCTTTTTCTTTTTGTTGCATAAAACAAGCTTTGGGCCCCTAAACTCACCTGAGCAGGAAACAGACAGCAAAACCTGTGCAATATTCAGGGAGAACATAGTCACCACCCTCACTTCGGGAGCAGCCTTGGGGGAGAAGGGGCTCAGGGCACAAGCTAATAGATACTCTCCCCAGAGAACAGCCACAAAGGTCTTCTCAAGTAATGGCATGCATGCCCTGGACAGGGCTGTGTAGTGCCTGTCTCCTTTTCTAAATGAGTCTTATCATGATTATGCCATCCCTTATGTGCTACTGTATGCTGAGTGTGGGAGAGGTCTGCACACCATCAGAAGATTCTGGATATTGTGGCTGCTTGTATTTGGGCTGAGTATGTCAGGAATGTGTGAGTGTGCTCTGTGCTGGCCAGAAGACTGGGTGTATGTTTAATGACTGACAGACTGGAACATGGCAGATACCTGGATGCCTCATGAAACCATTTTCCTTCTGCTGAGCACATAACTGGTTGGCATGTCCCAGTCTGTCTTGCAGATAGGAGTAGCCATCTGACAGCTCTGATCAGAGAATGTGGGCAGAAGTGATGGTTCCTCCTTTTAAGATTGACTCATGAGATCCTCCCATAACAATCTTCCAAGCTTCCTCTTTTTCTCACCTGCTGGACAACACGGAGATTTAGCAGAGGGCACCTGGGCTCCAGAAGCCACAAAGTAGAAGTGACTGGGTCCCTGATTTACTACATGGAAGGCTGCTTGCTGAATGTCCACCTTGTTTTGTTACATGAGGGAGAAATAATCTACTATGTTAATCCACTGACATTTGGGGATAGTTTATTATAACTGTAAGACTACTCTATCTGATAAAAACCTCTTTACCAAATTTAATAGAGGTAGTAGGAAAATATATTACATCATTGGGTCCTACCCTAAAATTCTCATAATTATGCAACAGCTGGGTGTTCTCAGGAATCTGGAAACCAACAGAAGTATAATTTGGTCCGTTGGAACTTTTCTAAAGGACCAGAATTTGTAAAAAATTGACTAAGCACACACTCCCTAAGAGAAGTTTTCTGATAGTCATAAAATTCAAGAGCAAGAGATGGTCCCTGGCCCCAAGGTGCTAACAACCTAGTAAGAACCACCTTACATCCACTAATACAAGTACATTTATTACCTGGGTATTTTCATTTCCGAAGTCCCTATCATATGACAGACAAGGACAAAAGGATAAGCAAAGTGCTTTCCAAAAACATGAGCAGGTTGCAAACTAAATTCTTTTTCATTTCAAGCCTGTTCCTACCCTCTCAGTGCCATCTTGCAAGCGAACGATGAATGCCAAAAAACAGACACCAGGAAGAAGAGAGGGAGAGTCAACAGGAGAAAATCCTCAGTTTAGTAATTGGCTTTGATTCCTCTTCCTGCTAACCCCTCCTAGAACATTAGTAATTGTGTACTTATGTGATTCTGCAACTCCAGAACTCGATTGGATTTCTAAGAATGATACAAAGGGGTTAAATGACTAGATCATGCATTCCCAGTCCAAAATGAAAGAGATTAAAATCCAAGCTAATTCTAAATTTTGCATTATCACTCCAAGGAGGCTATGTTCGAGCCTCCTTGAGGTGGCTCGATTAGCAATTTCCATACATCTTCAGCCATTATCATCAAGGAAACCTACCGTTAACTTGGTACTCTTCCTTAAGGAGAGTGTGGGTCCAGCCCCCGCCCCCCGCCCCCACATGCATTCAGAAGAGCCCAATCCTCTCATTACTCTTTCCTCACACTGGAGTAAATAAAGCCTCTTAGGTGATGCTGCTTAATGCTACATTTTAGTCAACCCAAAGGCTTCCCCATTCCCCGATTACAAATACTGTACCTGAGCTCACTACACATGTGAACTTCCTATTCCATTTTATATCCTATTGTAGGTTTTGTTCCATGACTTTAAAATCTTTACCTAAGTATCTTCAAATAGCAAATAGCAAAGAAATATTTTAGGCAGCAGGAATAACTCATGAGCAAAACTGCTGAAGGCAGAGGGAATGGGGGAATATTATTGTACTCTTTTAGAGGGAAAGGAATAGTGAAAGGCAGAGGGGAAGAAAGCCAAGCAGGGACTGGAGAGAAGTTGTTTGCATGTAGGTTTTTCACTTGAAGGTGAAATGCTTTAGCTTGTTATCCATCAAAAGAACACAGAATTACTTTACGCTGGGAAGGAAATGTGGGACAAAGGCAGAGGTTGCTATGTATCTAAAACCACGTGAAGCATGGCAATCTGAACTTACAGGGTTAAATGTGCAGAGAAATACATAGAATTGTCAGTGCCTTTGATTAACTTGAAAAGTTATTATTATAAATGAGTAAGACATGACCAGTCCATGGCCTGTTTTATCCTCTTCTGCAGCAAGCCACAAGACGTGCCTGAGCAGGGTCCTGAGTCTGCAGGACTCCCAGGCTGAGCGTGCTGTCAGGGCAAACACAGCTAGGGGAGTTACACCTGCATCTGACCCTGGGTCTTGGCTTCGTTATAACACAAGAGCCCTAGAAGTGATGTTTGTTGTTAGGGTTCATTTCAGTTCTAACATCCATGACTCACTGCCAATTCATTTGTTTCCAAATCTAGTAAGACTCCTGCTGGTGCTCATGAATTACATGTTTTAGTTCCTTCTTATGGATTTTCTGGAACACACTTTCAATGCCTGTTCTAGACTGTTTTGCTTTCCCTTGTTTTAACAGAACACTTCTTTCCCTTGGGATCTAAACCTGTGTTGCTTGCTAATTAATTAGGCTTCTAGTTAATTATAAAGGCGAAAGCTGCTTTGATTGAATCCTTACAATTTGAGGTCTAGCTAGGTTTGCAGAGTCAGCACTTTTGCCTGCCCTGCCTCTACTCTGAACCCTCTCTCCCATCACTCACGTGGGTCTGAGGTTTTCTCTCTGTTGTGTTCTTCATTCCTGCCTTGGATAATTCTCACCCCTGTGCTCAAACTCTCCAACTTCCAAGGTCCCGTCCCAGCCCTGCACTCATGTTCATCCCAGCTCAGCCTCTCGCTCTGCACCCCGCCCCCAGTCTACTGTTAACATACGCATAAAAACAGAAACAACAATGGTACCTATGCAAACCTGAGCTAATCTCCCTTCCCATTACCTTCTAACCTGAATTAACATCTTTTCCATCAGTAACACCTTGCTCACATCCCTTTCTTTTTTTAAAAGATTTATTTATTTGAGAGAAGAGAGTGAGCAGGGGAAGGGACAGAGGGAGAAGGATCACGAGAGAGAGAGAGAGAATCTCAAGTGGACTCTGAGCTAAGAACGGAGCCCGGTGAGGGGCTCAATCTCACAACCCTGAGATCATGATCTGAGCTGAAATCAAGAGTTGGACGCTTAACTGACTGAGCCAACTAGGCTCCCCATCACATCTCTTGCTAATACAAGTTTTTCTCCAATATCCCAACTCATCACCTAAGAAAGGGACCCAAAACATTCCTTACTATTCACAGTGATGTCCAGGTCATGGTTCTACCACCATCACTTGAAAGACCATTCTATCAGAATTCAGCACCATGTGTCCAACAACCCAGTATGCACCCCCACTCTATCAGCTCCCTGTTGCTCAGACCCTCTGCTGCCAATGTCCATACTTAACTTACCCGAGATTCATATGGCACATTTGGCAAATGTACCAGACAAGGCTCTCCAATGAAAGGGCCTGATCATCAGTATTTTTAACTAGTACTGATATGATTAAGAAATGCTGTTATTGTCTTAATAGTCATAAGGATATATGGGCCAGCTGCTCCATAGTAGCTAGTCCACCCACAGCAAGTTCTGTAACAGGCCTAAGGCAGACATTTAAAATGAGGATAATAGGAGTCCCCTTCTCATCACTCTTCTGTGAGAACTAATTATGGAAATTGCTTACCACAATGTCTGGTGTCCAATCACACACACACACACACAACACCTCTCCCCACCTGTGCAGGAAGTTCCAACAAGGACCTCAGGCCCCAGTCCTGTGCCTCCCACATCCTGGCCTCGTAGTCATTGGTCTTTGTGACTCTGAAGACCTGCAGTCTCTTTCAGGTTTTATAGGCAAGTCTACCTCCAAAAAGTCAAGAAAGAGAATTGCAGAAATAGAATATAGGGAAGAAAAGCACAAGGTCTATGGTCAACAGACAGGGATTTCAAACTGTGGTTTTACCACTTAAAGATAACTAGCTTTAGGAAAGCTACTTAATGTTTTAATGTCCCAGTTTCTTCAAGTGTAAAGTGGTGATTTATGAAAACTTGCTTCAAGAAGTTGTAAGAATTAAGTCAGGTATTAATATATGTAGTATTTACCAGACATGAAGTAGATGCCTGCTGAAATGTTGCTGATGGGCTCTATGGCATACATTGAGGCTCATGTTGGGGAAATATATTTAAAAATAAAATCTTTTATCAACCCCCAAACCTCTCCACAAAGGTAGAAGAGAAAGGAAACCATTTTATTATTGAGTAAGTATTAAAGCAGAACATTATGTACATCACAGACAATCTTCTAGGAAATTGCAAGGAAGATATCTCACCTTTATAGAGCCAAGCAGGTACAACCAACTACATATGTGTTCTCAAGAGGAGCACTAACCAGTCCTCAAGTGAGAGGACTTGACAGCACCTTGGTCACAAAGACCTTGTCCTAGATTCACCTGGTAACTGGGGTGACTCTGTGTTGGCTAACTGGCTTTGTGCAGAGGAGAAATAAACTCCTCCTATCTTTCTATCTTCATAACAGGAGGTAGTTTGGCAACTTGGAGCAAGAAGCTCACCAAAGTTATGCTCCTACCCTCCCACAGAAGCCAGGAGATGGGGTGCTATCTTCCTCGATGACTGCATTTCAGAAGGATGGTTTCCAGGTCTCTAAGAAAGACAATCGTGGCTCATGAAGCTGTCCAGGGTCTTACTCAGTTTTTATAAAGGTCTACATGTGTTGCAAAGAGATGGGGAAAGAACTTAGAAGTTTTCTATAGTAAAAGCTCTAGAAAAAGGGAAGAAGTAAATCTCTTCTCATATTTTCAACAGACAGAATTAGCCTCTTAGTTAAAATTTTGTATTTGCCCTAACAGCAGGTTAGCTATAAAGAGGAGAGAAGACCTCTAAGAGATAAGAAGAGAAAGAAACTGAGGTCACAAGAGGCGGACTGATGTATCACCAGTGATGGCCTGATATGGACGGTATAATGGGTAGTGAGCATGTCAGTGGGAAATTAAGCGAAGGAGAATTCAGGCAACTGAACATTGTTGGGGATAAAGACACCAGAGAACGTGGAGTGGATAGTGTTCAGTAACAGTTATAACTTGCTTCCTAGGCCAAATCCTGGAGTCTGTGCTGCGAATATCATGGTGCACATGCACACGGCTCTCTGCAAAACTATTGCACCAAGTTGTCTCTGCTGCGTTAAACCCGGGTGTAGACCTTAGTGGTGGATGCACAGAAGACTGAGGTTGGATCCTCAAAAATCTGCAGGGGGGCAGAGAAGCAACTAAGATTCTTGTGTTTTTAGAGATTCACTTTTTCCTCTATCAGATCTGATGCCAACAAAAAGCCACTCTGACTGGAGACTGAGCTCAATTCACCTTCCTACTATCAGCTGAAACACATTTTCTTGTGTCCACCTATGAATGATTTAGTAAAATGCTACTTAAGTAGCACAAATTAGGCAGAATCTTCCATGGATATTTCTAATAAAAATTTTTAAGCTTGGAATTGAACTCTTGGACATGTTCTGCTGTATCCTTAGTGTTTGTTTTAAATTAATGTCAATATATTAAGTTAAGCTGAGTATTCAAGTCAATCAAAATGAATTGCAGTACCATAGGTCCATGGGCACCTATATCCTTGGGTAACTGGGTATTTGACTTTGTTCCCCCAATCAGCTGTTGTTGCAAGAATTTCCAAAATGCTGCCAAGTTGTACTACTTTCTAGAATCCTTATTCTGTCTTCGATCATGGCAACATTGAATCATTGACTTGCTCTACTTTCTGTGTCTTACTAGGATCTGTGAGACATCAAAGAGCAGTAAATAAGACAAGCTTAAAAAGCTTAAGACACTTTCCTAAAATATCAGACTTAGATACTCTAAGTGCTGACCCCAGCGTTCAAGTCCACAATTTGAGTTATAACCAGCACGTGAAGGGCAAGACACACAGAAGGGTTACTGTGCCCTGAATGACACACTAATCCCCTGGTTAACACTGCAGTAGTGTTGTTCCTCATTAAAGGTCTCTGGTGAGTGCCCAGCCTCCTTCTTTCTGACTAGAGGCCAGGGCAGCTCTTCTCTCTTAAATCTTTGCTTTTGCCCTGGCTCATGAAGGCTCATTCATAATTTTTTTTAACTTTTTCCCCTAAAATAACTAAATGGTATTAAAAACATACTTATTTTCTCATTTGTCAAGACCATACTCTTCAAAATATGCATTTTATGTTAAAAAGACATGGTTTTGAAACTAGACTATGCTGGTGAGAATATTCAATCAGAGTTCAATGTTTTCACCAAAGTTATAAATTCACTCCCTGCTTGAGCCTGAGAGGTTTTATTTAATTTCTCTGTTACAACTTTCTGATTTTTAAGATTTCTGTCTATCCTATGCTAGGGCTGTAAATTTTGACCATGAAGCTGAAAGTTCTGTAGAGGCTAAGACTACTTCTTTTTTTCATATTTATATAATTTATCCCATCAAGTAACTCACCTTCCACATGGAAAATGCACAACCTATCTTTGTTGGATGAATATTAAAATAAGGTATGCTGGCTGCAAAGACCAACTGAGTGAATGGATTTGAGTACACACATGCTGAACATCATAAACTGACATATACATATGAGGTATTATTTTGGAAAAGCATTATTGAGACATGTCAGGAGAGGATATTACTTTAGAACAAGCCAATGGACCCAGAACACCAAAATGTCTAAAACACACATCATTATAAAAGGGGGTCCATTTCTTCTCACTGATGAACATATACATATGTGTTTACAAAGACAATTGGAATGAAAGACATGTAAAGTGATTTTCTCTGGTTCAAATTATTCCAACTTTCCATTCTCAAAGATGAACTGAATCAAGATGTTGTACCAGCTCTTTATCATTAGCATTCACTTGAGTCTAAGAACTCTTAAAGGCATTTGGGCACAGATTGCTCACTGATTACTCTTTCAACAAGCCACATGTTAAGAGCATGAGGGTCTCTGTTTCGCTACATTCCCTTTCATCTGTGGGGGAGCTGCATGTCATCCAGCATCTTATGAATAATTCTTTTACATGCTTCCCTCCAAAATTAGATTCAAAAGTCCTATTTCTCTCTCCATACTGTGTTGGTATTTATTTGTCTATATTTAAAAATTGACATAACTGAAAAAAAATCACATACCTAAAGTAATTGCCAAAAGAGCCCAAATTCCTGATAGTGTAAAACTGAGACAGAATTATTAGTTAGTGCCAGAGTGAGAAATGTAACCTGATTTCACGTTGTAGTGTGCTAGTCCTTTGAATTTAAAGGAATCTCACAACCGTGCCTCAGTTCTGTAGACTAACACGTAATTATGCTAAGACTTTTCATCAGTTTATCCATCATAGAAGGTAGCAAAGCAACACTTTCACTTGGTTTACCACCATTTGAGTACTCTGGTCTAATTGCATTTGCAGAGTGGATGCTCCAGAAGCATATGAGCACAAGGGCGTCTGGGTGGCTCAGTCAGTTACATGACAGAATCTTGATTTTGGCTCATGTCATGATCTCACGTAAGATCATGGAGCCTGCTTAAGATTCTCTCTCTCCTTCTTCCCCGCCCCCCCCACTCGCTCGCCCTCTCTAAAATAAATAAATAAATCTTGAGAGAAAACCCAGCATGTGAGTCAATGAAGATATCTCCTGCCTCTACTCTAGGCACATGGCAGGACAAGCCACAAAATCATCATGTGACTTTCAAAAGCTATAGCCAGGCTTATATTTTAGACACATTTATACAGAATATGAAATGTGTAATGATCTCTACACAGAAAGAGAAATGGGAATGTGATATATAAGGATAAAATTTTTTTTTTAAAGATTTTATTTATTTATTTGAGACAGAGAGAATGAGAGAGACAGAGAGCACATGAGAGGGGGGAGGGTCAGAGGGAGAAGCAGGCTCCCTGCAGAGCAGGGAGCCCGATGCGGGACTCGATCCCGGGACTCCAGGATCATGACCTGAGCCGAAGGCAGTCGCTTAACCAACTGAGCCACCCAGGCGCCCCAGGATAAAATTTTTTTTTAAAATTAGCTCACATTCCTAATGAGGAGGAAAAAAAAATGGAGGCTAACACATCTTAATACACCTCTTGGTATCATCTTTGTTCTTAGATGGAACAGACTGAATGTTCTATTCACATGCTATAATAAATTTAAAGGTAATATACTTCCATATTCAAAAATATGCAGTAACTCATATGAAAACTACACTGAATTTTTTATATAAGAAAAGAAGAAATATATATGAAAACAGAAAACAAAGTATAAAAACACCAACCCACACAGAGCTGACAGGTGTTATAGGAATAAAAATCCGATCTTTTCATGTTTAAGGACAAAGACTTTTAAAATGATGCTATGTTTTGATAACCATATGCCAAGGTGTGCATATCAATCTCATATTTCAGGAATAGAGATTTTGATATCCAAATTATTCTACAGTATCCCAAGTGAGTGGGTTGATAAAGGTGGATAAGGTTATTTCTAGACCTAGACCTTCTAGTTTCATAAACTTGCAGCTTTTTGTAAATGTTTGCCAGGATCTGGCAGAAATGCCTGTTTTAAAATGACCTTAGTGAAGTCTTTATGCCAGCAGGCCCATGGATTTGCTCCCACTGGGAGATGACTAGAATTTTAATAAGACAAATTTCAGGGGTTCATGGTTTATGAACGTTTTCTTACAGCTTCTCTACCTTAAAAGCATTTCTTTCCATGTGACAACATAAAAGATATCTTAGGTGTATTAGTCAGCTTTTGCTGCAATAACAAATAGCCCCCAAATCTCCATGGTTTACAGCAACATACACTTAGTTTTCATTTGTGACTTTGTGGTTCGACTGAAGACCATGCTCCAGGGTATAGGAAGAGTTCAGGTCTGTTTGGGGTAGGCCCCATTCTGCCATCCAGGGTGAAGGAGTACAGGATACCTAGGACATGCTCTTCACATGCAGAAGACAGGAAGAAGAAAGACCAAACCAAATCACACAAGCACATGTAAAACCTCTGCTCCATCCATCACTTCTTATATTCATTCACATTCCAGAGCAAGGTTCATGGCCGGGCCAACACCACTGGGGCAGAGAAGCACATTCCCCTGCTATGGGGGAAGAGAACTGAACATCTGCAGCAAATATGTTATCAAGCACAATTTGGTTCTAAAGCGTATATTTAATTACTCTTTATATTCTCTTGCTTGTTAATCAACCAGAAATACCCTACACTTCATTTCAGACTGCTGCCTACTCGTTTCTGGGCCATTGTAACCATAGAGTGACCACTGCTGAAGGTTTGCCAAGAGACAAGTTCATGTCTTCTCCTATCTCACTTAATGCTTATGGTATCTTAACAAGGCATCCACTTTACAAGGTGATCTCTGAGCCTTGCTGGCTGGTTAGGCGTATCCATTGGTAAGTGGCTGGGCCAAAACCCACAGCCATGTCTGTCTGACTCAGTTACCTGTGCTTTCCCTCCACTTTGCTGCATCATGCTGGCTCACGGCATCACACCATCCTCGTACTTTACCCCAAGCCAGAGCCAATGTCCCTGGACCATCACCCCTTAGACTTATTACAATGAAGTAAAAGACATTCTCATGTACGCACCACAGATTAGCCACATCTGCTCAGAGATATACAGCACTGATTTAAATATTTAGTGATGGGCGCCTGGGTGGCTCAGTTGGTTGAGCGACTGCCTTCGGCTCAGGTCATGATCCTGGAGTCCCGGGATCGAGTCCCATGTCGGGCTCCCTGCTCAGTGGGGAGTCTGCTTCTCCCTCTGACCCTCCCCCCTCTCATGCTCTCTATCTCATTCTCTCTCTCTCAAATAAATAAATAAAATCTTTAAAAAAAATTAAAAAAATAAAAAATAAAAATAAATAAATATTTAGTGATAAACAGGGTGGTTAAACCAACACTAGATTCCAGAAAACTAAATATGCCTCTCTGTAAATTCCAAAATACACTTTTACTACCTCTGTCTTTATCTGGACCTCAGTTTTTCTGCCTGAAATATAAGACTCGCAAAGAGTGTCAAAACCAAATTTAGCTTGACTGCACTTTCTGAGATTGTAACAGTTGCAGAGAACTGAAACTGCTGTGTTCTAAACCCCGACTTATAGAATTTTTAGTCCATGTGTCAGGACAGACTCTTATTTAGTCTTTCCTTCTCTTTTCAATATTGGAAGAAATGATAACCAAATCACAGAGAAAGTCCTTTTTATTCACTTCGTCCAAGTCTGGAGAGTACTGAGTTCCCCTAAATCAGTGGTTTTATTAGCAGTGGAATCCTTCCTTCAAATGATATTTTACAGGGTGAACCTTTTCCGGAATCTTTTTATGTGGACCAGAAAACCCTAAAGTCTGATGGGTGTTGCTCTGGTTGAGAAAGGAGCAGGAGGTCCAGCTCTGCCTTGCCAGCATCCCCCTGCCCACCCTGATGCTTTCTCTGCAGGGGCCCAGCTTTCCTGGGAGCAGAGTTTGAAGCCAGTGGCCTAGATAAGAAGGGCATCTCTGACACAGCCACTTAGGTTTGATTGCAAAAGGCACATTCACGGTACCTCACTCCTCCAGCGGACCACCAGCTGCCGTGCCCTGAACAACTCAAGCTCTTCCCTTTGTCTCAAGTGACTCTTGTGTCCTGGCCACCTCTACATAAGCTTAGAAGCTCAGGTCCAAGGTTTGGCCTCAGAAAAAGGCAATAGCCCCCTTCTTCCTATTTGTTTGTACACACCAAGTTTAGGACATTTCACGATATGCTGCGCTTAATTCCATCTTGTTCATTTCCACTATCGAATGTTGTCTCTCTTCAAGGTAAGAATAGTTTCTCCTTCACCAACATAAGCTTAAATAGTGTCTAGTGTACAGTAATCTAAATGTTTCTCAAAGTTATCTGAATGGAGTGTTTCCTAAAAACAAGCATAGAGACTGAAATGTGTCTGACATTTTGAGCTGGCCCATGTCCCATTCGGTTTATTACTGGAAGAACAGCACATGACCCCATTTTTCCACCAAGGAAACACTGATTGTTGCCCTGTTGTCCTTTGATTTGCAGTAAAAATTGATAGAATCCTCCTAACATTAAGGATTACAGAAACACTAGAAAAATGTCTTCAGCACTTGGAGCATTTGGTATTACAACATGTCTCTGTCTACTTGGCATTTAATTTGTCATTCTGTCTGTCTCCATGTTAAAACGGAGCAGGCATTTGCTTAACTCATACAGGATTTACAAGGACTTTTCTTCAGTGTGTTGCTTGGCTATTCAATGGTTTAGAGTCTTATTTGAGGGACAAGCTCCTTGTAATGAACAGCTGTGCAAAGCATCAGCAGGAGAACAGAAAGAATCATGAAGGGAAAACAGTTATTCCAATTTTCTAGTGTAAGAGTCATGTCAAACTGAATTCATGGCGATAAGTGCACTTTCTCCAGAAAACGCCTCTGCAAACAGTGCATCCCTTCCTGAGGTGGCCACAGGTCAAGAGGAGTCTGACAGCAGGTCTGCCAGACTTCAGAAGCAAAGCATGGAAAGACCACCTTGCCCTCATTCCAGGGGGGCACCCATGCACTGCCAATGAATGAGCTGGAGAAGAAAACTCTGGAAACTTTGAAGCTACCTGTAGGGCCATACATTTTGGAGATGATGGAAACAATGTCTGCAGGTTCCAGGGGTAAAAATCCAATGCGGGTGCAAGTGTTGGAACATTGCTATTCAAAGAAGATAATTGTATCTAATACAGTGTCATTAATTAATCTAATGAAAACCATGTTTTATGTTTCCAAATACATTTTCCTCTAGGGTGTGTGAAGTCTAACTCAGTAGAAAATTGGCTCCTGCACAGACATTTATTACAACCAAGAATGACCCAAGTACTTATATCTGACCGCCCAGGGCGAGTACATGTGAATACACCCGGGAGTCTGGAGGAAGGGCTAGCTCACCAGCATGCACCTGCCTCACCTGGAACTGCCTCAAGACCACCAGAGCAGGAATGGGCCCTGACTGAGCAGTTTCCTCTTCAAGGAAAACCCAAAATGAATCTCTGCAGTGGACAAATTAATCTGGTGGGTGTGGGTGGGGGGTAGCGGATAGAATCTCCACTTTCACATGCTTTCTATGATGTCATGCCACTCCCCTGCTTTAAACCCTCAGTGCACCCCTATGAATTTCTAATAGGATGAAACAGAAAATCAAACTGTAATTCCTAGGGAGCCAAATTATGAATACTAGGTTTTTATTTTTCCAAGACATTTTAATAACAAGTATTAGGAAAGGCCTCGATCTCAGAATAGAGGACATTCTTTTAACATTCTTTTAAATTACTTTCATTAAATCTTCATAAATTATGTTCATTTTTCTTATTTTCAGTTGACCAGTAAATGAGACCTTTGACATCTAACTGGACCTTCCTCACAATGAGCTCTTTGTGTAGAGATGCTGGTGACTCACACATCTACACACATCTTCAGCCAGGCTCTGTCCCGCAGCTTCCAGCTGCACCCCCAGGAAGAACAGTACTTTTCCACCTGAGTGTCTCACAGTGCCTTTAAATCAAGTGTCAACCACTCAAGTATTTTCCCCTGAATTTTCTCCTCCAGCGTTTCCTTTCTTAGCTGATGGTCCTGCCCAACCATGTTGCCTAAGTCAGAAGCAACACAAGGAAACTCGAGTGGGCAGGGCTCACTTCCTCTCTTCCAGGAGCAAGCCATGCTGGTTTGCTTCCAACCACCTAATGACCTCTTTCCCCCACAGCGACCATTCTCGGTCAGGCCACCATCATCTCTTACCTGGATTACAACAGCAACGTCCTCACCAGCATGACTGCTCCCCTAAAATCTACTGTTGATGTCCCCATGTATCTTTTATTTTTATTTATTTATATATTTTTTAAAGATTTTATTTATTTACTTGTCAGAGAGTGAGAGAGAGCACAAGCAGGGGGAGCAGCAGAGGGAGAGGGAGAAGCAGGCTCCCCACGGAGCAGGGAGCCCGATGCAGGGCTCGGTCCCAGGACCCTGGGACCATGACCTGAGCTGAAGGGAGACGTCCAACGACTGAGCCACCCAGGTGCCCCCACCCCCGTATCTTTTAAATATTAGCTATCACTATAGATTTTTATGTTATGTTGGGAATTAAATAGGCTCACAGAAGAAAACAAGAACAATCCGTCAATGATCTTACCTACTCCTACTGTACAAGCTTCACAGGAAACATCCTGGAACAATGGCCTATGAGGAAATGTTCATCTTCGAAGAGGGCTCCGCAAGGAATACTGCTAGCGTGATGATTCCCTTCAGAGCCAGGAAGACTGAAAACTCAGTTGAACAATGATTCAATGCTTACTTATTAAGCATTCACTGTTTTAAAGCATATGAAGAAAAATAAGACACAGTCTCCAACTTCTGTAAGTTCAGAATTTAGAGGCAGACACACACACAAACACACACACATCTAAACACCCCTAATAGAAGACATGTTGTGGTTAGTGCCAATATATAAATTAATGCCTCACTGGGGAGTTAATTTTGATGGAGTGGGGCCACAGGCGGTAACATGTCAAGCAGGAAGCAAGATTCCAGCTAGCTTTAGAAGAACAGCAGAGAGGGTGTTATGCTAAGCAAAATAAGTCAGTCAGAGAAAGACAAATACCACATGATTTCACTCATATGTGGAATTTAAGAATCAAAACAGATGAACATAGGGGAAGGGGAAGAAAAATAAAATAGGATAAAAATACAGAGGGAGGCAAACCATAAGACACTGAACCCTAGGGAACAAACTGGGGGTTGCTGGAGGGGAGGTGGGTAGGCGGATGGGGTAACTGGGTGATGGGCATTAAGGAGGGCACATGATGTGATGAGCGATCGGTGTTATATGCAACTGATGAATCTCTAAATTCTACCCCTGAAACTAATAATACGCTGTATGTTAACTAAAGTGAATTTAAATCATGGAAGTGAGCAGGGCAGCCCTGGGAAACCACGACGTTCTCCTGCTGAAAGTAAGGCCATCCCATCCACAGGCTTCCAGGCGGCACGGTGGTCCTTACCCGCGGTGGCCCCCTGTTCTGCTATAAGGAGGAAAGGGGGGCCACCCGCACACCCAGAACAGGGCTGTGCCCCCCGCCCACCAGGCCTCCTGCCCCCGGAAGTCCCAACACAGATCAGAGCCTCTTCTCCATCCTTGGGAGTCAGCAACCCCCCAGAACAAGAGCAGGGGATCGCCCTCGTGGCCGTGGGCCAGGGTCCCCAGCTCAGCAGCTGCTGACAGATGTGCACTAGGTACGCACACGGGGCGCCGCGGGGCTCGCGCTGCCCTCGTGGGATCCAAGGAGCCGGGGCCGCACAGCTGAGAGTGACTTTAGGGAAAAGAGACTCTTGTCAACGGCAAACCTCCTTCCCCACTGATATCACACTCCCTGTGCATTAGTCAGATTTTATTACTGATAAGGCCTGTGTCTTCTCAGAGAGATGTTTGAGATGGTCTGGAAAAACAGATAAGGGGACGGTCCTTCTTAATTATCACTGGCCTACTAAGCTCCATGGATTTCCTGTCAAATCATGTCCAGGCCTCCTCTCTTGTCACAGCCCCCGCCACCAGCGTCTCCCCAGGCCTGCGGGGGCTTCAGGGGGCGGGGAGCTCTCTGCTCCTGCTGGCCCGCTGCGCAGCTGGGAGGAGACCCAGAGGTCAGGGCATCCGGAAGGGCCGCGGAGTGCGCGCTCTGAGAAGACGGGCACACGGAGAGCAGGTGCAACGTGGCAGGGCCCCCGGCACCAGCTGGCTGCCCCCGAGGGGCGGCCGTGGAGCCAAGGCGAGTTTCGTGGCTCTGAAGCTTCTCCTCCTATCCCCGGGCTCTCCTGTCTTCAGCCCAAAGGGCCGCTGGAGGCTTTGTTACCTGACGCCTCGAACACAAAGTGCCCAAGGGTAGTGCCACAGAGAATTCTAGAGCAGCCTCCAGCCAGTCCTCTTCAAAGTCCTACAAATCTATAAGCCGCCTGTCGTGGTTCACATGGAAAACACACCCACACCCACATACACGTCCCCCTAAAGAGGGAAATTTCCACCCTCTTATTTGAGTATTTCCTGTTGACCGAGATGGCCTTAATGTTCCCCTCACCTTCACCGACCTTCAGACAGGCTCCTTCCTCGCTCTAGGGCCTGCCCTGCCCTCCTGCCTCCTGAGTATGTATTTTTAAAACACCTTATAATTGTAACTGCCCCTTTGAGACACAAATCTTAAAAGCCTCTTGTCTGTTTTACAACCTAGGGCCATGTTTCTCAGGGACCTAGGTAACTTTGAAATGTCACCATCAAGGAACACAGCTCCCCTATCCCCCAGGCTCTGTGGGAGGGCAGGAGCCTAAGTCAGAGGTGCCTGGCTTTGAGCTCTAACACTACCTTCTGCCCTGAGATATAAACAAGTTTAGTTTTCCATGGGGAAAGTCCACTTGGCAAACACATGTGGCCCAGGACTCCCCAAACCCAGCTCTTACATCTGTCCACCTTCCTTTCAGGGGAGTTGAACTCAGAGGGAGTCCCAGCCCTTCCTCCCTAGTGCAGTGGCGTTGAATGAAGTCTTCCTCACATGAACTGTGTCCCATGCAATTTTTGCTTTGACACTATCCAAGATTTTAGAAGTTGAGAAATCATATCCACTATAATTTCTTGGAAGAACAAAAAGAAACATTTATGTTACAAAATGAATGGTGTTTGGTTTACATGAAACAAGAAAAAAAAGGGGAGACTCTTTAAATTAAAGCAGTATTTGATTTTTTTTTTCTAAATAAGAGAAATTTATTTTAAAACATGTACATACTTTCAGAATGGCTCCAAGTTTGTGAAATGAATAGACAGAATTATAAGCCGATTCCTTTGCTTAACTGGGATTCTGGAGGGCATAGATTTGCCAGGTTCTGTAAGAAATCAGATGCATTCTGGACAACCTGGGGTCTGGGTCTTAACTGATAGCCCTTGGCAATCCCTGATGCAGGCTGATAAAGTACCTATAAAAATGCAGGGAAGGATGAAAACTAAAAGAACATTCACAATACAACAAACAGAACCAGCAGTTAATCTGACTTAATCTGTTGTCAGAATCAGAGGAATGTCTACTAACTCCAAAGAGAATCAAAATAGATGAAGAAAAGAATAAAGTGAGTGGCAAACACTGGCTTTTCCACTGCCCGTTGAGGGGCAGAGGAAGATGCTGTCCCTCGTCGGTGCCGGCCTTCAGCTCAGAAGCAGAGTCCACACCAGCCCCCGAGGCCAGGAAGAGCCTTTGCTCCAGAGGTCCTGCTTCTAAGGCATCTACAGCATTGTCCCCCACAGTCATCATTGTCTTTTTACACCAGTTCAGATCAGAGACCTCACTTCTTCCTGGAAAAGCCTGGGACAAGGCTAGACACAGGGGTGCTGTGTTCTGGTGGTGTGGCCAGTCATAGTGAAACAGGTCAGCAGGGGGAGGAATGGGAGGGGCTCTGTGCACATCTCTCAAAAAGCTTTAGCTGTGAAAGAGAGAGATTTAGGAAGGGCAGGTAGATTTCATCTCCTGAGCTGGTACTCACAGGACCTAGCAGGGCCCCCAGCTGAGGACAGTCAAATAGGCCAGAGACAGCATGACCTGTCCACATGCAAGCTTTGTACGTACTGACCCTGAGGAACCCCCCTGGCCTAGCTCAGAAAGAATATATTGCAGAATGTTTGAACCTCAAAAGCCTGATTTGTGCTTTCTTACCTGGTGTTAACTCTGTGGCTTTGCAGTTCAAATTTCAACCACAGGATAATTATCTTCTCTGTATCTCTACTTAAGCTTTTTCAGAAAGATGGCTTAATTAGTCACTGACCAGCTGATGGACTGAACTGTGTATTCCACAGTTTTGGCAGTACAGAGTTGGGAATAGACTTCCCTTATTAGGTTGAGCCACACCATGTAGATGATGAGGTTGGAGAAAGCCCCGTTGACATTAATGACAGAAGACAATAAAAAGATACTCCAGGACACAGAGATGGAGAAAATCTACCCATGAACTATGCTTGAGATGCTTTAGGGAATAGACCATAACAAGAGGAGGGACACAAAAGTTTGGTAGGCACGTCAGGAAGATGTCTCTAAAGAAATGACATTTAGGCTAACACCTAAGGGATGGGAAGAATGTAAGGGAAAAGCATTTCAGGCCAAGGGAAAGGCATACACAAAAGTCGGATGAAGGTTGGCATATCTGAGGAACTAAAATAGGGCATTTAGGAGACAAGCAGATATGCAGCGGCTCGAGGGCCATGGGAAGGGGTTTAAGGAAACTTGTTGATGAGACTTTAGGGGCTGAGCAGGGATAGGAAGACTGCTTAGAGTGTTGTCGTCACCCAGATGAAAATTCATGGTCAACCAAACCAAGGGTGTGACCGTGGGGACAGACAGAAATGAGGAGAACTACAAAATATAAATTACTTGAGATAGAATTAAAATACACTAGCTAACAGTCTGGATATAGAGGGTGAGGAAGAGAGAAATCAGACACTAGAGTTCATTCATACTAAGACATACACTTGAGGACTTACTCTGGAGCGGGGCTGCATCTGCACATGCTCATGCCCGGGCCCCAGCAACTGCGGAAGCGTCCAGAGACGACAGAGGAGCATCACTAACCTGCCCACTGCAGATCTGATGATGATATCGTGTGGACTATAACCACATGGGGTCTGGAAGATCCAGAAGAGGACAGCTCCGAATGTGGAAAAAAAATGAGGAAATCCTTGCTTTGAGTTTACATATGTTTTTATTTTTAAATACACAAAACTAGTATGTGATTTTTTAAATGGTTTCTAAGAGATCTAAACAGATTTTTAATACGCATGAAGGAAGAATTCTAAGTGACAAGATGCCTTTTGGTCACAGTTCAACCGGCAGCATTTGTCTCCTTGCTTGCTGGTACCCAGATAATGTTCTAGCATAAGTCATGGCTTCTTAGATTCGGCCAACTAAGGTAACTCCTATGTTGCCTGAATAACTGGGTATGTGATCGTGTCATTGACTGACGTGCAGGAAACAGAGAGATCTCAGGGCTCCAGAGGCAATCGTAAAGTCTCTCTGTTCACCTTATAAAGCTAATGTCACTGTCATACAAAAGCCCAAATGGATCGAAAAAAGAACTAGGCCCTTTCACTTACATGGTAGAGGCCAATACTCTAAATAAACTGTTTACAAACCCAAATCAATATAACATTAAAAATACATTATCCTGTGACCAAGTAGAAATTTAAGGACAATAGAGTACTCCGAAATATATAAATATAATGAATCATTTCACAAGATTCAGAAAGACACTTAGAAAAATATGATAGAATTCAAAATATACTCCTGAAAAAAATTCTCTTGGGAAACCAAGAATTGTAAAATGCTTCTTTAAACTGACTATTATTAATAGCCACTGCTATTGCAAACTCTTTGCAAAGTTCTAGTTAATTAGCAACATGTGAAACAAAATAAGAACCATAACTACCAAAATCAGGGGACAAAATGGAATGCACACACATAGATGTATGTGTCATCACAAAGATGAAGAGAGGGAGGACCGGGAGAGGAAGAAAAATAAATACTTATTAAGGACTTACAATCTGTAAAACACTCTGCTGACCATTTTATATATACGAAGGCCCTCAACCTTCCCACAATCCTACAGAGTATATGAAAAATAATCCATTAGTAGGGCGCCTGGGTGTCTTGCTTAAGTGTCTGCCTTCAGCTCATGTCATGATCCAGAGTCCTGTGATCAAGCCCTGCATCTGACTCCCTGCTCAGCGGGGAGCCTCCTTCTCCCTCTTCTTCTGCCCCTTTTCCCTGCTTGTGCTCTCTTTCAAATAAATAAATAAAATCTTAAAAAAATAATAATCCCTTAGAATTTATACAAATGTTCAACTATGCAGCTGAACCAAAGGAGACAGACCAAAATCTCTTTCTACATATCTGTAGTTAACAATTAGAAAATGTAATAGTAAAAAAAAAAAAATCAGAATATCAAGAGTAAAAAAAAAAAATTAGAAAATGTAATAGTAAAAAAAATAGTTAAAAAAGTCAGTTTATTATACATATTTTAAAAACATGTGTAATAAAATACCACTGAATAAGCCTAACCAAAGGAGCACCTGGGTGGCTCAGTTGGTTAAGTGGTTAAGCATCAGCCTTTTGTGCAGGTCATGCTCTCAGGGTCCTGGGATCAAACCCTGCATAGGGCTCCCTGCTCAGCAGGAAGTCTGCTTCTCCCTCTCCCTCTTCCCCTCTACCTCCCCTCCCCCTGCTTGTGCCCCATGATCTCTCTCTCTTTCTCTCTCAAATAAATAAAATCTTTTAAAAAAATAAGCCTAACCAAAAATTTAGGATTAAAAACCTTTATTTAAAACTATAAAACATTACTGAGGGATTAAAAGAATACTTGAATAAAAAAAGAACCCTACTGTGACATGTAATGAGAAGGCAGCACCATGGAAGAATAAGGATTTCTCCCCAAATTAATTCACATGTTGACTTTAATACCAATCAAAATCTCCATGTGATTTTTAGAGAATATAATAGAATGATTGTTATGCTGAATCAGAAAAAGCATACATGTTAAGAATAGCAAAGAAGGGCGCCTGGGTGGCTCAGTCGGTTAAGTGTCTGCCTTCAGCTCAGGTCATGATCCCAGGGTTCTGGGATCCAGCAGTGCATTGGGCTTTGCACTCAGTGGGGAGTCTGCTTGAGGATTCTCTCTCTGTCTCTCTGTCTCTCTGCCTCTCCCCCGCTCATGCTCTCTCTCTCTAAAATAAATAAATAAATATTTTTTAAAAATAGCAAAAATTTTTAAAATTAGATGAAGAGGAAGTTTTCTACCTTATGTTAAGTATTTTTAATGTTATCATAGTTAAGTACAAAGTCACAGATAGGTAAACATCATATAACCAGTAGCTCCAAAGGAAAACTAATGTAAAGTTAATTTAAATTAATTTTAAGGGTTTTGTGGGTATGTTGTTGTTTTTTTTTGAAATTGAGAAATACTTCTGCACAGCTATGGACCAGATGCTGCATCAGCTTTGGGTACACATCAGAAAACAAGAGATACGGTTCCCAGCCTCATGAATCTCTCAGTCTAGTGGTGAAAATAGATCACAAACTGGAGAATAATCATATATAGCTTAGAATTTTTAATGCATGCTGGGAAGGAAAGAACAGGATAGAGGAAGCAAAAGTAATGGGCGGGAGAAAGAACCTATTGTAGATCAGGTGGTTGGGAAGCCTCTGGTGCTGATGACCTTGAAGGAGAGCCGTGAAGAGCAAGGAAGGGGCCAAGATATGTGGAGGGGAGGAAGAGCTTTCCAGGCAGAGAAGCCAGAGTAGACAAGAGCTATGGGGTGGGGCCAGCATGGTGCACTTGAGGAAGGACACACTGAATGAGTGTGTCAGGGGACAGTCTCCACAGAAGTTACCACCGTTCCCTCAGTTCTATTAAAACTGTGCTAACTTGGGTCTCCCTAGGCTAAAATCAAGGTGCCATCAGGGCTGTGTTCCTTTCTGGGGGCAAAGGGAAAGCATCGGTTCCCCTGCGTTTTCCAACTTCTGGAGGCCACCTGCTCCCCTTGGCTTGCAGTCCCTTCTTCCATATTCACAACCAGCAAAGGGGGTTGTCTTTCTGGTGTCATGTCACTCACTCTTTGCCCCTCTTCCACTTAGAAGAACCCTTGTGATTACATCTGGGCTGCCTGGGAACCTCCCTAGTTTAAGGTCAGCTGACGAGCACCTGGAGCTCCCCTTGGCCATGTCGCGTAACAGTCATGGGTTTCAGGGATTAGGATGTGGGTGTCTGTTGGGGGCATCATTTTGCCAACCATAGCACTCAACATCATTATATCAACTCAGGGTAATTTCTTTCTCTCTCTCTGTTTTTCTCCTTCATCCAGAGGTTAAAGTTATTATCTTATTTTCTTTCCTTTTTCCTTTTAAATATTAATTATTACACATGTCTTACATTGTAGAGGAGGGTGAGGTACCCGATACAGGTAATTCTGTTTGCAAGGAAGAAAGGGGAATGGATTTTGGATAAGCAAACAGATGTAAACTGTATGCTCTGCTTACAGAATCGCCTAGAATACTCTCTTCTGGTTATCAGTAGCTTTCTTTTTAGAGACCTGATGCTCAGCTTCACTACACCAGGAATTCTTCTAGAGGCTGAACGGAAGTTTGAGAGCTAATTCTTTTCCCGTTTGTTCTTTTTTTTTTTTTTAATGAGTCAAAACACACACACACACACAAAGACTGGTTTTTTTCCCAACCTAACTCCTCTTTCTGAAGTGGCTTCAATCCCACACTGTTGACTTCTACACAAAACTAATAACCCTCTGGCAGGAAGAATTCTGTGTCCCACCAAGGTGTGAACAACTGACAAGAGCTGGGAGCTGGAAAGCGGTCAAGACATGAGAGGGAAATGCAAAAGGTACTTGAATGCACTAATGGGCCCCTCCAGACAGCAGCAGATGGCATGACAGCCACCTCAAGACAACCTCCGCTTGTCCCCACCCAGTAGAGTGTGGCCACATGAGGACTCAAGAACGCTCACCCAAGAAAAGTCATCATCTGGCAGTAGACGCCCACAGACAACACCACGACAGGATGCCCAGGCAGAAGCTTTGATAGCAACATTAACTCCATTTTCATCAAATGTCCAGAAGGGCTCTCTCTGATTTGTCACTTCTGACTCTTAGACTCGATTCCTGGACAGAAGAGGTGGGAATCAAGACAGGTTCTTCTCAGTTTTCTAATCTATTACAACAACACCACCTAGCACCTGACCAATTAGGGTGTCTGTTTTCTCTCTTTTGTGCTTTTTTGTTGCTAGTCTGTTTAGCTATCCCTCTCTTTCTGGCTGTACTATTTAGAGAGAGGATTTAGTGGCAGTAAACAATAATAGCTATCAGATATTAGCCACGACTGTGTGCCTGCCTTTTATACATAATATGTTTAATTCCTCCCAATAATCCCTCAAACTAAGTTAAGCCAGAACCAGGACAACGGTGTTAGAGATGGAGGAGAGGAGGTGTTTTGGGAACAGTCTAGGCTTCGTGCCCCACCACAGTGTGATGCACCTGTATTTATTACAGCATGAACGGACAGAGTTCCTTGCTGATTAAACACAGCCTTACTCTTGAGCCAAACTTCACACCCACCCTTTTGTGCATTCTTGATCATCTCCTTTATATGGGGGTTTCCTCTCTATTGGAACAGGATGCAAAGAATTATTACATGGACCAACTCCGGCAGAAACTACAAAAGGGAAGATGGCACAATATAATTTTAGCTTAATAAAATGTATTTTAATAAGACACATTTATTATTTATGTTATATGTGGTTTAAAATAAAGCTTCTATTAAGTGGATATATTTTTGAGAGTGTAACAACTGAGTAATTCAACTGCAATAAATGAATTAAAATGGAAAATAAATTTTGACTATAGTCATTCCAAACAAAATCCATGTTTTCCAGCTCATAACTAACTTTTACAACTGACAAACCATTAAGATGTCTGACGTGGTTGGTGAATGACCAGGATTGATTTTACCAAAAAAGGAAGTTAAACCTAACTGTGATACTTTCTGTGTATGAAAGTGATGCCTATCTGAGTATGTCCTCCAAAACTACACTGTATTTAAGCATGGATAGGTTCATGAGTTTAAGGTCAGTCATGGGCAGAAGGTGAATGTGGAGAGAAGTTAACTATCCATTACAGTCCAGTGTGAGAAGTGCCAGTGTGACAAGAGACCACACCACTTGGTAATTCTCAAGAAATGATGGAGGACAAAAGAGCTGCCAAAGACTGGAGATGGCAGATGGATCGTTCCAGGTAGGGAGAAATAACCCAATCCAAAAACTACAGGCAGGAAGATTGATGTGGCTGCCTGGCAAAGTTTTAGGAGTACTTTTAACAGATTGTTATAAAGGTAAAAAAAAAATTGCTTACTTGGAACCAGAATGTGTTATTTATGTTCTTTAGTAAAACCATTTCCAAATGGTTTAGTTCACTAGAAGATGCAGAGAATACCAAAGAAATCATGTGAATTGATTTCAGTAAGACACTTGGCCAAGTTCTTTACAATATTTTGAATCTTTTAAGGAGATGTGCTTTGGAAAATACTTGATTGGATTTATATCTGGCTGAGTAAATCGAGGTAGAAAATACGATTCCTATCAACCTGGAGAGGAAGCTCTAGAGAGCAGATGCTAGTTGGATGAAGATGTAGGAATCATGCTTATTAAATTCGCAGCTGACACAGGCTGAGACGGATGGCCAGTGCCTCAAATGATACAGCCAAGATTCCAAACAATCCTGATAGACATGAATGATGGACTGACACCATTAACATGACATTTAATGGGATATGTGAAATCTTATTCATATAAGGCAGGAGAGATGACTGAACGTCAACTTCACTTAGAAAAAAATGTTGATTTTATTTTAGTCTACTATAAGCTCAAAATGAATAAACAATATACATAGCAATTTTAATCTTTTCTAATAAAAGAGTAATACCCAAGAAAAAGAGGTAGCAAAATCCTACTATGCTATAGACAGCTTATTCTGCTTTGGATTGCCTATTGTAAGAGGAACAGAAACAAATAAATTGGCTCAGAAGAAGGTAATCATGTTGATGAAAGTTCTGGAAGACCATCCCACATGAAGAATGAAATGGGGATGGAGCAGGTTAGTTGTCTTCAAATATTAGAAGGATTACAGGGAGAGGGCAAAAGAACGAGTTGTTGAAATCTGGTTCTAATTGTGTCTCTCCTGCTTCATATCCTTCAAAAGTTACTGACTCATTCAGTGTGCATTTCTTTCCTGGTCTTACAAAAACCCCTCACTGGCCTCCACATTCTGTTCTTACCAGTCCCTCCATCCCCAAACTGCTCAGCCACCAACCCCAATATATTCCAGGCTCCAGCCATTCCTCAAAAACATATTCTGCCCTGTCTTCAGACTTCTGGTCTTGCTGCTCCTTCTGCTTGGGATACTCTTCCTCACTATCTTTGCTGGGCCAGAGTGTATATCCCAGGTCTCAGCTTGATCACTCTCTCCAAGAAGCTGAACTCAGCCACTGGCCTCCTACACAAACACAGGCTGGGTGGGGACCTCTGCTTTCAGAACTAGAACCCCCCCTCCACCCCCAGGGTATTTTTACACTACATCCTATTGTCTGAACACCCCCCCACACACACACACATGCACATGGGGCCCTATAAGCTCATGAAAACAGAGGCCCAAGTCGATCTCACCATTGTATCTCCATCACCTAGGGCAGCAAAAGGATTAAAAGGATAGATACTCGATTTTTCAAGAGAGGGCAAATTTAAGAGCACTGTGGGAATGTTGCAGGAAAGAAAAATTTTGCTCAAATTCGGAAAGCACTTCCTCTCTTCTCTGCCTTGACTTACAGGATCAAGACACCTGCCTCCCCCGATCTTCCCTCCAGCTGAGCTCTTTTTCGCTGTCTTGTACCCGCTCATGGTAGGAAGGAAAATTTGGTTGACTCTCTAGGCCTAGCACCACATAGGCTTCTGTTCTCCAGTTGCTTTCTGTACTGTGGATAATTTATAAATAAATGAAATAATTTTTATTTTATTCTTGAGGGAATTCCTTAGAGAAATATGTGCTCTTTCTGAATGATTGGCACCCCACATTCTGAATCTAAATTCTTCTCCAGGTATTGAAGTATAAAAAGGCTAACAAACCCATTTATAATATGCTATATTTAGCATGGCAAAAATAAAAGAATTTTATTTGTTGAGAACTAATAGTTTCTCCAAAAATACACACTTCTACTTTGTAAAAACCTTGAGGAGTAACAAAGTATTCTAATTAAGTGTGTGGGTCTGAAAACCTTTTATTCAGTTCTTTATTTTTACCCTGTGATGTAAGAAACAAACAGAAATTATTTACATGAATCAGTAGCTTACTAGTAATCTCTAAATCTATACTAACATAAGAATGAGCATGAATTCTATTTATACCTTGTGCTCCCTAAACATATGTGGTGTAGGACATAACAAAACCCCTCATGTGGGTGTTCGCTTCCATAATTAATCCATAAGGAGATGTCTGTTCATGTACACGTATAGTACAGTTTAGTTTATTTACATCAGGATCCATTAAAAATTCTCCATTTCGAAAATATTCTTAAGAATTAGAATTTTGCTTTGATTTTGTCTTTCCATCTGCTTGAAGCACAGAGTATTAATTTTGAATTGGACCCCAAAGGCAACTGGGGGAAGCACACTGAAGAGATTCTGTTTTGGATGAACCTATAGGACGCACACTCCTCTCAGTGCTGTTTTCTGTTTTCTGACTAATGCCCACTCGGTGGCAGCCAGCCAACTTCCCTACAGAGGTCACTCTGGGGCAGGGATTGGGAAGTATTAAAGGGCTTAAGAGGAGGAGAAGATAATTACTAAATATCCAGTCCATTTTATAAAAGCCTACTAAAGCCTAATAATAAAATGTCCAGATTATAAATTGTGGGATTATCTTTTACAGCAAACTGTATTCCAAACAACACAGGGAAAATGAATTGCTTTATCTGCATTTAGTCACTACACAATATAAACTTTTCAATTCTCCTGAAAATGTACAAGACTGAGGATTTTTTCTTTTTCTGAAAAGAGCATTTTTGGAATGGATTCTGTTCATAAATGTCTGTGCTATGTGTAGTCTAAAAAAAATTAGGACAAAACTTGTGGAGTCTTTACCTGTTAATGCCAGAGACCCCGCAGTACCCCTATACCCAGCACTATAACAGAGAAAAAGTGGCATTTTAATGAACGGTAATGTCCTCAGAGCCAGAGTTCAACTGATGACGATCTTCCTTTGATTTGAGTTCAAATTGTGTGGGTGTCCCTGCAGTGCTCCCATTTATTTTATTAAAGACAATCACATATCTAAAGGAGTTTTGGGAGTTATTTTTAATGTCTCTTCTCATCATGAGAGCTTTTATTTCTTGCACATCCAAAAGGCACTCAAAATATTAAAAAAAAGTCCCTACCAAAGTGGTGAGCTCATGCTGCTGTCCAAGGTACTTGCATAGGGACTATGCAGAGTTCAGCTGAAACTGCAACCAACATGAAAATAACCAAAGACAGAAGTGCATTTCAGGTGACTCAAACACAGCCCTTCTCAGTCCTGCAGGTCTTGTTTCAATCTCCCAGCACACAGTATGATACCCCATAAAACACTTTTTCTAAGTGAAGGATGTGTCTTAAAACTGTATTAACCTTTAGAATGCTCATGTGAAAGCTATATAGTTATTCAAATGGGGCTGTTATTCTCCCAAATGGATATAAAATTCACTTAAAAGAATTTATTTGTGGAACAGTACGTAAACAACATAATAAATACATGAATTTTATTACTTTTACTTGCCCAGTTTTACTAATCAAAAACTATGCTGTTTGGCTTGATTGTTCTATTTAGTACAGTTGGTTTTATTGATATATTGGTTTTATTTTATTGAATCTGTCCAGGTCTCAAATTCACTCTCTGATTGTAACTCTTACCGTCTCTATGAATACTGGAAGGGATTTGCTAATGGTCTGAGGGTCATCCCAGAAGATCTACATGTCATGTTCTGAACTGAAACATCTCCAGAGGAAAGTATAGACTCCTCAGGTGATTGCTTTTGAAGGGGCATTACTTAGTTTGATGTGTAATTATGGGAGATAATCAGGGAACTCATTTGTGCAAATATATAAACGTAGATAAGTTGCAATACTGAGTGAGATTGGGTGGAATTTCTGGACTTTTTTTAAGTTAGTCAACATAGCTTATACTGTATCCCTTAATGGGTTTGTCGCACTATACTATGGAGAGTAGATCCCCAATCACATGGTAATACTTAATTATTTTGGAGACCAAAGTCTAAGATATTAAAATACTAGACAGAAAATTACAGTTTAAGCATTTTATCTAACATAATGTTACATTGTTGTAGCTCAAACAAGAGTGGTGAGTAAAAGCAAACCAACAAAGAATAGAACCCCATCAAAACTTTGCTTTCTTCAGAGACTAATCAGTCAGAAAGTACAGAGTTGTGAAATGCCTTTTTCACATTTTTGAGCCACCTTATCTAGGAAATTGTGCATTGTTCTTAAATTACGAATATCTTTCTTCTCATCTGAAGTAAAGAAAAACAAGATTGGAAGTAAAGGAGGAACTCAAAAAAGATGTTGGAAGACCCACGTAGAGAGAAACATTTTTTCTCCATACTGGAAGGAGGAAAGAAGCAACTGCTGTAATTGACATGATTGAGAGGTATATGGGCGGTGAGGGTGGTTACGCACATCTCACCTCTCAGCTCCTCACTGTCTGGCTCCGCATCCTGTGCCATTTGATTCAGAGCCTTCATGTTGCTCTGCTCGCTCCTGGCAACCAAGCCAATCCTGCAGTGCTAAGTTAGGAAATGTTCCTACACAGCAATTCATTCTGCTTCCGGTCCCAGCTGCTGCTGTGTTCCTGGGTTGGCTTTTATTACTAGCATTGGCAGTCATATCCCAAAACTATTTTTATATACCATACCATTTTTTGTGAATTTGTTTTTGAGGAAAAGTGCATACCTAGTGCTGAAGTTTGATCTGGTCAACAAATCATACCAAATACATATGGGAAAAGGTTGGTAGGCCTTTGGAAGGGTACTAACAATATGGAAAACTAACTGAAGATGTGTTTGGTTGAAATCCAAGTAACTTTCTAGGCACAAAATTAATCTCATAATCTAGAGAAAAATCTGGAGCTGAGAATGACAAGAAAAAGAAAGGCTGAGCGAGGAGGAAGAACAGAAGGAGGAAAAAGGAGAGAATTTGGTGAAGGAGGAAGAGTGAAAGCAAATGTGATTCTTCTTCAAAGTTCTCAACAGTATTATCTGCTGTGTAAAGGTGCTGGGTATAAAAATCATCTGTCCATCCATGGTGAGCTCAAGGTCACAGTGTAAGTTTCATTTAAGAAAGTCAGTTTTTTGAGTAAATCTTTTCCTGAAAACCTGAGATCATACTTCAGTAAGTCATTATTAATATATACATTGTGTGTGTGTGTGTGTGTGTGTGTGATATTAGAAAATATATCACCTACCATTCTATCACTAATGAGATTATAAAGGAAGAATAAAAGAAAAGTAAACTTATATTTAAGTAAATAAAGATGAAATTTCAGCCCAGCAGGCCAGGGTAGACAAGCTGAAAATCAATGAGCTAATGAGAAGGTATTCAGGGCAGTTACATAAAGGACAGAAAAGTACATTCAAAGAAAGTAGAAGGAAGGAAATAATACAATAAAAAATACAAATTATAAACAAATATACAACACAGAGGAACAACAAAATCAAACTCGCCTCCTTGAAAAAACCAGTACAAATGATAAACTTCTCATGGTAATGATCAAGAGGTAAAATGATAGAAGGTCCAAATAATCAATATTGTTAATGAAAAGAGGAATATCTTAATAGAAACTGAACATGTTGGAAAGATTTTAAAAGGATATTTTGAAAATTTTTATACCAATTAATATCCAAATTTAGGTGAAATTGGCCAATTTCTAGTAAAATACAATTTATCAAAGAAAATTAGAACACCAAAATAGTTGTAAAATGCGCAACATCCCTATTAAAGAAAAGTATAAGACATTATGGAAAGAAATTAAAGAAGATATAAATGAATTAATGGACAAAATTACATACTCAATAGTCCAAACACAGCGGTTTTCCCCAAATTGATCTATATATTTAATAGTATACCAATAAAAATTCCAACAAGTATTTGTGCATGTGTTTGTATGTGTGTGTGTATAAACTGATAAACTAGTTCTGAAATTTATCTAGATATACAAAGTATCATAATACCCCAAACAGTATTTTTAAAAAAGTACAACCCTAAAATGTATATTTCTAAGTGAAGAAAGCAAATCTGTAAAGGCTACATACTATATGATTCCAACTCTGTGACATCCTGGAAAAGGCAAAAGTATAGAGAAAGTACAAAGATCAGGGGTTGCCTGGGGTTGGGGATGGGGTGAGATGAATAGGCAGAGCACAGAGGATTTTTAGGGCAGTGAAAATACTCTGTGTGATAACATAATAATGGATACATGTCATTACACATTTGCCCAAACCCATAGAATGTACAATAGGAAGAGTGAACCTTAATGCAACCTATGGACTTTGACGTAATTATAATGCATGAATACAGGTTCATCAATGTACCAAATGTACTATTCTGGTGGGTGATGCTGATAATGGGAGAGGTTATGCATGAAGGGGACCGAGCATATATGGGAAATCTCTGTACCTTCTACTCATTTTTGCTGTGCACCTAACACTGCTCTAAAAAATAAACTCTATTTTTTTAAAGTACAAAGTTAGAAAGTTTATCTTACCCAATGATTATAATGATATAGTAATTAAGACAGTGTAGAATTAATGCAAGAATAGGCTACAGACCAATGGGATGTAACAGTTTTTTAAAAACAACAGGGAAAAAAGACAGGGAAATTTACTACATGGAATTAGGATAGAGGTTGCCTATGGGAGAAGAACTGGGTAGCGATCAGGAAGTAAATCTCACCATTTACCTAGAAATTAACTTCAGATTGAGCAGAGATCTTATATGAAAAGCAAAATATTAAGGTTTTAGAAGGTAAAACATGCAGATCTTCTTGTCATGACCTCTACCTTGGGAAAGATTTTTTTTGGGGGGGAGGGGAAAAGGGAGAGGGAGGGAGAGAATCTTAAGCAGGCTCCACCCCAGCACAGAGCCCCATCCCCCACACCAGGCTTGATCTCACAACCCTGACATCATGACCTGAGCCAAAATCAAGAGCTCGACGCTCAACATACTGAGCCACCCAGGTGCCCCTGGGAAGGAATTCTTAAACAATACCTAAAACAACATTAAATATAAAGGAGAAAAATGATGTGCTTTACTACATAAAAATTAAGAACTTCCATCCCTTGAAAAGAATCACAAATAAGCAAAAGGTGAGCCATTCACAGGTGGTGAAATTGAATTCCAGTAAGTTAAGTAAGTTGCCTGAGATCTCACGCTAGTGAGAGCTGACAGGCAGACACAGAGCAGGCCCGTGGGCATCCGTGCTCTGTCCCTATGCCTCCGCACCTGGACGGAGCTCCCTTTGGAAGCAAGGTTATGACACTAGGTTCATTACATTTTACTGTGTTTCTTCAGCATCCACTGAGTGCTGGGAGCCTAAGAAATGGCCTCAAACTAAACTGCATCATGTTCAGACATCTGTTTCCCCAATTCCCCAGGAATCGGCCCAACACAATTTCCTTAAAATCCCAGGATAGGCTTGAGCCACGGGTTCACAATCTCAAACATAAGATGTTTCTAAACTCTCAGGAAAATAATTTTCTTCATTTTCAGTCAGGAAGCACAAAGATGGAAATTCATTTAAATTCTACAAAGCAAAGCAATTTTTTTCACCCTGGACTATATCTTACAACATTCAACATAGGGAACATTATTTCCTGAGTTAACCTTCAGTAAATGCTATCCTCGGATCCTGGGGAAGTTAATGTCTAGAGCAAGAAATTATATTCATTACAAATGCATTTACATGCTAAGATTGATCTTTAAAAGCCAGTAATTCTATATATATATTTAAATGCGAAAGGGGAAGAAACAGAAGTTATGAGTTAGCTTTTTAATGGAGTAGGACTTTTATTCCTTGGGCATATTTTTAAAACCTATAAAAACACCAAACATGTTTAAACAGAGATAATCAGTTTTATTCACTGAAATAACCCATTAATCAGTTACAGTATTTTTAGAGGAGCCAGTTAGAGAATGCCTGACTACCTGAATTCAGTAATAATATTAGAAGACTTTTCGTGTATGTGCAGGAAATGAGTATCTTGATTATTAATCAATGCATGCCTACCCGGAGAATGTTCCACATTAGATTTAACAAAATGAGAATATCAAAATAAGATGGAATTCATATGGAGGAACAGAGAAGTAGTTAAGTAAAAGGAATTTTTTGTAACACAACAGAGATGACCCTGTTAGACTTTTGTGGAATTTTAGAAGTCTGAATTTAGGAAGAAATGGTTGTTTTCTCTACAGCTTTGTGAACTATAAACTGTTACGCCAGTGTTGACATTTCAAGGTGATAGTTTTATTAAGTTAATAGCTGGCACTGGAATTTCTTTTGAAACTCCTGCTTCCTGACAAGATGGGGCCAGAATTACCCTCCTCCTTTTCCTCGGGAGGAGTTCAACACCATACCTTTCTCTGCAAGCCGTCTGCTGCAGGACTCAGACGTTTCCAGCAGTAGGGTTGAGCTGTGACCCTCAGCATATAGATCTCTCTGGTTTTGAACTGAACACTCAGGTTCTGAGAGCTTACCTACTACTGGGTCTTGGGGTTAGAGGCATGACTGTCAGGACAGGAGAACGTGGCACCTTGAGAAGCCAGGTCGCAGAGGCACATTTGGGCACCTCAGCACGGGATTTCCTGTGTGTTGAGAGGATTCTCGCACACAGGGCAAGAGTGCATTCTGGGGACAGCAGGACCAAACTTGCCCCATCCCATTCATTCCAGCAAGTACGACTAAGTTCACAGGGGTGAGGTGACCATGTGGAGCTAAGAAATGTCTCTGTGGGACATGCCTTGCTTAAATGTGGTACAGAAAGAATCCCTCTCCCATCAGGGAAGTACTGCAGCTTCGGAGGGTCAGTGAAGACACGGTATCAAGAGAAGCACAGAAGAGGTAGCTGCAGGGACAGGGAGGGCAGCCTAAATAGTTGGCTGGGTCAGAGCAGCAGCATGCATCTGACCCGCTGGGCGACCTGGGCCCCCAGCACCCTGTGTTCCTGGGAAGCCACAGTCCCCATGGCATCACTGGCCCCAGAAGCACCTGCACCAACCCAACCATCGATACTGGGTAGCTCAAGCAGAACATGACTGTGGGATGTTACAGACTTGGACCTGGCTAGCTATAGACAGAGCTATGTGAGAGAGCTATATCACGCATGCTCAGTACTTGAGACTCAAGCCAAACCCCTCTCTACCCACAAACGATCATAATGCAAACAGAATTTTCCACTTCATAAGAGTAATGAACCTGCAGGTGACAAGGGGGTAACTGTTCGGTGGGATGTTGTCTAAAGCTGAGGACAGGTTTCTTTTAGACACAGATAAGCACCTCTGGGGATGCTCAGAGCCATAAAAAGACAGGACTTTTCACCTTCGGGCATGGGAGAGGTTGGGTCTCAGGACATCGAGGCTTGAATACTGGTGTTTCCAGCTGGTGAAGCTGAGAACTTTAGGCTAAACAGAATAAGGAAAGGGACCACTTAAATTTGGTCTTTGATAGGACTGCCAGCAGAACAGAGAGAGCAGGCCGGCTTGAACTCCTGTCACAGAAACACAAGTGTGGGTCTCCCAGATGCTGCCCTGAGCCTAGGCTTTCTGTCCCTGACCTTCCACAGGCATCTGCAGTCACTGGTATATAATGCACTCCCTTCCTGGACAAACACTTACAGCCTCTGATAGCAGTAGTATGTGCTATCTGAAAATGAAGAGTGTGTTTCCAGTATTAGAGAGAGAGACAGAGACAGAGATGGAATGAACTCCCCTGTTCTCAGTAAATCTCAAAATAGAACAACCACCTTACCCAAGTTTACCATCTGTTGGCTGGTGACCTGCACATAAACAGATGGCATGATGGTTCCTGTGTCTGGTATCCAGTAGACGCTCACATCACAAGGAGTACTGGCACTCCAGGTAGAGTGGATAAATATAGGCTGCCGATTGATCCCCTCCTGTTTAGAGCCTTTGCTTTCCAGTGAACATGGAACTCTTGATGGGGAAGGGAAGAGATACTTACCCATATATATTCTGCACATGTTTTATAGGGGAAATTAAAGACTCTAATTTGAAGTAATAAAGATCCAACCCTTTCTGAAAGGCCTAAATTCAACAAGGGATAAAAGAGAAGTATATTCTCGCTGAGGAAAAAAATTAATTTAATGATCAGTAAAAGCTGTGCCACAGAATAGCTATGTAGATTATATCGAGATTATTCTTTAATTAAAAAGCACAAATTGCTTTAAACTATGGATTCTTTCATACAATTTATGATCATTTGAAATCTGAATCCAGGAGTCTTTCCCTCATTTTCACAGGCCATTTTATCCTCATCTTTGCATTTTACTGGCAGGAACTGGCTGACAGTTTGAGAGACTGATACTCCTGGGGAACATTTCCCCCAGCTGCACACCCTCCTCATCCCCTCACAACCAAACTGATCTCCCCCCTTCAGACACACCTGGTAGCTGAAACTAACCCAATCAGCAAGGCACAATAAAGAATTCCTGATGTGTAATAGTGATGTGAGATCATCTTTTAGGATTTGTTTGTTTGCATTTTTATTGGACCTTGCCGTTCAATACGGTCCAGTGCAAACAAGTCACTCACACTGATTTCAGATGCCATGGCAGGATGCGACTTCCACGTTTTGACCAAATAATTGTTCATGAGGCCGGCTCTGTTAGGGGATCTTGAAGTCTGAGAAATGCTGGGTTGACTTTTTTAACTTGATCTTTTATTAATGTTCATTTTATTTAAAGTTATTTTATTTGCAAATAGTGTTGAACTTTAAGTAGTTCCAAGAAGCATTAAAACAAAAACAAGACAACATTCCTTGTCTCCTGATCTCCTACCTTGTTCTTTTCCCCAGAGGAAAGAACATTCAACTCTTTCAGCTCTCTTTCCCATCCCTGATATCTCCAAATGAGATATATATGTAGCAACGCAACAAGGCTTTTCTGACAATTCAGGGTTACTCGATATCAATCCAAAATTGCAGAACTGAGAATGTTAGCACACTTGCATGCTCTTCTCTTTAACCTGCCAATATAATTTTATTTTTAATCAATCTCAAATTAGTATTTATATAGTTGTACCCACATAACTGTTTCTCATCAATATATACATTACGATTATATTTTCATTTTTATGCCACTTTTTATTGAAGTTACAGTTGATATATGTGTCCTTTTATCATTTTCTTTCATTCTCTTTGAATGTTTTATTCAGTCCTTTTAAACCCTTTGACAGTTGTGCGAAACCGTCTCCACGTTATTTTTCCATACATGCAGGTGCATCAGGAAATGCTATTTCCGTCTACTTCTCCCTCTGTCTCTGTTCACGCCTGTTGGGACCCACTGCCCCTTGGCTCGCTGCACGGTGGCGGCCTGAGCCTGGCTTTGCCATCCCTGATGAGCCCCTTCCCCCCTCAATGCTGTTATATTTTCTGTCCCCACACCGTCCAAGTCTTTCTCTTTCTTAGTACCCCCCCACACCTCCCATTTGGTGGAAATACGTCTCTCCTGAGAAAACGTGCAGAAGTGAACTCTTTTCACATTTCCACATTTCTGTATTCTGCCCTCACTCGTGAACAGCCATCTATTTAAATATAGATGTTTGGGTTGAAAATATGAATTTCAAAAATACTTCATCTTTCTGATTCCGGTGTCACTGTTGAGAAGTCTGATGTCTTCCTTTTTTGATTCTTTGACCTGTCTCTCTCCTCTGGGGAGTTTTTCAGAACTTTTCCTTATTATTGTTCTGAAATGTAACCTGGAGTGGGTGTTTTCTTCACCGGGCTGTGTCATTCCAGAGACAGTTCTCTGCAGACACTCTGTCCTGCAGTTTCTGGCTTACTCTTCCGGGGGCTCCCCCTTCCAGATGTTGGACTGCAGGCATCAACCCTCCCACTTCCCTTCCTTTCTCGCCAGTGTCCATTTCTCTGTCTTTCAGCCCCAAAACTGAAGGTTTCCTTAAATATTGTATTTAGGCTTTTATATATTTCTTATTTGGAAGAGTTCTTCTTTGTTATTTGATTATTTAAAGAACATCCTCTTCTTGGTTTATGAAGAGATTATCTTTCATCTTCCTGAGGCTTTAATTATGACCTCTCTGAAATAGTTTTCTGCTCCCTGTTTTCTTTGCAGCCCTTTTCTACTTATTTGCTCCTCATTTAGTCTTATTGCCTTCTGATAATCCTTGTGTGTCTCTCTATATTGGAGGGTGAAGTGCCCAAATGCTGATTGGAAGTTCCCAGGACAGGCAGAGCAGCAGATTGGTGGTAGAACAAGGGGCAAGCTGGATTTATTTTTGTTGGGGATCCCTAGTTGTCATTATCTGTAGGTCTTTTCTTTGGGGTGTTTCAATTCTTCCAGAGGAAGATCCTCCTGTCCCTTATCTGGAGAGGCACCATCCTGGCTATGATCTGGCACTGGATTAATGGAGGATATGGGAGGGGTTTCATCCAAAATGCCCACCATACTTAACACGCTGGTTCCATTCCGCTCCTCTTATCTGCCCCTCTCTGTGCCTGAGACCCATGTCTGCTATGATCCCGGTGACATCATGTCTGGCACTTCCTACTCTTGAGTCTCTCCAAGGTTTTGTATGGTAAACCATTTATTTCTTACCATTGCTTCACACATCACCTTCTCACTTGCTTAGTTCCTTTCAAATCTCACTGATGGTGGACTTTGTGTTTTCGGAGGGAGAGTGCAGGGTTTCTTCTTGTATTTTGGGGTGATTGTTAAGAGAAAAAGAGGAGGGAGAGAGATCTTTACCATGCCATATTGAAACCTAAGGCAAAGGAATTTTTATTTAGTTTTGCCTTTTTAAGCCAGCAAAAAACTCACCATTAATCATATTCTATTACTTTTCTTCTCCTAAAGCAGCAAATACATGGCATTCTTGATGTAAATATTGATTACATCTAAGCAGGTCCAGGTTTGGGCTATGAATCATTTTACTAATTGGAGCTACAGGAAAAATTGTTGACACTTGGTCTCTTAGGGAGGCTTATTAGCGTCAGAATAAAAAGGAGAGTATGATATTTTTCTAGTGTATTTTTCCATAATGAGCAACCAGGAAATATCATTTGCACTGACCACTAAACCTGCGTGAATAATTTGGGACCTGAATTTACTAGAATGTCTCCTTAAAATAATCCATTTCTGTAACAACAATTCCATACTTTCTCCTCTGTCACATCAGATTCACTGCTCTTTATATCCTATAATGTCTGAGAAGCATGACTTCTGCTGAATCTAGGCAGACGTTTAACTGACTGAGCCACCCAGGCACCCCAGGAAACACAAAGTTTCCTAACTTCTCTCCTTTCAGCCAGAAATCTGTGCAACTCCAAACACAGGTATGATTTCATTATTATTGTTACCTTGCCAATGTGTCTACCAATTTATTAAGGTGTGAAAATCTATGTCATGAGATAAAGGAATAATAGTTATGGCAAGGAGGCATAAAATAGCCCAACAGATTTCAAAATGAGAAGTTCAATGTGTACTTTGACCTATATCCTAAACGTTTCCACCAAGCTTGTCCCTTCATTATATATAGTTGACACTTGAACAACACAGGGGTTGGGACCCCGACCTCCCCACACAAACCAAAATCCACGTATGATTTTTAACTTTCCAAAACTTTACTAACAGTCTACTGTTGACCAGAAGCGTTACTGATAACATAAATAGTCGGTTAACACATATTTTGTATGTTACATGCATTACATACTGTATTCTTACAATAAAGTAAGGTAGAGGAAAATATTTTATTAAGAAAATCATAAGGAAGAAAGAATGCATTTACAGTACTGTATTTATCGAAACACATCCACAAACAAGTGGGCCCGTGCAGGTCAAACCCATGTAGTTTGAGGGTCAACTGTAGCTTTTCTTTCTTTCCCTTCTACTTTTAACTACTACTGGAGACCTTGGACAAGAAATCAGGAAAACTGCAATTTCCCTCTAGATGGGACATCTTGACTTGATCCCACACACGGGCAGGTTCAGCTTCCCCCCAGGGGGAGTAAGAAGCTCCTAATACTCCCCACCTCCCACCCCCTCCCCCAAAACCTAATACCTTAGTCACTCCTCTGGGTTACACACCTGCAAAAACCATGCAGTAAATGAGCCACTGTCACCTGCAAACAAAATACTTCCATGAACAAATGGGACACATGCAGGTAAATGTGAGCTGGTGACACTGGGATGTTCAAAGACAAACATCTACATTTTTAACATGCTCCCCAAAAGATTTCAAGTGTGGATGGCCCAGAGAGCATTTCTGAGAAACACAGGTCAAGGCATGGAAAATGGGGGTGTGAAGGTGCAGAAGATGGATGACATGGCCAGACACACGGGTAAGGAGGAGGAGAGCAATGGAGGAGCAAGGAAGGGTGGAAGTTTGACCCAGAAGCAAAATACAATAGATGGGAACAGAGGTGTCATAATGAAAATCAGCAAAATTAAATAATTCACAATGTTTTCTAGCTCAGCCTATCTGCAGTTGTTCCTACATTTTGACCTTATAATTACATTACTGACCTCAAAGATATTAAACTATATCTACTAACTAATCACACCAATGCATGGCCCATAACCATTCTTCAGCCAGTTTTCTCTTGTGTAATAATCTTCTCTCCTGAAAATACATTTTTTTATCTTGAGAAACTAATGGCAAGTGAATGAAGTGAGTAGCAAATTACAAAAATTTATGATGCCCTGCAATGTATAATCATCAAAAAGAACTTGAACTTGATCTGGACAGTTGCTCTTTTTATAATTAGTCTTAATACATAAATCTCTAATTATTCCTAGGCTCAAAGAATGTCGGTGTCAAAGGTGAGGAAACCCGCCTGGCTGCCCCGCCAGCCAGCAGCAGCGCCCAGAGGAGCCCTGGAGCCTGCAGTGCATGCCCTGCACCCACACATCCTGTAGGTACCCCTGCCTCCTCAGCGCTCACCCAGACCTGACCAATTAGCCCGGATACTGCCTGCCAATCACACGGAGCGGTGGGATGATTAATGCTATGTGTCAACTTGGCTAAGCCACATTACCAGATAGTTGGTCAAACACTAGTCCCAATGCTGCTGTGAAGGTGTTGCTCAGATGAGATTAGCATTTAATTTTGTGGATTTGGAATAAAACAGATCTTTCGCCACCACGTGGGTGGGCCTCGCCCAATCAGTTGAAGACCTGAAAAGAAAAAAAATTCATCTTCGCCAAGAAAGAGGGAATTCTGCCAGCAAATGGCTTTTGGACTCAAGCTGTACCAACAGATCTTCCCTGAGTCTCCAGACTGTCTGCCTGTCCTGCAGATCTTGAACTTGCCAACCCCCACAATCATGTGTCAATTCCTTAAAATAAATCTCTCTCTCTCTCTTTCTCTGTGCTCTCTCTCACACACACACACACACACACACATATATATATATATATATATTTTCTATTTGTTTTGTTTCTCTGGAGATCCCTGACTAATACAGAGACAACGATTTTCAGCTCTTAAATGTCTGGATGTCTCCTCAAATGAGCAGCTTTCATCAGAGCTACTGTCTGCACAGTGTTGGGTTGCCTTGTTTGGCTATAACATTTTTTCTCAGCACTCAAACATAGGTTCCAGAGCTTTTATTTTCTCTTAAACCAAGGAGAACTTAGAAATTTTTTAATCCAATCTTGTCATTTGCATTTGAATGAAACTTGGATCCACCTTCTGAGGGTCACACTAGTAGGACCAGCAGAGCAGAAACAAGAACCTGAGTCATGTCCCTCAGCTCCAGGCTCTTCCCTACAGACTTGTGCTGTCCTGTACTTCCTGTCTGACAGCCTCATTCCATCATGTGGTCTGAAGCTTTAATGCTTTTCCATGCCCTGGTTAACTAGACAAAGGTATCAGATCAATCAGATGCATGTTTTAGCTACTGGTTTACTAATCCCAATGGCTTCTAGATGGTATTCAGGGACATGGGGAAAGCTGGGTTATCTCTCCACTGGAGACATGAAAAATTTTGTTATAAGGAAATATGGACCCTACCGTCTGAATTCTGAGATTCCGATTTATGTAAAAGTGATTTATGAGAATACATCCCCAGGAAGAAGAAGTAAGGAGTAGGGAAGGAAGAACCAGACCAGGAAGAAAGGCAGGCCAAGTGATGGTGTCATATCAGGCAAATTCCCACAGAGGGCAAGTCTGATTCGGTCCGAGAGCAGCCCTGCTGGTAGTGTATGTCCCACCTGAGACTTGTCCCCATCAGGGGGCAGGGAGGTTGGATACCTCCACACCCATCAGACAGTGGTTGAGGAGGGGTAATGAAATCTTCAGGGTCTTCTAGAACTCTACACATGTGGCCGTCCTCCTTCAAAGAGACAAAAGTGATGTTGGCTAGGAGCTCAAGTAGAGCAGATGCCGATGTTCACCAAGGAGGAAAAGGCATCCTGGTGCCCGGGTGTGAAGGGGATCCCTTGCCGAGTTGGCTGCACCTTGACAAGTGGGTCAGAGCAGACTTAACACGGTGTCTGGTAAAGCACAGAAAGCCCCCCCGGCAAGCCCTGACTGGCCCAATGGGAGGTACTGACACGTACACCAAAGGATGTGTCCATCAGAGAGAATTACCACCACAGAGTGATGGGAACAGGGCAGTCAGGTAGATGGGCCCCAGGGCCCCCCACTGGCCCGGAGTCACTGACTTACTGAAAAGTTCATGAGCATCACCTGATAGCTCGTGCCTGTGGGACCACCCAGTGGGATCTGCGGACTCCGCCTCTGTCCTCACTGGGCAGCTTGTGGATTCTAACACAGCCTCTGAGGGAGCTCTGTCCAAGGAGAGAGGATGTGTAAGTCTACCAAACAGATCGTCAGCTGTCTCTACCGGAATATTTATCATCAAGAATAAGGAAATTGGCATCTGCCATTTTAGCCGTTGGATACATATGGTCAATGTGAGTCAGCCTCTGAGAAGTGGCCACCCCTTTGCGAGTGACACTGGACTTAGCACTCGGTTCCCTGGTGATGTGACACAGGGGAGGCTGTGCAGCCATCTTTTTTTTTTTTTTTTTTCCTACAGGGACTAGTCAGATAGTTCCAAATTTCTTTTTGGGATTTGAACTTCGATGGGCTTTTCTGAAGTGCAGCAGCAATTAAACTGATACAGGAGTTGGGGAACAACATGGCAGTCTTATTTGTGGCATTGATGGATTGGAGAATGAAGTTTAGCTCCAAGGCCAAAACAGGTGAGGGCTATGGCCCTGGAGGCAAGCTCCCCATCTCAGGCATAGGATGTGACAAAGTCTGCGCTGTGTGGTGGGTCTTCCCTGGTGGGAGGAACCAGGAGGACAGCACAAGGCTTGCCCCAGGTGGGTGGGCTGCCAGGGGACAGAAGCACAGTGAACCAGGACAGGCAGTTAAATCAGTCCTTGTCCCGTGGGAAAAAGACAGGGAGGGGAGGGAGATAAGAAGCACCAAAGAGTTCTCAGTGTTTCCCAGAGAGGCATAAAAAGCTCCTTTTTATGGTTCAAGGAAGAATAGGGCAGAGAAAAAGAAACTGTTCCCAGTACATGATAATGATCATCCTAGCAAATTCCCCACACACACCAATTTAAAATGAAAAAAACAAAAACCACAATATTATTTTTGGACTAGTGAGTTATTTTTCTTTTAATGATTCAGAAGGTAATTTATATCTGTGTTGTACTCTTAAGGACTTCATAATCATTCATAGCAATGTCTAAACTCTATAGTTCTAGATCTTTACCTTAATTTTATAGCTTTCACAGTTTTTGGAAACTTATAGTTCTAAATATTTATCTAATTCCTAATAAGTTCTGTAAATTCTAAATATTTATCATTAATGGGCAATCCTGTGGCTATGACTTAAGGGAAGGGGGGAAAAGCCCTAACTTTGAAAATAAAAATGCTAGCTGAAAAATCCTAATACGGCATGCTTCAGGTTCCTTATAATTAGATAAATAGAAGTTGAAAGCCTCACCTCTGTATTCCAATTGAGGAAAAGTGGGCATCCATTTATCTCAAGTTACAAATGATAGTCTAGAAATAAAGCTAGATATTCTGTTCTAGGTACAGCACTTCTGCCTTGCATGGCTCATACATCCAGTTTGTAGAGGAGGAAATTAAGACACTTGTAAGGACCACAAATAAGCAAGAGAAGCTGACAAGAGAGCAGCATAAGTTAAGGAAAACAGTCTGCTCTTTCTAATCAGTGACAGCCATAGGTATGGCCATTGGTGAAAAGAAAACCAGACTGTAAAAAAGAGAGGGAGAGAGAAGGTTCAGCCCAAGCTTGAGCTTCGAGAATGTTTCCCATGTGGTCCCATCCACGTCTTTCTCGACTTGTTACAACTTGTTGAGAGAGGAGCTCATTGTAAGAAAAGCTTTCTTTCATTCCAAGAAAAAAAATTAAAAATGTAATCAGGGTAAACCTGAACTTCTTTAATCGATGTCTATGAATACCATTCATTCATTCATAACATCTCATACATTAAGTTTTTAAAGAACGGATAAACTACAGAGGAAAGCAAAACATCTATTTTCAAAGCAGGACTAATCCCAAGAAAAATAATCTAATACATGACGTTTGTCTTCAGCCCTACCTCCCCTGCTTAGTCTTTCAAGATAGAGACGCCCCTGCCCCTCTGGTCACTGTCCTGTGCTTTTCCACCTCTCCCGTATAAAACGTGTTTTAAGTGATGGTATGATGACTTCAGTCGCCTTAATCTCATGCGTAATAAGACTAGGTAACAGTAAAGCTACACGCATTAACATAGTCATGAGTATTTGCACCCAATCAGAGAAAAAGCCTCAAGCACAGGAGGTAAGGGTGGCATTTCCAGAAGCTGGTAGAGCAGCAAGATTTTGCAAGAGAGACTCTCAGAAAACCTCAAAACACAGTTTATAGACATACTCAGTCTTGAGGATGTAGGTAGTATTTAGTAATGAAGCCATTGTCTATTTCAACTTTATACAGGTTTCTCTAATTAAAAGCTAAAAGTCAAAAAATACCTCTGGGTCCATACCGGGCTGCTATTCCCCATGAAGAACCTTTCTTCTGGAAAAATCACAGAAAACGACTTTTCCCCTAGTAGCCATTGTAATTTATTCCTGGCGTGAGAAGAACATCTGCTATAGATTATATGCAGACATTTTTGTGATGTTAATGTGGTCAGAAATAACCAAAAGGCATTTAAGGAGATGAAGACATGTTATTTCCATTTCAAATAGGAATTTAATTCTAGGAGAACCACTGAACAACATCAACAACAAAGGCTTTTATTTATGTTGACCAATATAGATTCACTTGTAAAAACTGGGAAATGAAAAAGAGGAACCAGGAGATGAATTAGGTGCCATTATTATGATACCTTTTAGGAAGGTTGGAGAGAGAAGGTTAAATGGCATCTGGTGTCAACCTTAAAATAAGTATAACCTCTCCCTTTAAAAGCCTTAAACTCGATGACATAACAGCCTATTGAAATTCTACCTCTTCAGGCCAGGTTTTGGGTACTGTCCCTTTTAACCTTCATGAGATTGGTGGATCAATGCAATGATCTATGGGGATAAATGTTGGGAAGTGGTGAGAAATCACTTTGCCTTGCACACATGGCAATCCCGAGAGACCCATCTGGGTGCTGTGCAGTTAATCAAAGCATCCTACCCCAGCTAGCTGGATTTATAATGGCAGGTCTCATCCTCTAGCTGAGTCTCCCCACCCCTTACCACTTTTATTATTTGGGAGAATTGTATCAGAAGGAAGTCAAGCTTCACATTTTCCATTGATTTAAGAGTTTATGGAGTAAGTCACTAGAAAGAACAAGATGATTGAGGATTAATGCAATATTTTTGATAAGTTGCTGCTGTAAAACCTCACCCTGACCCAAACAACACTAGGGAAATGGAATAGGGGAAAGTGAAGGATTTAAATTTCAATCCATTTGAGTCTTTGAGACATCAGGTTTCCCAGACTCTATTGCCATACTTTAAAAACAAGAATTAATGAATGTAAAAATTGCCCTATTACTAGAGAATGTTTAACCTAACCCATTAAATTATTTGAATTATTAAACTATTCAGGATTGGATGAGAAAAATCATATCTCTGTTGACATGCTGATCTCTTCTCCTTTCCAATTCAGTAAGTGTCTCAGTATCTTAAACAAAATATAAACCTCATGTTTATATGGGATAAAGGCCATTTATTAATAAAGGTCATTCCAAGATTCTCTCCCTCTGAGCAAAAGGCACAGACACCCATGCATAACATTGTATACATAATAATTCACTTTCAACAATTTTTAACATCAGTATTAGTCAGAAAATTCTCTTCTCCTTATTCTCTACCTTTAGTTCTACATTTGTGACCCATCTCTCCCTAAATGGTCCTTTTTCTCTTTGTGGAGTCCACTTCAGACATCAATTCTTGATTGACTTTAGGTTTGTTCTAATGCACTTGATTCACCTGACGTAACTACACCTCATTATATGTATATTAGTTTCTAATGCAGCTGTGAAAATTAGCACAAACTTAACAACCTAAAACAATATGAATTTATTATCTCACAATTTCTGTGAGTCAGAAGTTTGGATATATGTGGCTGAGTCCTGTGCCTAAAGGTCTCAAAAGGCTGAGCCTTTGGAAAAGAATCAGAGTTCATTCAGGTTGTTGGTTAAATTCAGTTCCTTAAGTATGTAGGACTGGGGCTTCAGTTTCCTCATTGGCTACCAGCCAGGAGCTGGTGTTTGCTTCTAGATGCTACTCACATTCCTACTCATACTTTCCATGTGACCCCCTCCAGCAAAAGTGGGGTGAGTCCCTCTCACACTTCAAGTCTCTCTGACTTCCCCTTCTACAGATCTCTCAGGCTCCAGGGTATGTGTGATTAGAGTATGCCCACCTGGATAATCCAGGATAATCTTCTTATTTTCATGACTATAAATACATCTGCAAAGTCCCTTTTGCCATGTAGCAAAATGTATTCATAGGTTTCTAGAATTAGAGGCTGGACATTTTTGGAGGGTCATTCTGGCTACCATAATCCACCATCTGGAGCACAAAGATTCATTTCATGGGCATACAGAAAACAAAATGTAAAATGGCATACATAAACCCAATTATATTAATAATACCATTAAATGTGAATGAATTTTAAAAAATAAAAAATAAATGTGAATGACATTCCAATCACACTGTAAATAAAACAAAACAAAACAAGATCCAACTATATGCTGTTTATAGGAGACACACAGTAGATTCAAAGATACCAATAGGCTGAAAGTAAAAGGATGGAAAAGAGATATATCACATGAAGAGCAGCTTTAAGAAATTTGGAATGGCTATACTAATATCAAACAAAATAGACTTTAAATAAAAAATGTTACTAGAGACAGAGAAATTATATAATGATAAAGGGGCCAATCCATCAAAAAGTTATAAGAGTTATAAACATATATGCACCTAATAATAGTGCCCCAAAATTCATGAAGCAAAAGCTAATAGAATTAAAGGTAGCAATAAGTAATTTAACAATAATAATTGGAGACTTCAATACTCTACTTTCAATAACGTATAGAATGACCAGGTAGATAATCAGCAAGGACACAAAAGATTTGAACAACACTATATACAAACTGGACCCAACAGACATCTGTAAACATTCCACCTAACAAGAGAAGAACACACATTCTTTTGAAGAGCACATGGAATATTCTACAGGATAGATCCTAATCTAGGTTATAAAATAAGCCTCAATAAATTTAAAAGAATTGAAACTGGACCAAGTACATTCTCCAATTCCGATGATTTGAAATTGGAAATTAATGACAGAAAAAAATTTGGAAAATTTACAAATATGTGAAAATTAAAGAGCATACTACTAAGTAACCAATGGTTAAGAAGAAATCACATGGGAAATTAAAAAAAAATACCCTGACATGAATGTAAATTAAGACACAACATACTAAAATGTAGAGGATGTAGCTAAAGCATTGCTTAGAGGGAAATTTATAGCAGTAAAAAATATGCTAAATGTGAAGAAAGATCTCAAGTTGAGAACTTAACATTCCATCTTGAGACACTGAAAACAAAAGAGCAAACCAAATCCAAAATAAGAAAAAGGAAAGGGTAGAAAACAGTATTAGAGTGAAATCAAGGAAAGAGAATAGAAAAACAATAGAGAAGATTGACAAAACCAAGAGTTGGTTCTCCAAAAATATCAACAAAACTGACATATCTTTCACTAGACTAACCAGAGAATACTTAATTTACTAAAATTAAATGAAAGAGGGACTATTACTGCCAACCTTCTAAAAGAAAAAGAATTACAAAGAAATTCTACAAACGACTGTATGATGACCAATTATATAATTTAGATAAAATGGATGAATCCCTAGAAAGACACAAATTACTGAAACTGACTCAAGAAGAAATAGAAAATCTGATCCTCTAAAACCATAAAGGAAAATCTAGATGAGCATGAGTTTGGTGATGTCTTAGTCTATTCTGGCTGCTATGACAAAATGTCACAGACAGGGTAGCTCATAAACAACAGAAATTTATTTATCATATTATTATTTATTATTATCTGGAGGCTGGAAGTCTCTCATCAAGGTGCCTGCGTGGCCAGGTGAAGGTACTTTTCCGAGCTATAAATTGCCAACCTCTCACTATGTCCTCACAGGGTGGAAGAGGCTAGAGATCTCTGGAGTTTCTCTAATAAGGGCACTAATCTCATTCATGAGGGTTCCATGCTCATTACTTACCAAGCACCTCCCAAAGACCCCACCTTCTAATGCCATCATTTTGGGGGTTATAGGATCTTAACATGAATTAGGGGGCAGGGCAGATACATTCAAACCATAGCAGGTGATGAGTTCTTAGACATGACATCAGAAGCCCAATCCAAGAACGAAAATATTGATAAGTTGGAATTTATTAAAATTTAAAATTATGCTCTGTGAAAGATACTGTTAAAAGAATGAAAAAAAAAAAAAAACAAGCCATAGATTAGGAGAAGATGTTTTCAAAACACATATATGATAAAGGACTTGGATCCAAAATATACAAAAACTCTTAAAATTCAACAATAAGAAAACAACCAGCCAAATTAAAAAGTGGGCAAAAGATCTCAACAGACACTTCACACTGGCAAGTTTACAGAGCAACAGGGACTTTTCATTCACTGCTGGTGGAAGTTCGAAATGGTGCAGCCACTTTGGAAGGCAGTTCGGCAATTTCTTACAAAACAACACACAGTCTTACCATACAATCAACAATCTCATGCCTAGGTATTCACCCAATTGATTTGAAAACTTATGTCTACCCAAAAGCTGCCTATGAATATTTATAGCAGCTTTATTTATAAAATAGCCCCAAACTGGAAACAACCCAAATGTCCATTGATAGGTTAAAGGATAAACAAGATGTCTTTATCCATACAATGGAATGCTACTCAACAACAAAAGGCATTAAGTATTGATATATACTAAGCATTTATCTTGAGCTAAAGAAACTGGACACCAAAAAAGTACATGATTTCATTTATATGAAGTTCTAGAAGAGGCAAAACTAATCTCAAGTGTTATAAATTACATCACCGATGGCCTGGAAAAGGGGTTAGAGATTGTTGCAAAGGATCCCAGGGACCTCTTTGGAGTGCCAGAATTGTTCTATGTCCTGACTGCGATGGTATTACATGAGTGTACATATTCCCAAATTTCATCCAATTGTAGACTTAAAATGAAAATTTTATTTTATGTAAGTTGGGCTTCAATAAAGTTGAAGAGAAAAACTATAGCAAACAAGAGCTATATGTTAATGAAGAATCAATCATTCTCAATTTCGATTCTCTTTCAGGATGCTGAAAACCTCTGATCCTGGTTGTCAATTTGACCACTATCTGGCCATTCATCTTGGGTGATATGATCACCCCATATCTCCTTGGAATAGTAAAAATATATGGAAAACGTCAATCTTAACTAAATATCTTAACTAAAAATCTCAATAGGCTAGACAGGTAACTCCTATTCTCTTCACAATTTAATCCTGGCTAGCACTAGCAAGATCCTTTATGTATCACTTCTCTGAAGCAATTTATACTTCTTTACTTTTCTGACTGCAGCTTTTCTTTTTTGCAAAACTTTCCTCCATATAACTCATGATTCCTTTGATAGTAGTGGGGGCTACAATTCTCCCAGTATGAGCTTGTTTAATATCCAAGCAATAAAAACTGAAAATAATTCGCTAAAAACCTGTGTGTTTTGTTGGGTTTTTTTAAAGATTTTATTTATTTATTTGACAGAGAGAGGTGGGGGAGAGAGCAAGCACAAGCAGGGGGAGGGGCAGAGGGAGAAGCAGGCTCCCTGCTGAGCAGGGACCCCCCAACGTGGGGCTCAATCCCAGGACCCTGGGATCATGACCTGAGCCGAAGGCAGGCACTTCACCAACTGAGCCACCCAGGCGCCTCAAAACCTGTGTGTTTTGTCAGCTAAATAATCCTCCCTTATTGGCTTTTTTAGCTCTAGATATTTGGAAGAATCCATATCTTTATGATTATTCCTTTACCATCCAAATTAAGTCATCACGTAAATTCAGCCATTATGTGTTACCTAGAATGTAACAGATGGTCTCCTGCTTTTTTCTGTCTGAGCCCCTGTCAACTCCCAGGCAACTTTCTCCCTGGCATGTGAACTCAGTGTTCCCTAATCAAAAACAGATAGTCAATACTAATTTCCTCTGCAAGTCATTTTTTTTCAGGGTGATTTTTTTTTTTTTTAATTCTTGCTGCTATAAGGTAATCATACAGAAACAATTTGTGGCTTCCCTAAAGACATTTAATATATAGTCTACAGCAGTGCTGTCCAATACACGTGTGATGCAAGTCATATATGTGATACTAACTTTTCTAGTAGCTACAATATAAAAGTAATAAAGAAACAAGTAAAATTAATTTCAATAACACATTTAACTTACTCTAATATATCCGAGAAAGTATTACCAGTCAACATGCAACCAATTAAAAATTATTAGTAAGATATTTTACATTCTTTTTTCACAGTAAGTCTTGGAAATCCAATGTCTGTTTTACGACTGCACATCTCATTGCAGGCTAGTCATATCCCAGGGGCCCCCCAGAACCATGGGGTTAGTGGCTCCCATAAGAACAGTGCACCTCTGTAGTGACGGGTCTCTTTGAATAGACGGAAATGTGCTCTCAGAAGCAACCGACTTTGTAGGGCCCAGAGCCAGGTCAGGTAGAGTCTACACAGTGAAAATAGGCACATTTCCTTTTGCTTAGATCCAATTCCTTTAGTTAAGGGAAACTGGGAACCTTTTTGTAAACACTTTCCCAACAGTAGACAAAGATCTGGAATTTTTAAAAAAACAAATTTTAGACACACACTGGGGCGCCTGGGTGGCTCAGTTGGTTGGGCGACTGCCTTCGGCTCAGGTCATGATCCTGGAGTCCCGGGATTGAGTCCCGCATCGGGCTCCCTGCTCAGCGGGGAGTCTGCTTCTCCCTCTGACCCTCCTCTCTCTCATGCTCTCTGTCGCTCATTCTCTCTCTCTCAAATAAATAAATAAAATCTTTAAAAAAAAAAACAAACAAACAAATTTTAGACACACACATCTGCTTATGTTTCCAGGGCAGAGGTCTGGAAAATGGAAGAAAACATTCTGACACAAGTCAGGGCAAGAAGCAAGAAGACAGGATTGGGAAAGCAGGTGGGGCCTGGGTGCATACCTACGTCATGACAACAGCTGATCTTTTTCACCTTCTGATCTAAGGTAGACCTTAGAGTTACATTAACTCTAGTGCTCTGGGCCGTGCCAGGGGTGAATGATAATCTTATGAAGATGCGATCTGCATGATGTATGTCTTATAAAAATGCAAATAACCAGGGTGACCTCGAGGCTTTGATAAACTGTCATTCTTGATCTCTGTGTATGGACATTTATTTTAGACTGAAGGATTCTGAAGTCCTTCGGCTAATCAAGGACCCACTTCCTACTGCTTTTAGGAGAGCTGTTAGGAGCCCTAGTATTCACTGATGAGAAAGAAACCAAAAGGTCACTTACAGAAGTCCCTGCTGGTACAGAACCACCTGGCACAAACAGAGGATGTCAGAACTCTGCTCACAAGATAGCTTGGGATGTAAAGTAGAGAAAGGAAGCCCAGCATACCTGGCTCAACAGCCTGCACCCAGACAAAGCCAAGCTTTGATAGAAAATTCTGGAAATTCTGTTATCTTAAGGTCCATATTACCATTAACATTCCTTTTTCCCTTACTTTTTTACTAGTTGATCCGTTTCTGCAGCATGATTACTAGGGCCACGATATAACCAGACCTTTTGGTTAAATAATATTGACAAGCACCTGTCTATAGTAGTCTATAACACTGGTAAGTCTATACCAATATTTCAATCTATAATTTTATAAGTATATCAATTATACATTCTATAAACATGAGTTTATACCAGAGTCACAAAAATGGTCAAAACATGGGATCTCATTCAGGCAAATAAAGAGAGTTCTCATATATCCATCAGGATATATGGTGGACGATAGGACTAAAGCTTCCTTGTTGTGGGTGGGCTTTCTTACTCCTCACCTGGGCCCACCTTCTCAACTCCATTACTGAGTCTCCTGCATTAGCAATCAGCTAATTTCATCTACGTTTGTCCTATACACATTTTCAATTGACACCCTTGGCTGCCGATTCTATACAACTGCCCATCTAGAATAATATGTTCCAAAATTACACATATGCCCTCTACATCCAATAAAGTTCAAGTCATTATATAATTAGAACACTTTCTATATTCCCTAATGAATTAAATGGAGGGCTAGTGGTGAAGAAGGAGGAAGGCCTTAAGAAAGAATATGTTCCCCTTGCTGACAGCTACAAACGCAGACCTAAGAATTTGGGAAGTCACTTAAAATAAATTATCTCAAGGTCTTGGATCCTAGATGATGCAGAAAAAATGAAAAAGACCACTTCGCCAATTACGTCTTCTATCTCTCTACCTGAAATGTTGATGGCACAAGAGCAGATACGGAGGCCTTAATTAAACAAGGAAAACGTACCGATCGTGAACACCCTGCCAAGCATTTCTCCTTCCCACACACACGACTCAGGACGCGCACTAGGTAAAAGCAAGAGCCTTCATTTCTCCTTCAGAAAACGCTGCAAAAGGCAGCAGCTTCTCACCCTCGGCCCCAGCCAACACCACACCAGGTCTCAACCCCCTTCCCTACTATCACGATGCCACCTCACAGCTAGGGGTTGCCATAAAGCTCTCCTTTTAGGCCACCGAAGGGATGACATTGGAGGCCAATCCTCCCTTCCTGGAATGGAGCCGGAGCCAACCTGTGCACATCACATCTTCTCCCGAGCATCATTAAGCAAACACAGCACAATCCTTCCACCCAGGTTGCCTTTGCACCGTGTTAAAAGTCACCTTGTCATTTCTACCGAAAGAGCAAGATGGCTCAGAACCTTGTCCCTTAGCATTGCCTTTGATTCCAAGAAGAAATCAGATGTGCAGGAAAAATTCAGTGGCCCTAGTAAAGAGTGAAAGCAACCCCAGAGAAACTCATGAGAGGAGAGGACGTGGGAGCTGCTCATTGACATCTATTGAGCCAGTCCCATGCTATCCAAACCAGCAGGATTTGTGGATTTTCAGCCAAATAAACACATTACTAGAGCTGTAAACATAAAGTAGCTCAGTTCTTGGACTGGCCAAAGCATTGGAAGATGCAGGATGATGCCTTGCTTGTCTCGTGGCTGCAGAATTGTTTGAATCTCTTCCTAGTTTTGTGGTCACCGGGTGCTAGTGAGAGGTGCTTCCGGGAGATGCAGTACAGCAATATGGCTGATATTTCATGAGTGACTACACTCTGTGCTCCCTTTAGTTCACACAGTGAATCCTCACAACCACCAAGTTCTGATCTCTCCCATTTTGCAGCCTAGGAAACGGAGCCATGGAGAAGCCGGCCTACTACTCAGAAGCATCCACCCGGGCTCTCATTTGAGCCCGGAGTTTAGATATATATGAAATGATTTACTGACCTTACAATTAATCTTGCCCTGGGACTTAGCCATGGACAGAAGGTCTGGAAACAGAGAGCCGCTGCCGCCTTGGAAGCAGCTGGGGCCTGGGCCCTGCAGCGGGGGTGAGCTGCTCCTTCTGATGGCAACTGGAGGAGGGGTCCCTACCCCCCAAAAGTCATGGAGAGAAATTTCCTCTTCCATGTCTTCCATGGAAGCAGCACAAACTCCAATGTGGATTTTGCACCAACACATGCTTCTAATCTCTCTCTCCCATCTGCACGTATAAGACAGTCCTAAAATTCACATAATTATTCCATATTACCCTTTAACAATTGGAACGTCACTCTGCTATTCAGCCAACTTTTCTGGTAACTAACTCTGGAAAATGAAGGCAATAAATAGATGCTTGATTATTTTTAACATAAAAAGGTGTATTTCTAATGAGTCATTTGCCCAATACTTAAAGAACTATTATGCTCTGAGAGACACTGGAGAAAATTCTGATCACATGAAAGCTGGTGTTAGTAGTAAATTATTTATTTACACACTATGTATTTTATAAGATTTTTAAAAATTATTATTGCTTCCCACCAAATTTTCTCTGAAATGTAGTATTTCTATCCTAGGCAAATATTAACAGTAAGTTCAAACCAACCTCTCTCCCTCTCTTTCTCTACACATACATACACACACATGCACGTACACACATTTTCAAGCTACCCTTCAGCTCTGCAGAACTAACGTTAATTATTTTTGTTTGCTGCACAAATATAAAGGTAAAATATCCTCACTATTCCTACAAATATTGACAATATGCTAACATGCATAAAATCAGAGTTAAACTCTTTCCCCAGAATCCTACTCCTTAGGAAGGGCAGGGGGAAATGGGTGCAGAGTGTGTTTTCCCCTAAGAATATACATACCCCTTTGATGTAGTGTAAGGCTTACAGAGTGAGGACTCACCTCACCCAGCTCATGGGTCAGGACCTGTTTACACACTGAGGATGCTTGAACTCATTCTCGCTCCAGGAATAGGGCACCTGACACAGTCTACAGAATGAAACTGAGTTTCATAATCGTGCACATAATCAGGACTCTACTCTGAGCTATTTATCAAGGGAACGATATGCAGTGATCATTTGATTACCATGTCAACTTCGGTATTTAAAATATTGCTTTAGATAGAATTTGTCTTATGTATTTACCTTCTAAATGTGTACTATTTGTGGATTCAAAAATACAATCACATTTTTGCAGTTTTTGCAAACTGGTGACCTGCTGGTCTTCTCCCTCTTTCATATATGTTTGTTTAGCCAGAACCATAGGTGTTTGTTTTGTAATTTATTCAATTTGAATGCTCTTAGGCAAATTATTCATTTTGTAGTCTCCTGTAGTCCTTACCAGTCTCGGCGGCCCAATATTGAACACTGATGGCCAAGAATTTAGGTTCCAGTTTATGTCCTTGCCAAGCCCCTATAGACATAGAAATCTGTGGCCCCATCTAGTTTTAAGAATGTCTCTTCAACAAAGCATAGATTCTGAGGACTGTTTCGTTTATGCCATTTTAGGCCACTTTTAACCATTTACACCTTCAAAATTATAATGCAATTTCCAGGCATATAAATCTTACATATATATATACATATATAGCTTACAAAAGCTATAGTTCTAGGATTCTAGGATTTAAATTTAAAAATTGGTAGAAGTAGATTATTATAGAAACTTACAATGAAGCTTAAAGTTCATATTAAAATCTTCTTTAATAGAAATTGGGCAATAGGTATTAGGCACTTCCTTTTAAGAATTATAACAAAAATATCTTAACCAATTTATAATTTTCTTCATTGTTTTGCCCATTTTGGATTTTTAGACTAGTAACCTTTCTATCTTGTCTATATTTAAAGTCATCAACTCAACCAATGTTCATCCACAGAGAAGGAGTGAATTATAAAAGAATATTAATATTTATTAATAAGGTCTTAATGCTTCTGAAATTATACTGTTTTATATTCTAATTATTTAAAGTAGGAGGACTTCTTTTTCATTTCCACCTGATAGTGAAAAATGGTTACCATATGTATTTTAATCTCAAAAGGGAAACTTGGGTCTCCATCAATAAGACTGAACTTCCTCCTAGAATCTGGTTTAACACTCTGGATTAAATAAAATAAATTGATTAATTAAATTACACAAAATCTACTTTTACTGTGAGCACCCAGAAGAAGGTGACAGCAGATTGTAGCTGCTGAAGCCAGAGCCATAGAAGTAAGACAGAACAGAAGATAAAGGAGAGAAGATATGTCAGCATGGGAGCCCTGGCCAGAGATTAGTAAAAATGCAAAGCCTGGAGCACAGAATAAGCCAAGCCCTGTGAAGTAGAAGTGAGGGAGGAAAAAATCAATCTATTCTACCACACTTACTGAACAATTCCATGTCCTTTTAGGTGCCAGGGACTCAGCAATGGTTGCAACCCTTTTGCCGTTAAAGCCAATCAGATCATGTATAAATGGGGGAACATCTGAACAGTGATAGGCCAACCCTCCATGGGAGACGGGGTGTCACAGAATCTAAAGGTAAAGCACAGTGAATGACCAAACTCCCACCCAACAGTCCAAATGCAAGTTATATTCAGGACCCAACGAGACCTGGTTTAATCGGAATACACACCCTTTGAAATCAGAGGTCACTTATCACAGAAAGGGGCAATGGAGGTTGAGAAGGGGTCTGCTCTGTGGTCCAGAGGCTTCACAGGGCCACGGTGCTGCTGGACGGATGGATGAGACATGTCCACCCAAGGCGTCTAGTTGACCTTAGACCAAGGTTAGCCTGTGGGGCAAGAAGATCTTGGTAGCAGCTATCACCAAGTGGCAGTAAAAAATATCCAAACCATATAAATAGGAAAATTGCCAACAGGAAAAGGGGGAAGGTGTCCCATTTGCCTGAAAGTTCAAGACTTATTGCTACAAATGATCCACAGTTCTAGAGGTTTCCTGTGAGGACAGCTGTTTTGGAAAGCATTCCAAATGACCAAGCTTGAACTGTGACCCAGTGAGTTGCCGTTGTTTAACAGAGATGAGTCTACTTATCCTGCAGGCAAGGAGTCAAGGTAGCCTCATGGGATGTTAAACAGAACTTAGGAGAACAAAGGAGGCCTCACCTACATCAGAAGATATTAGCGCTCACTCTGGCTCTTCCCCTCTCCTTCATTCCCAGGCGCGAGATGCCTGGAGCCCAGAGCCAGGCTTCCTCACAAGGCAGGCCACACAGCGCATCTGTATATAACCATGGTGGGGCGTCCAAAGCACTGCAAACCTCAGGAACTCAGGACATGCTTCATGTCTTCACGGGGAGAAAGCTTTGGCTCCCGTAAATATCATACCACAATTTACAGTCCCCATGGCAGGGGACGTACGTCCTTTGAAGGCCAAACTTGGGGCTGATTTAGGAAGCAGACACATGAAATGAATTGTCTCACAAAGATTTAAATGATGTTTCCATGGCTTTGAGGGTCTAAAACTCTGAAGGATCATTAACCCATCTGATTCAGACACCACAGCCCTCCTCTATGTTGTTGGATGTGTTGGTAAAGTAGAATTGGGGGCACAGACATTTCTAGTACCTTCAAAAATTCAAATTAATACATAAAATACATTTGTAGAGACAACCAGTGGCACTTATCTGACAATGGCATAATTTTTTCTACATAAAGATCAAAAAAAAAAAAATTCTGAGAAATTGTTCCCCCCGTTTCCTTTCTCATAAGATTTGATGTCCAACCTGTCTTTTCGTGTTTTCATCTGAAAAGAAAATACTGCAACTTACTAAAGACGTGTGCTTGCACACTGTCTGATTTTGACAACACAATACAACCAGCAAATTAGACTTGCTTCAGCTCAGCATTTCACAGCGCCAGGCTCCAGGTGCCAAGCCTGTGGGATGTCACATGAATAGCCATGTCTTAACCATCGAAATCATTCCCTAAAGACGCCCTGGATGCCTTCCTCAATTTCAACCTCACCGCACTTTTTTGACAATAGGCTACTGCAATGAGCCATAAACTAGTCAATGTTTCCTAACAAATGAGCAATAATATTCCACTGGGTTGGGCCTCAGAAAGGACTCGAGTTTTTACTTTTTCAAATTTCACCCCAAGTTTTCAAAGGCACAGTATATTCATTCATGTAACGCATATTTGCTTATCCCCTGCTCTGTGTCAGACTTTTCTAACCAGTAATGACACAGCCCTGGAGAAGCACAGAGTTCTGTGGGTTCATGCGCCTACATCCTGGGGGAGGAAGCATTCTGTAAACAAGTAAACAAGAAGACAGGTGCTCTGAAGCATGACATGACACAGCGTGTTGGAGTGATGGGGATGGGCGAATTCAGCAAGGATGTCAGGAATGCTTCTCTCTGCAGGTGGCATTGGAGCCAAGACCCAAGAACAAAAGGAAACAAGCATGGGAAACATGCAGAGCATTACTGCAGGCAGAGGAGCTTGGAAGAAAGGGGAGGTGTGAAAAGGTTTGGGAAAATCAGGGAATAGGGCAAAAAAAGTGTGGCTTAAACACACTGAGCACAGGGAATCATAAAGTGAGATAAAGCTAGAGACCAAATTTTATAAAACCGTAAAGACTTTGGATTATTTTTGCTCTGGGTTACTGGAGAATTTAAGAAAGAGAGATTTCCATATTATAATATCAAATGCTTACATAGATGCTGTTCTAAGAACTTTAATGTGGTTTTATTTTTCTTCAGAATAATTGTTACCCTTTGGCATTATAGTACATATTTATTCATTTCCGCGGTCATTTCCTGCAATAGTAAGCAAACTCCATTAAAGCCAATGTTTTTGTCTGTGTAGACCACGGCCGCATCAACAGTGTCCGTATCGGTCATGTGGCACACAGTAGATGCTCAGTAAATATTTCAGGAAAAAAAAAATGAATAAAGGGATGAAGACCAGAGACAGGACAGTTAGGAGATGAAAATCCGGGGTCTGTTGTGGTTCTGTCGAATGTGAGACATTTTTTCAAGCATGTACATGAGATGTCAAGTGAACAGTTTGCTATACAAGTTTGGAGCTTGGAGAAATCAGGACCAGAGAAATAAATTTGGAATTATTCACATACAAACAGCCATGGGCCTTCCTGAGATAGTTGAAACAACTGAAAACAATAATCCCAGTAATAATAATAATAGTATTATTTATCAAGTGCTTGTGACATGTTAGACACTTGGCTAGAAAGGCAAAACTCCTCTTGGCTTGGATTGCATCTCACTTCTCATTTTGCTTTTTATTCCTTAACCACACCTTGCAAGCCTTAAAGGATCAACCTTTTTAAAATAATTGGAATGGAAAACTTCCAAAATAATTAGTTCCATCCTAAAGGAAATGAAAGCTTTGACTCCTTGAGAGCATAGAAGGAACTATACCTTTTAATGTCATAATAAGTAAAATAATGAGCCCGAGTCTGCCTTCAAGAGCAGCAAAAATGGAAACCAGCAGAATGCATTCAACACTGTCCCATTCTGGATTAGAAGCCACCATGATGCATTAAATGAAAATTCAGTGGCATGAAGATTTTTAACACCCTTTGTCCCCCTCAATCCTCTTCCATTCATATATGAAGATCTGGCTGAAAATCTTCTCCTGTGAGTTGTATATTTTTGTCTTTCCCTTCTAAGTACAAAAAAATTTTTACTGCTATTTCCCACAATTCTGAGAAGGAGGAACACAGGGGCAATTCTGACAAACTTGGGAAGTACTTGATCAATGCCCAAGGCTGTTCAATAAACGAAGGGAATTAAGGAATTAAAGCTTGCTCTATATGCTCTTTACAATCGTACTGCTAGTTTTTTTTTAAGAATCCAATAAGCTATATAAACTTAATACTCTTCTATTGCTACTCAATACTGTTTCACAGACTCCCATACTCAAGTGAGTCATCTACGAAAAGAGAAATCACCAGAGAGGGAACCAGAAACATAACATCCTGTTTATGTAGTTGCTTCTCCTTCAATTAGTTACTTAGTAGACCAAAGAGAATCCCTATGCCCATCCCTGGTTCTGGAAGGTTCCGGCATTTGGGACTCATCTGGACTGAGTCCAGGTATTTAATAGTTAAGAGGCATTTTGCCCAGCATTTGCCACACTAGATTTCTTTTTTAACATATAGATCCCCTCTGGTTTGCCTGCATTGTCCCAGTTTATAGAACTTGTCCCGGAACAACCATTATTAGTGCCCCTTTTGCTCAAAAATGACCCCGAGTAGACAATAAATTATATGATCATATAATAGTGTGGGATTCATTCATGGTCATTCCGGATGAGCACATTTTATCCCCATGCTCACTAAGCAAACCTCCTCAGTCCCTGCAAGGGAATTCCCTTCCCTCATAGACTTCAAAAACTTGAATCTCTTCATGGGGTTTTCTTTAGGGATGGAAAAGATTTTATTTCTCTAATAATGTGAGAAGTACATATATCCCTTGGTTCAATAGAACCTTTCACTTAACTGCCTTCCTTGAAAGGTCGCATTCCCTGCATATCCTCTTGAGCATCTCTGTTAGGGGCACCTGGTTTATGTAATCTTAGCGGATTTATAGTTTATAGATTAGAGTTCTGTGGTCTGTGTTTCTTCCCTTCAATAAACATTACACACACTCAGCTCTTCATGAGGTGGGTTTTGTTTCCAAACCAGTGGTTAGAATCGATAGCTTAAGAACTGAACTGAAACAGATCTGGATGCTTATTAGGTCTCAACCAGAGGGCCAAGACAATGTCAGTCTAGCATTATGTCCTGCCTTGGAGGAGGCTGTTGACAATCAGCTGTGGCTCGACTGGTTTCAATGAGGTTCTCTGTCTGCAAGACAACAGAGAGGAGGGAACTTCCTCTCTCCACACTGCACCCAGTATATGCTGTCCCTCTTAGCAATGATTAGAAGGAAAACTGAGTTTTGATTTGTAATGCATTTAATTTTTTCTTTAAGTTATTCATTATAGCTCCCTTAGATACCATAATAAAAACAATAGCGGTAACTAACATTTATATAATGTTCCCTGGGTGCCAGGCACTGCTCTAGGCACTGTAAACATACTAGCATTCATGCTCACTAATTCCCTGGGTGGTTGGTACCATTATTACCATGAATTCAGAGACCAGGTGGCAGAAGCTGAGGCCGTCACGTGACTTGCTTGTGCCCACAAAGTGAACAGGTGGCAGAACTGGGATACAGCCCAGGTCTCCTGGCTCCAGAGTGCAATTCAGCCTCTCCACCTCTCATCCTTGCTTACTTCACCCTGACCTCCCTCCCCAAATTTACTTTCATTTTACAGAATAACAATAATAATGACAATAAGAATAAGAACAAAGAAAAATGAAAAGGAGAGCCTTACGTATGCCACACCATAGTGCCAGGACTCCAGGCTGGAAACGTCCAGTGGGTTATAGAAGCCTCTTAGCTGTGTTCATCATGGGAGTTCCTTTCTTTTAACTCTAAATTATGTGTCCAAGAAACTCGCAAACAACATATGAGCAGTATTTAAGAACTTGCTTTTGGAAAAAAAAAAAAGTGAATGCTCTGGAAATGTGCATTGAGGCATCTTCTAGAAAATACCATTATATTAGCTGTAAAAGCTGAAAAAATTGCATCCTTCTGATATTATTATGCACTTACCTTACTTCAGAGAGAGAATCAATGAAATGAAAGACAAGAAATAGAGTAGGTAAAATTCTCTTATGACATTTTCCAAAGGACTCTGAAGAGCAAATATTATAAAGGGAGAGGAAAAATGATATTACTGGATACATTAAATTTTGGAAGTGCTTTGGGTTAGGTCTTCAAGATCTATGGAGGAAAATGGTTTAAATGAAGTTTCTATTAGAAGACCTTGCTATATAAAGGCCTAGACTAAAGATTAATTAATTGATTTCAAATTCCATCCATTTAATTATCCTATAAGTAATATTATATAAAGTGTATGTATATAGATATATATGAATATAATATATATGAGTATGCATTATATATGTAGTATATCATATACTTACATATATGAGTATATATTCTAGTATTATATATTTTGTATAAGTATATACAAATATGGTATACACACATATATATATATATATACTTGTACTGTATACTTATTAAAAGGTGTTCTGATCACCAATTTCCAATGTAGGGGAGGGGGTTTCTCCACACCAACAACTGTCTGTGATCCAGCTGGATGCAATTTAACTACAATTTAACTCAATTCTAACACTATCTGCCCGAGATAGTATCCAATCCCGTAGGTTAAGGGCTCAGACCCACAGGACTGCCCTCCCAATGCTGTTCAGATGTCAGTTGCAAGTTCAGGTTGTTACCTGTACTTCTGTCTGACTGGCTATAAAATCAGAGGTTCCCATGACCCCCTCCTCCACTTTGATTAATTTGCTAGAGTGGTTCACAGAACTCAGAGGAATATTTTACTTACCAAATTACTAGTTTATTATAAAAAGATATATAACTCAGGAACACAGATGAAAGACATGGATAGGGCAAGAAATGGGGAAAGAGTGTGAAGTTTCCACACCTTCTCCAGGTGCACCTCTCTTTCAGCACCAACATGTGCTCCCCAACCCAGGAGCTCTCCGAACCCCATTTTTTTGGAATTTTACAGAGGCTTCATTAAATGGGCATGATTGATTAAATCATTGGCCTTTGGTGATTAATTCAACCTTTAGCCTCTCTCCCCTTCTTGGAGGTCAAAGGGTGGGACTGAAATTTCCAACCCTCCATTCACAGATGGTTCCCTTGGCAACCAGTTCCCATCCTTAGGTGCTTTCCAGAAGTTAAGGTAACATTAACAAAAACCCAGTTGTGGAGGAAAGGAGCTTGTTATGAATAACAAGACCCCCATTTCACCTTTATGACCCTGGAGGAATTTCAGTAACTGAGGACAAGAGACCAAATACTATGTCTAAGATGTTTCCATTGCTCTTGTGGCTCAGGTGTTCCAAGAACTTTGGGAGCTATGAACCAGAAACTGTGAAGGAAAACCAAATATATATAAGAAATATATTTTGGTCATCTGAGTGACCAAATGACCATATTGTGACCAAATCACAATATTACATAGACTAATAAAAGTGTATATACATATATATATGTTATATATGTTTGTGTGTATATTTATATAAATATTAGTGTAAGCATATAGTATATAAGGCTTTTCTCAAACTTAAAAGATACCTGTTTGTAGAAATGTATAAACCTTTGAAGGGGAGAAAAACATATTGCCCCAAAATATACCTCTGGCATATTGATTATCTTAGGCTGATTATTTTTGAAAGGCTGCAGACACAATAGAAGTTGCCCGTTTGTGAGGAAAAGTTACATTTATAAGGGAAATCACTATTTGTAAGGGTGTTTCCCTCTCTGTACCAGGAAGAGGATAACTAAATCTCTAGAAACTCTTATCAGTGGGGAAGGCAAGGACGTGAATCCACATAACAGCTTTACACTTGTCTACTGTGCTTTTCCTGATTACCTCCATAACTGGCTCTTCCCACCCCACTCCCCATTCCTCAACATCTTTCCTTTGTCTTCAACTGGAAATGGTAATGAAGTTGGTGGCTTGTAGCACTTGGGGGGAGTTATTCAGTTTTCCCAGGGCTCTCCCATGTGCATGTTATTAAACTTCTGCCTGTTTTTCTCTTGTTAGTCTATCTTTTATTACGGGGCGGAAGGGGGATGTCTCAGCCAAGAAACTAGAAAAGTAGAGGGAAATTTTTTTTTCCTCCCTTAAACATATGAGTATTATCAGGCTTGATGGAAGTATCTCACTTTATATCTTTGCCATGGTGTTGTTGGGGGAAAAGATATTACTCTGTCGTTTAAGTTTCTTCTAGCTGAACTAAGAATCAGATTGACATGAGATAGATTAACAGGAGAAAATCAAATTTAATTTTGTACCTACTGGGAATCCACACAAACAGGAAATTCCAAAGACAGGCAACATAAGACTTGTATGATATCCTGAGCTAAGGAGAGGGGTAGGGGTCTGGGCACACAAAGGGGAGGAAGACCATTAGCAGGAAAATGAGAGATGTTTGGAAAACAAAGGTTGCCCTGTTAGGCAGATGAGTTTCTTAGGTAAAGAGGAATCTCTGTTAATAACTCTCTTCCAGGTCCAACTGGCAGTTGAGGGGTAGGTAAAGAGCTTTTCCTGAATATGCTGGATTTTGATTGCTTTTAACTCAAAATAATTTTCATGCCAAAGTGTCCCATCTTGGGGTTGATCTGCCTTTGGTCCCTATGCTGTAAGTACAGCATCATCTTACCTTCCTGTCACCACTATTTGGTGGCATCTCATGACTTCAATAAAACACACTTGTTAACACAGCAAAACTCATTCTCTGATGGAAATGAAGATGCCTTTTAAGGGACTGATGATGAAATAGAAAGCACCACCAGAAACAACAGAAAATTAACAGGACCACATATACACTTTCAGAATGAACAGCTCCTTATTTTCCTCTTGATCAGGGATATGCTATATAATGACAATGATTTGAAAACAGCCATTTAAAAAATGGCAAATTTATTAGTGCCTAAATTTATACTCCTGAAGCTATAAAAACCAGTGTTTATTTTATATATATATATAGAGAGAGAGAGAGAGAGTATCACAATAATGATGTTAAGGTTGCACTGGAAGCTATACTAAAAATCTACATCATAAGCCTTGGTGATTTAATTTACAGGAACTAATGACAGAATTTCTTGCGCTTCAAAAATATGACATTTTTGGTGCTTAATCTTATTAGTAAATAAGAGTCAACATTCTTCCTCATTTAAGACTACACACAAATTCCTTAGGCATATCCCCTATAAATGTACTCAGCCTCCACCAGTATTACCTGAGAACCAGATCCAGTTCATTCTCAAAGAGGTTTGGGCCCCACGGGGAGCAGAACAGAACCGAAGATACCATTTCATCGAGCCTCCTGAATCACAGGTCATGGCAGAGACCAGCCACCGAATATTGTGCCCTAAAGATACCCTTAGCATTTTCATGTTTGAACCCTGGGTATGTGCCACTCACTAATTATTCATAAACTGATCGGACACACAGACTGTACTCTGGGAGCCCAATTTTTTGATCACATGAAATAGGGCTAAAAATTTAGTATTTATCTGTTTCAGGGTTTTGATAATATTAAAATAGAATAATATAGGTAAAGTGGTCTTTAAATTATAAAACTACAAATGCTAACCATTTCTATTAGAAGCAACACCAACTGGGAAAAAAATGTGTATCTTCTTTAATCTCCCCAACTCTTTGGTGAATATTTTTGATGAGGTTGATTTTAGAGCAGGATTCAATAATAAAATAACAACAACAATGATAATAGAAACGTTGAAGATGTAGAGTCTGCGAGTACTTTTAGTACTTTTCTAAGCAGAAAAATTTAGAGGTCCCTGGAAAAAGAAAGACAGAAAGAGCTTTGTTGACTTAAGAGGAGTCATTTTAGGCCCGCAGCTGTTTTCATGATCTAGGTCCAACTGGCTCTATTTGCCCAAGAGCAGTTCCTGCAGAACTTCCTAGGAGGCATTGGAATCACAAAGGAACGCAAAAACCTCAGGAGTTAAGGATTTTAAGGGACCCAAAGGAATGCCAAACCTAACAGTCTCTACCAGGCCTGGAAATAGCCTAACCATATCAGTGACTGTCAATAGGTGGCAAAACTCCAGTGCTGCTTCAGAAGTAAAAGTTGACCTAACGCACATTCTTGAGTCATTTTTGCGGGATGTAACCCCTTTGCGCACTCAAAACACCAGGCTAACTGGGGCCAGAGAATTGATGACACCAACCCTTGCTGGTCCTTCTGATTTCAATCAACCAGGACCTGACTCTGTCAAGTTAGGATGAATTTTGCCTCAATTCTATAATGAACGCTCCATTGCAAGTCCCTTTGTGAATATGCATGCACCCTTAGCTTAAAACTTTCCCAATTTGGGGGGACACCTGGGTGGCTCAGTTGGTTAAATATCCAACTCTTGATTTCAACTCAGTCATGATCTCAGGGTCTTGGGATCGAGCCCCACATCAGTCAGGCTCCACGCTCAGCGGGGAGTCTGCTTGAGAATTCTCTCTCTCTCCTTCTCCCTCTGCCCTTCCCCCCCCAGCTCACACCCCCCCTCTCTCTCCAATAAAAAAAAAAACTTTCCCGATTTTGTTGTTCTGGGAGACACTGCTTTGGGAAATATCCTGTGTTCCTCTTACTTATTGCAAGTGAAATTCTTCCTTTTCTACTCTTGGGTTGTGTCTTTTGGCTTGACACCCACCAAGAAGTGAACCTAGTTTCAGATTACACTTTCATTACATTTCATTGATCTTACTTCATCCCCATCATAACCTACAGCCCATGGAGAACTCAGGCACTATCATTATCAGCATTTGGTTTTACAGAAGAGAACATTGAGATGCAATCGGATTTTGGAAAACTTGCCTGAGAAGACTCATTAAGAAACGGGGCCAAATCTTGTCTTTCATCTGCCCCACACTGCCCAAATTCAACAATATCGTATATAATTACAGTTCATTGGTTCAGTGTGTAGGAAAGAAACCCTTAGACATATGTGGAAGTGCCTGAACACAGAAGCAGAGAGGATCACTGATCCTGATCATTTGCGATGCTCAGCCACGAAGGGGCAGGTGCAGGACTGCCTGGCGTAAACTGGCCTGACACAGCTTGGTACACAGCTTCACTCTCCTTGCACCACGCTCCCTCTGAGGTTGTATTTGAGTTGTCTCCACTCAGAACAGAGGATTCTCAATAAATGTTGAATAAATCTAGCATATTGAAGATAGTGGTAATTTCAAGCATTTTTTTCTATGATTTTGTTATACTTGAGAAGAGAAATCACTTAAAGGAAATTCATGTATGAGGCTCATTTGTGCCTTTGAGACTAATTTTTTTCATCAACAAAGTAGGGATGATAACACCTGCCAGCAAGAGCCTTTGCATGGAAGGTGAAGGAGGAACCAAGCATTATCTCAATTGTTTTTCTCTGTCTTTTGTCTTATTACTTCAAAGTCGTTAGGTGGGTTTTTCCTTAGAAAAAACGAGGAAGAAGTCTAAAAATTGCCAAGGCAGAATCCATTCCTTTAAGCCTCGTTATTACACAGTGTAATTTTGATTCACATTATTGGGAGTGAACAGCACAAACTGAAAAGGTTTTCTTTAATCATTCAATTCATCACAATGTTCCCTCAAAGGAAAAAAAACAGTCAATAATAATGTTCAAATGTAGCAATTGCTCGGAAGTAAAATACAAAAGTTCTTTTTGCTCCTTGTTCATTTAAGTATTCAGTTTTTCTTCTGAAAAACAACCTTTCTTTCAAAGCTTTACTTTGACAAGCATCCTCAAGATTGATGGAAAGAAGTAATCACCTAGAACTCTGTTTTCAAATCTCTTTATGCCTTTATTTTAAGGTTGCAGCTCCCACAGGGAAATAGAAGACACACTATTTAAATTCATTCAAAGGTTTAAGAAGGCAGAAATTTTATTAGAGACTTATGGAAAAGAAAGAGGGGTGATTTTTAACAGACTAGAAAACAAAAAGAGAAAATTTGCCAAAAGCCCCCGGGTCAGAGTGGTGAGACATACATGGTTAACATGAAAATATATGAGACTCCATCCTTAAAAGTGAATGCATAGTCTTCTTAGAGAGGCAAAGCAAAGTACTTTTTTTCAGCTTTATTTAGTATACCTGACAAACAGGAATCATATATGTTTAATGTGTACAACTTAGTGTCTTGATATACGTCCGCCTTGTGCAGTGATTCCTGCAATCAAGCTAATTAACATATCCATTGCCTCACATAGTCCCCATTCTCTTTCCTGTTTGTTTTTTTTTTTTTAAAGATTTTATTTATTTATTTGATAGAGAGAGTGAGAGAGCACAAGCAGGGGGAACAGTAGAGGGAGAGGGAGAAGCAGGCTCCCCGCCAAGCAGGGAGCTCGATGCGGGGCTCGATCCCAGGACCCTGGGATCATGACCTGAGCCGAAGGCAGACGCTTAACCATCTGAGCCACCCAGGCGCCCCTTTCCTGTTTGTTTTGTGGTGAAAATACTTAAGATGACTCTCAGCAAATTTTGAGTATATAATACAGTGTTATTACCTAGAGTCACCATGCAGTATATGCTATCTGCAGAACTTATTCATCCTGCAAAACTGAAACTTTGTACCCTTTGACTGACATCTCCACATTGTCCCCACCCACCCACCAGCCTTTGGCCCTGCCATTCTGCTCTCTGCTTCGGTGAGTTCAACTTTTTCAGATCCCACATATAAGTGACATTGTGCATCATTTGTCTTTCAATGCCTGGCTTATATCACTTAGCACAATGTTCTTCACTTTCATCCATATTGCCATAAATGGCAGGCTTTCCTTCTTTTTTTAGGCTGAATAATATTCCCTTATGTTATCCATTTATCCATCAAACTAGATTTACTTTTATTGGCCTCTTGCAGCTACAACTCCATCCCTGCCCATGCTAGATAAACATCAAAATTCTTAAAGTAAAAAAAAAAAAAAAAAAAAGTCTATTTACAATATAAAACCCAGGTCTCCATTACTAGTTACTGTGTGAACTTGATCATAAGTGACTCCACCATTAACATGGGGTTGGAAACTTCCTAAGAAGTTATTACAATAATTATAGGAAAAATGCAAATAAAGTTCTTAATGCAGGACCCTGCATGTAGTAAGTGCTCAACAGGGTCAGGACTAAGGTGAGGCAAGTGATTATTTTTTATCTTGATTGTTGAAATTTGGGCACCCCCTCAAGCTTTCTGCCTGAGCCAACTACCTCCTACCCTCCCTCTAGTGACAGCCGGTGGTGTTCGTAAATGTTAGATTATTATTATCATTATGACTAGAAAGTTTATCTTGCATGGTTCTATGTCTCTGCATCTAAGACAGGCCTCATATCAGGTGCTCAAGATATGCTCAGTAGTTTAGAAGGACGATGAGGATGGGGCACCCAGCATTTCTACTTCTACTTTATTTTTTTTTAAAAGATTTTATTTATTTATTCATGAGAGACAGAGGGGGGGGGGGGAGGCAGGCTCCCTGGGGAGCAGGGAGCCTGATGTGGGACTCGATCCCAGGACCCTGGGATCATGACCTGAGCTGAAGGCAGATGCTTAACCAACAGAGCTACCCAGGTGCCCTCCACTTCTAAATTAAAAGATTAATAAGAATATATGATATTTAAAGACTGGTTTAGCTATTCCTAATTCTATCTAATAAGTGACCTTGAAAGAATAAGATTTTATGCCATTTATTCATTCACTTCTATATTTTATAGGTTTTAAGATAAAGGGGAGTTTTTAAATTCCAAATTATATAAAACTAAATAATACTCAGATTTGGAATTTCTATGGCTTTGTGATATACGAAGCAATAGATCATTCTCAGAATATTACATAAACTCTATTTGATTTGTTAATATAGGTCTAAAATGGCAGATAGTAAAAAGAAAATACATTCTACAAAAAATATTTTATAAATACTATAATTTGTGTATGTTAATATTAAAGGCTCACATTTCTTGTTATTTCTCAAATGCATTAGATTAGAATAATAGCTAAAAAGAATAAGTTTTTAACATTTGTAAATTTTAGAAATGTAAATTTCTCCAAAAAATACGTTATTTACTTTTTTAACATTTAACTTTTTGCAAAGAAAACAATTTAGACATAGAGCACAGAAAAGAATCTGCTTAGCAGGTTGCGAGTTACTATAGACATAAAAAGTTTAAGAGAAAAATGTGGGGTTTTTTGTTCCTATTTTTGGTCCCTTTGCCATCTGAACTTTCTTCAGCAAAGATTCTTGATGCCTATTTAAGTTTTAAATAAAATGCAGTTTCCTCTCGCTATTCATTTCGCTTCTCCTGGGTCAGTATACACCCCCAGTAATGATCAAACTATCTCCTAATTGGAAGGATTTAATTTATAATAAAATCTGTGGGAAAGGCTATACAAAGACAGTGCAAAAAAAAAAAAAAGAGTTTTCTTAGAAAGATAAGTCTAAAGATTTAAACTTCATACAAAATGGGCCACAAAAATGTCATTAAATTTGCACTATGACTGGTAAATTGGCATATGTCTAGTGAAAATGGGGACAACAATTCTCATTACAAGTACAAATAAGACAAACATGGGCCAGAACTTCCTGTTTTCACACTGGATGGTTTATATTGCTCATTATTTATTCACAATAAGCAGGGGATGGAGAGTAAATTGACCTCACCTTGGACCTTGGATGGCTTGAGATGTCAGGGAAGTGTTACAGTTCTCATTATAGGGAATAAAGAATTACAGATTATCTTCACTCCTGATACAGAGATAACTGAAGATCAGAAGCATAGTATACAAGGGTAAAAGTAAAAGTAGTTAAAACCCCAGAGTTTATTTTGATGATGTTTAAGGTCAAGCCATTTAAATAAAAAAACACCCCCTCTTGATTCTTTCCAACCTATTTTACAGAAGCTATTTCCCCTCCATATCCCCTCTGAGTGTTTTAGAGTGGGTTCCTAGTGCTTGAACTTACTTAGAAGAAATGGCCCTGGGCCAAGAACAGAGGAATTTCTCAAAATAATATACACCCATGTTCCTTTGCTAGGGCACCAATCATTCTATCTTTCTCAGTCTGGTCACCTTTATAGAGCTTTATAAAACATTCGATATCAGATATGGGAAAATTTTAACCATCCATTTCTTAACTATCACCATTTTTTTGATAGATCATTATATTTAATAGAACTATTAAAAGATTTTACATTTTACAAACTTATCGACAATCAAATCACTTTCATAACTTTTAAAATTATATTTAGACAAGACTGATACCTCATCAGAAATGTGTTCAAATTTCACAACCATTATCTCTAAAGAGCAATGCACTATGGAAGATACTGAGTATATTCCTCACCTGTGGCATTTACAACCCAAGACCAGAGATACACATAATGGAAAACACTAAGGTCAATAAAAGGTAGAGATGTTCCCATACACCCTCTGCCCCCACATTATCAACATCCCCACTGCAGGGGTACACTTTTTACAGTTTGTGAACCTACACTGACACAGCATAATCACCCGAAGTTTACGACAGGGCCCATAGTTTACCTTAGTGTTCACTCTTGGTGTTTGTTGTACATCCCATGGGTTTGGACTAATGTGTAATGATGTGTCCCCATCATTACAGTGCCATACAGAGTACTTTCACTGCCCTAAAAATCCTCTGTGCTCCACCTGTTCATCCCAGCAACCTTCACCTTTCTATCGTCTCCATAGTTTTGCCTTTCCCAGAATGTCACATGGTCGGTACTGGACAGTATACAATCTTCTCAGGTAGGCTTCTTTCACTATGTAACATGGACCTAGGGTTTCTCCGTGCCCTTTCCCGGCTTGGTAGCTCATTTCTTTTTAGTGCTAAATAATATTCTAATATCGGTATGTACAGTTTATTTAGCCATTCACCTGCTGAAGGATATCTTGTCTGCTTCCAAGTTTTGGAAATTATAAATAAAGGTGCTATAAACATCCATATGAAGGCTTTTATATGGACATAACTCTTTTCAACTCCTTTTGGATAAATACCAAGGAGTGCTATCGCTGGATTGTACGATAAAAGTATGTTTAGTTTCATAAAAAAAAAAATATCATCAAACTATCTTTCAAAGTGACTGTACCATTTTGCATTCCCACCAGCAAAAAATGGGAGTTCCTGCTGCTCCACATCCTAACCAGAATTTAATGTCGTCAGTGCTCTGGATTTAGGGTATTCTGATAGGTGTGTTGTGCTGGCTCACTGTTGTTTTAATTTGCATTTCCCTAATGACATTTAATGTGGAACATCTTCTCATATGTTTATTCACCACCTGTCTATCTTCTTTGGTGAGGTCTTTGTTAAGGTCTCTGATCAATTTTTTAATCATGTTGTTTTCTTATTGTTGAGTTTTAATAGTCCTTTGTATATTTTGGGTAACAGTCCTTCATCAGACATGCTTACTCTAGTAAATTGCCTTCATTGCTGACCCAGTAGTTTTGGGGATGAAACTTGGCAGGCTGATGTGTTGGCTTGCAACAAGGATAAAACTTCAGACCTCACAACTCTTGACCACAGCTACTTTGAAAAACTCGCAGTACTTCTAACCTGCGAAATTTTTTATATGTATGCATATACGTGGGTTTATACTTAACAAAATAAACACTACTGTGCACCAAAGAACATGCACAAAAATGTCCACGGCAGCTTAACTCAAAATATTCCAAACTATGAGCAATCAAATTATCCACCCACATAGAATAGTTAAATAAGTTGTCATATATTCATACAATGAAATACCACACAAGGAAAATAAATAAACTACTGACACCTGCAAGAATATGGATGTATCTCACAGATGTTAATATGAGTAAAAGAAATCTTACACAAAAGAGAATATACTGTATGATTCCGATTCCATAAAATTTAAGATAAGGTAAAACTCATGTGATGAAAACAATCTGAATAGTGGTTGTTCTTGGTGGGGTACACTGATTGGGATAGGATAAAAGAGCCTTCTAGAATAGTGAGAAAGCTCTGTATTTTACCTGAGGGAAGCGTGCATGGATGTATACATATGTAAAATGTCATACAACTGTAGAGTTTAGATTTCTGTACTTAATGTTAATTATAACTCAAGTTTTAAAAAATCTAAAATGGAAAACAAAGGGATGAAAATGCAAAGAATGTCCTTGAGACCCTTTCTTGTCTGTCAAAAGTTTACAGGTTTGATAGCCTGCTATGGATAAGCTATGAGGATGAGATGCTCCCACATATGCCTGACAGCATGTAGAACAATCCAGCAGCTTTGAAGGCTAATTGGCAACGTCTATCACAGTTACAGATGTGCATGTACCTGCCTCTTCACCCAGACACCCCACTTCTGGGAATTTATCACATATGAAAGGATGCTTGTATAAAGTAATTTATTGTTGCACTGCCCGGAGACATCCCAAATGGCCATGCCCAGGTAACTGCTGAAACACACCCTGAGTGCTCCACACAACAGAAGAGTACTCAGATGTAAAAGAGATGGAAAGCTCCCTGCACACGCCCATGGAAGAGGCTGTAGGAACCATGGTTAACTGAGAAAAGCAAGGTTCAGAGCCCTATGTTTAAACATGCCATTCATGTTTAATAAAGGGAAAAGAAGAGTATCTTTTCTTATTTGCTTTATTTGCACAAAGAAACCCAGAACAACACAGAAGGATGGGGAGGAGAGGGTACATGGGGTAAAGATAGGAACAAGATCACTCAGTGTGCGTTTTGTAACCTTATGCTGATCTTAAAACCATAAGAATGTGTTACCTCTTCAGAAAACTAAGCTAAAATTTTTAGATGGCGCTAGCTCAGATGGCTATATGTATTAAAAATAAAGTGAAATTAGATACCTATCTCTTACCATACCAAAGGAAGGAAGGAAGGAAGGGAGGGAGGGAGGGAGGAAGGAAGGAAGGAAGGAAGAAAAGAAGGAAGGAAAGAGAAAGAAAGAAAGAAAGAAAGAAAGAAAGAAAGAAAGAAAGAAAGAAAGAAAGAAAGAAAGAAAGAAAAAAGAAAGAAAGAAAAAAGAAAGAAAGAAAGCAAAATTGCAGAAAGAAAAAGCAAAATTGCAGAAAGAAAACTTCAGGGTTTAAAAGGAAATATAGGAAAACATTTTTATAACATAAGAGCTAGGAAGGATTTCTTTAAAATATATAGAGACAAGTCAGACATGAAGGACACTACTGCATTAAATTTAAAATATATGCAGAAAAAAACCCACCATAAATAAATTGAAAAGCACAGATTGTGAGATGGTATTTGCAATGCGAATAAACCACAAAGTATTTTTACAGAACATTCATAAACAGCCCCTTCAAACCAATAAGACATAGACAAACAACCCAAGGGAAAAAGCGAACAAGGTACCCAGAAGGGAAGAAACCTGAATGATCAATAAACATATGGGGAAGAAAGACACTAGTGTAATTATCTGGGAAATGCAGTATAAAAGTGAGACACTTAAGACATCTGTCAGATATGTAAAATTTTAAGTATGATAACTAGAAATATTGATTAGGATGTGGGAAATGGAATTATACTTTGTAAAATGATACCAAGAGTTTTGGGCAACTTGATAGATCTGGCAAAGTTGAAGTTGACTTTTGGTCCAACTGTTCCACTTCTGTCAGTCTCACCTAGAGAAATTCTCACACATGTGCATAAGACACCCCTCCCCAAAAAGCGAACACAACTTAACTGTAACTCAGGAGCCGGATAAATAAACCATGATTCATTCATTCAGTGAACCACTGCACAGTGGTTAAATTAAGGTACTAAACATACAAGTATCAATGTGGGTTAATCTTAAAGACATTTGGGGATCAGAAAAGAAAAGCCAAGTTTCAAAAGGATATGTACAATATGGTGTCATTTGTGTGAAAATTTCACACTTGGGTTTATGCAAAATCTTTATGGGTACATAAATATGTGATAAACATAACAATTTGGAAGTAGGCTTAATACAAATTAATGTAAAAATAGTAATCGATTTTGGAGGAAAGCAAGCTAATGAGATCGGGTCACCCATTCAACAAGTGTGTATTAAGGACTTACTATGTGCCAGACACATAGGTATGAGAGATGCCATGGTGAACAAAACAAATTCAGGAAGTTTATCTTCCAGGTCCAAGGATGGGAGAGAGACAAACAAAAAATATGTGATGATCTCAGTTGTCCATATATACAATGGAAAAAATGGAGCAGAAGGAGAGAATGTCAGTAGCAGTGCAGGGGATACGTGTGGGAATATCTCCAAGAGGATGTGCCATCGAGCAGTGATCCAACGGAAGAGAGGGAGGGAGTCAGTGAAGATCTGGGGAACAGCGATCGAGACAGAAGAGCCCAGAGCAGGAAATGAGCTTGATGTGCTCAAGGAGCAGCAGATAGGCTGGGGCTGGTGGGAGGCAGGAGGCCAATGAGGCCACTGGTCCAGACCGTGTTGGGCGCTGGTAGCCACTGTGACCAATGTGGCTACATGTGGGTGCTCTTGACCCCTGTAGACCCGTCTGTAAGACCATAGGCCTGGGATTCTAGTTCAGTCTTCGAGCAAGACACCTGACATCTGCCTGGCTTGGCCTTCTCATCTGGAGACAGACCCCCACTCCAAAGGGCTGCCACTAGGGTGTGTATGCCTAAAGCCCCCAGCCAGATGCCCCTCACAGAGGAAGCATTTGGAGAATGTCAGCTGCAGGAACCATGGCCATGAATGATGCTGCAGTCGCTGTGTCGTTCCTTTAGCCAATGCCAGATCAATACAAGGGGAGAATTATGAGGCAATCAGACCTAAACATGCCATAGAGCACCCTCTAGGAAGCAGGTCATGTGTGATCACATCACGACATTTTCATGCAGAAAGGAGAAAGGGCCCTGAATTTGATCCTTGCTCTGTCTCTGTCTGCTCTGTGATCCTGAACAGTCACTAAAACGTTCCCAGCACCAGTTGCTTAATCCAAAAATGAAGATACGATCTGCCCTATCTCTTCTCGGGGCTTTGGGGATCAGGAGGTAAGGGATATTAGAGCACTTAAAGAGCAAGTGGGAAAGCATGACTGCCTCCCCTGTCAGAGTTTTGCAACAGAATGCTCAGAAATGCCTCAATCGCATCAACAGCCAGGTGAACTCAGCATTGAGTTGAGAATCAGCAGCTACAGGTCCAATTCCCGCCTTCCCCACAGAAATCCTAACATGGCTTAGAAATGCCCTGAACTTCTCCTATCTCCACACCCCACAACCAGCTTTTTGTTCTCTCTCTGCAAAAGAAATATGTAATTCTCAATATCATGCCAACATGAGGAGAGACCTGCAGCCATTTGCATGATATGCCAGGAGCCAAACCTCTATAACTATGAGACTTGGGGTAAATTATTAAACATTTCCAAACTCCATAAATGGAGAAAAGTGAAACTTCATGTGTAGAATAGTTGGAAGCATTAAATGTAATAGTTTGGGTGGAATGTCTTGGGCCATGTTTAACACATAGTAAGTTCGCAATGAATGTGTGCTCCCTTCTCCTGAAAGCCTATGGTGATCCTGTCTTTCACCATGTTCTCTGTAACCAGGGATTACTCTTTTCTTTAGGTTAGGTACCATAGCTCTGAGAATGCCTTCTTAAAACCAAAAGGAAATACCAACACACACCTATTACAATGACTAGAACTGAAGAGCATGGTAACAGCAAACACTGACAACGTGAAGCAACCAGAACGTTGGTAAGCTACACGGATCAAACCGTGGAGAGATGACTCACAAGAGAAGTATGAGTCCATCAGTTTTGCCGTCTTAGTTTTCAACCTGTTCATCTCATTCCTTTTTAGCGTTTGCAGTGGCTGGGAGCAAAAGCGGAAGGGCATGACGTTTGATTCTTTTGTAGTGGGGGAAACATGTTCCTTTAGATTGAGCAAGAAAGGCTCAGATCACAGAGGAACAGATGAGTGAAGGGGAGAAAACCTTCATGGTATTTTGGGTACCAAAGACAAGAGACAGCAGGGCAGAGAAATCCAAAGGGAGGAGATGAAAGCCGAGAAGGAAGGCACCCAACACCAACTTGACAACCCAGATGATCTATGAAGCATCCCCCAATTATGATGATAAGAAAATCATTAAGCATACACAGTCCTATGTTGAAAATATTTTTTGTGCACAACCCGGAAAATAAATGACAATTTGAAGAGCTTCACTTACATATGCATAGTGTTTTATAGTTGGCAAAGTACGGTGTATGTTAATTTCTGAATGCTCTGAATAATGGACATTATTTCAGTTTTATAGATGAGGAAACTGGAGCTTCCACAGCCTCAGTTACCCATGACCAAAGAGCTAGTAAGTGGCAACGATATGCTCGAGCAGCCCTCCAATCCTAAACCAGGGATTCTTTCTTCTGTGCCAGTGGTTCTTAACTGGGGGATGATACTGCACTGCAGGGCCTACCGGCAATGTCTGAAGACATTTTTGATTGTCACAACTCGGAGAGGGTGGTGAGTGATGCTCCTGTCATCTGGTGGTGGAGGCCGGCGATGCTGTTGTTACTCTGACAGTGTAACAACAGCCCTCTAACAAAGAATTATCCATCCCAAATATCCATAAAGCCAAGTTTGAGAAACCTTGCTAGCTTCCCAGGTATATGTTGCAAAACTGGTATTGTAAACAGCTTTTTCTCCAACTTGGAGGCAACAGTAATAGAAGTATAACAAAAACAAATGAATTTTGCCTCTTCTTCCCTTTCTTATTGGTTTCGCCATCACCCAGGACCAACGCTGGTCTCTGTTTGCTTCTAACTTCACGTCACAGCTAGTCGCTGGTGTGTGGTTGTACATACTACCGTGGACTGTGAGTCCATTGATCAAGATAATAGTAGGTATTCAGTGGCAACAAAACAAATAAACAAAAACTAAATAGGAAAACAAAGATTAATTCCTCATTCACATTATATGTCCAAAAAGTGTTGGTGGGGTCCCTGTTCCACAAATCTTCATGGACACCAGAGGACTCGCCATCTGGGAACGGAGTCTGCAGCACATGGAACCTTCAACCGCATGATAGGAGACAGCTTGGAGGCGGCACGCTAGTCGCTCAAGACTCCACAGCCCACCACCCAGAACTAAGAGAGTACAGGGAGGCTGGAAATAAACATCAGGGGGCGCTTGGAATAGAAGTTGCCCCCTCTGCTGCGGAGAATACCCTGCACTCACTCTTTAGAGATGGTAATTTAATAGGAGATGGGCATTTCTAGGAGGATTTTAAGCACAGGAATTCTAGAAGAGGGCAAGAACTGCACACAGACTTCTTCTCAAATGCAATTCTGACTGCTGCAGTGGCTTGTGCTAAGCAGGACTCAGGCTGAGCCCCAGACCAGCAGGTAATTGGAATCAAGGTCGAGGTTAAGGGCGCTGTGCTCTAGGCTGCCAGCTCTGTCCAAGACTTCTGCTCCAGCCACAGGTTCTCAGATGCCCGCAGACAGCTTCCCTGCAGACCAGCTAGCTACAAATTCAGGCATGCCCGTGGATTCTCTCAGGTTTGCTAATTTGCTAGAATGATTCACAGAATTCAGGAAAACACCATACTCACAATCACAGGGGTTTTTTATAGCAAAGGAATAACAATCAGAGCCTGATTGAAGAAGAGACACTACCATTGACGAATGTCAGTGTCCCCCAAGTTCATGTTGAACCCCCACTGAGATGGTATTAGGAAGCAGGCCTTTGGGAGGTGACACGGTCATGAGGATGGAGCCCTCATGAATGGGATTAGTGCTCTTACAAAAGAGGCCCCAGAGAGTTCCTTACCCCTCCACCATGTGAGGACATGGGGAACATCTATGGTCCAGGAAGCTCTCACCAGATACTACATTGGCCAGTGCCATGGTCTTCGATTTTCCCAGCCTCCAGAACTGTGAGAAATAAATTTCTATTGTGATATGCCAACCATTTTATGGTGTTTTTGTCATAGCAGCCCAAACAGACTAAGACACATGGGGTGGAATCTGGAGTTAGGAAGGTTCCGCCCTCAGAGACACCTGACCCTCCTGGCATCTGTCTATGGCAATATGCACACAGAGCATTAACACCTCGGGTCCTCTGAGTTCGGTGTCCAGAGTCCATGTTGGGGTTTCCTTAGACAGGCACGACTGATTGAATCATTGCCCAAGTGGCTATCCAACGTGCCTTCCCTCAAATCACATGGTCGGTTTTTCTGGTTTGGCAGCCCCCACCCTGAGTCATGTACTTAGCATGAGATACCAGGTATGGTCAAGGAGCCCACCATAAATCATGAAGTCCTTCCTATCACTCGGATAATTTCTTGGGTTTAGAGGTTACCTCCCGGGAGCCAGGGACAAATGACAGACATCCTTTTGTGTAAAGCTAATTTTTCACTAAGCAGCAGGAAATACTAAGAATGTTAGTAATGATTTTATTATTAATGAGTTCACATATAATTTCATAAATAGTTTATTATCAGTGATACTATTTATTAAGAGCAAATTATGTGCCAGGTCCTGTGGTAAATATTTTCTATAGGGATTTCATTCACTCCTCATAAAAACCTTGGAGGTGGGTATTATTTGCTGATGGGGAGACTTAGTTTTATAAGGTAACTTGTTCACCTATTGTTAGAGGAGGGGCCGTCGAAGCCACAGGCCTGACTCCAGCACCTGTGATCCTAACCACTCTGCTATGTCACTGTGACCAATGACCGCTGTTCATCTTGGGCACAGGAGTGGTACACAGGGGCACAGTTATGTGCCTAAGACAGGTTTCTTGAAGGCAAGGAGTGGATGTGTGAGGTTTAGTTCCCAGGCCCACACCAGCCCCACATTTGCTATCAGCTCTGCAGTCAGTCTCCCCCACTCCTAACCCTACAGCATCTCAGGGGACGCCCCCCCGCCCCCTGCCAGCTAACAGAGTTGGAACATGCTCAGAGCTGAGGAGAAGGGCCCCTGAACTGATCAGCTCAGGCCACATTTGCCATCATCTTTGGTCCTCAGAGTTTTCTAGAGGTTGACATTAAAGACCTCCAGGATTGCTGTTTAAAAGTTGAAGTATTTCTAAGAGTCCCTCCTGGCTCAAGCAGCTATTTCAAATCTCCTAAAAGCAGCGAATTTGGCAACACTGGGAAGCAGCCCTAGGTTAACTGTTTATTTTGGACAGAGGCATCAAAAATGAATCCAGTGTCATTTATCTGTTGTTCATTGGACACTAGTGGTCAAATGTGCCCAAGTTGGGATCAATACTCAACAAAGGAAAGAGGTCCCAGAGACCATGAGCCACAGTGATCCTTAAAAGGAAGCTGTTCATAGTCAAGACTCAAAAGCCTATCTTTCCCATCCTATTTTCAAATCACGATATGCATTTTAAAAGTTGTACTTTCCTCAAACCCAGGCACAGCCACTCCGAAAATTGTGCTTTTGTTGCATCCCGTCCATAGGCTGCTGTATTTCTTAGAATTTCTGATTATGCAAAACTCTGATTCAGTCATTCCATCTCAGGATATTGTCAGAGTTTCTTGGAAATAGTCATTTCCTGACTAACTAACGTAAGAATAAAAATTGGCGAAGGTAAAATATGGCAGGGAAGACACTGGAAATGTGTCTGTAATAAATTCACAGCCCTGTTCCAACTCGCATAAGACCTATTGCAATGAGGGTTCTCAGTGTTTTCTGTATCCAAGATAATGTATGATCTTACTTCACGTTTAGGATTCACTGGAAGAGTGGCAAAAGTCATGAGAGGGGTCTGGTCTGGTCCCCTTGGATTAGGTGGAAGATTGCCATGAATGCTACTTTCAGTAGAAAGCTGCAAGAAACAGTAAAGGGAGCTTGAGATTCAAAACTAGGGCTCTGAGCATCAGAATTAGGACTCAAGGAGGAGGGTGGCCTGGCAAGGACAGCAGTGAAGGGCGAGATAGGAGACACAGCGCCACTAGGGGACAGCACCTTGCTGTTAGGAAGGCCTGGGTCTGAGTGGGTCTTGCACACCTTCCCCTTTCACAGCCCACACATCTGCCCCTCACACACCTGCCCCTTGCACACCTGCTCCTCACAAAGCTCTGGGGAACTTGCCCCAAGCTCTCAGCTGGGGCGGGGGCAGGGGCAGGCTCCTTTGTAGGAACATGAAAACTAACTCAGGGAGCAGCTGGGGGGGACCCGGAGGGAAGAGCTGCAGGAAGACTCCCTGGGCCATTCAAAACTGACCCTTTATTCTCAGTAGATGCTGGGGGACCACAAATGCCTGCCTGTCAGTCCCCTGAGACAGGTGGGTTGGAAATAAGACAACAGCTGGAATAGTCAGGTCAGCAGGTGTGTAGTTCAGGTCCTTCCAGGAAGAAGTTGGAGTATGAGGGTTTCTCCCTGGAGTGAGCTAGAGGATGGGGAGTCCTGGGGAGTGTTAACATCATGGGGGATGTCTGAGGTCCTTCTGCTTGCAGGGAGATTTCTCTCCAGTGGGAGAGGGAATGGTAACGGTAAGAAGAGGACCGAGCAAACGTGTCCACAGCGCAGCCATGAAGGGACCGCACAAACATGGTAGCGGGAGAGCCTCCAGGACCAACGCTGAACCCACCTCCCGGGACCCATGTGTGGGGAGACAGAGGGACAGGAGAGTCCCCAGAATCCCACTGACTGACTGCCACTTTCATTGCAGAGCACTTTATTTCCCTGTTACGGGCCGCACCTTGGGAGACAGAGCTCATCCAGAAGAAAGAGAACAGAACAAGGATCAGTTAGATCCCAGACAAGAGGTTTCTTTTGATATAACTCATTGTACCTCTTTTATTTCTTTTCCCATAGGAAGAAAGGGGCACTTTTAAAAACTATTTTATTTTATTATTTTATTTCCAATAAACACCTTTCCTCAGAAGCGTTTGTGATGGGTTGAATTGTGCCTCCTAAAATGATACGTCCAAGTTCAGTCCCCTTGGGACCTGTAGAATGTGATCATATTTGAAAACAGGATCTTTGTAGATGTGCTCAAGTTATAGTGAGGTTGCAGGAGATTAGGGCGGGCCCCAACCTAGTGACTGTTTCCTTACGGGGGTGGCAATGGGGGGAGGTTCAGGCGTGGAGACACAGAGGGAGAAGACCCAGTGAAGGCAGGGACAGACTAGAGTGTTGGGTCTACGAGAAAGAGAATGCCAGGGTGGCCGGCAACGCCCAGAGGCTAAGAGAGGCATGGAACAGATTCTCCACAGGGAAGCAACCCACCTGACTTTAATTTCAGACTGCAGTGTCCAGAACTGTGAGAGAATATATTTCTGTTGTCTTAAGCCACCCAGTTTGTGATCATTCATCATGGTGGCCCCAGGAAACTGATACAACATCATTTAAATTTTTTTCAAAACAAGTAAATTAGGGGCACCTGGGTGGCTCAGTCATTAAGCGTCTGCCTTCAGCTCAGGTCATGATCCTGGGGTCCTGGGATCGAGCCCCACATAGGGCTCCCTGCTCAGCGGGAAGCCTGCTTCTCCCTCTCCCACTCCCCCTGCTTGTGTTCCCTCTCTCACTGTGTCTTTCTCTGTCAAATAAATAAATAAAATCTTTAAAAAAAAAAAAACCTGTAAATTATAAGGTTTATGAAGCATATCAGTCATCACTTAGGTGAATTTACTGCTCATACTTGTTACCCGTGGTTTTGTCACTTATTTTACCTCTGTCCTCTGTAATTCCTGTCTCTGACCCAGCTGTCACTATGGCCTTGGACAGGGTGCTTCCCCGTGTCTCTATCTCTCCCCCCATCTCTCTCTCTGTCTCTATCTCTCCCCATCTCTCTGTCTCTGGCTCTCTGTCTCTGTGTCTCTCGCCCTTCTCTGTGTCTGTCTCTATCTCTGTCTCCCCCACCTCCCCCCATGTCTCTCTCTTTCTGTCTCTCTCTCTCCCTCTGTGTCTCTGTCTCTCTCCCCCATCTCTCTGTCTCTGGCTCTCTGTCTCTGTGTCTACTTCCCTTCTCTGTGTCTGCCTCTGTCTCTCTGTCTCCCCTCTCCCCCTGTCTCTCTGTCTCTGTCTCTCTCTCTCCTGGCACCATGCTGCATGCTGAGTGCAAGGGCATGAACACAGTGGGCTGAGCCCAGCCCTCAAACAGCTTATCCCTGGAAGTTCTTCCAAGCAGTATCTCTGTCTGTCGGCTGGGGGTAGAGTATTTAAAAGTCATGCTGTCTTTATTTCCAAAACAGAAGAGAGAGCACCTACATGACAGTCCTTTTATCAACAGAAATAGATGCCAACTGCTATCTTTTTCTTAAGATATGTTCTTTTGGAAAAGGAGGCAGGTGAAGAAATATTCAAATCAGTAACAAAGGAGTCAAGCGGATCACTAGACTGTGGCAGCGGTGGGCATGGACCCTGTGGGCCACCAGCACCTACCAAGTGTTTACTTGGAGTAGTTTACTGGGCACAAGGCCCAGAGGCAGGAGAGATTCTAAACAGATCAGAAACTAGCTGCTACTTATAAGAATGTCATCACTAATACAGAAGGAAGAATCCCATCAAATTAAGTTTTTCTGAACTTGAGAAGTCCTTGGGGACACAATAAACAAATGAAAAAGGTAACACATGAGAATACTCACAGGAGAAAACCAAAAAGAACAAATCAATATGTACAAACCCTTGCTGATTTGGGCTAACTGAAAGGCCAATATTAATTAGTGAAAGGTCGGAAATATAGAACCTAACCTAAAAATATCTGTTCATTACTCTCAAGTTCACTTGGAAGCACACACCAACCTGCGCCTGCCAATAACAGGAATTGGAAACCAGTATGCCCAGTGACTTGCTGGATCTAGGAGAAGTTTCACTGAATCTGGGTTCTAGAGCAATCCAACAGCGCATGGAGAGAGTGTGGTGTGTCCCCAGCAAGAAGCCAGGGTCCAGACCTGGAACGAGGGGCTCCAACAGCAGGGTTCCAGGAACCTCACACGCCGCACAGAATGAACCAATGCCTTGAGGCAGGTGGGAGTCCAGGCCAGGAGGCCGAGGCTGGGTTCCAATCCCAGCTTCCTTCTTACCAGCTGCATAAATAAATGTGGGCGCGTGACCTGACTGCTCTTTGCCTCCACACCCTCCTCAGTGATGGCACGAGGGTGCTGAGTGAAGTCAGGCACTTCTTCCACCACACCTGCGACCACCACCTCTGTGAGGCCCTTGTAGCCGAGGCTGGACAAAGAGATCCAGCCAGAGCAGTGACTTTAGTAACCCCATGGGCCAGTGGTCCACAGTTGCCCTTGAGCCACCTGCAATCCTAAAGCCTCCACCATAGAACTGGACTCCCCCCACCCCTGCCTCCAGGGCACTCTCATCCAATCTCCTGGCAGAGTAAGCAACCCACGGTTATCCCAACCGGGGCAAAGCTGGCCCACGGTGCACCAGCTGCCCCCAAGTGGCTGGCCCCCAACAGAGGCTACCAGTCAGCAGTGGGGGTGGTATCTAAATGTGCCGTGGTGTGGGAGCCATGCTGACAGGTCGTGGCCTGGCCGTCACGCCCAGCACCTCGGCCACTCTATTTACGGCCCGTGCCAAAGCACCGGAGCCAAGCACAGAGGCTGGCTGATGCCCACGGGACAGGCCCCCTTCCTGACAGGTGCTGTGTCTCCAGCGTTGTGTTCTTGAGTGCCATCAGCATTTCACAAGGTGCTCACACGTGTTCCCCCTGCCATGCGATCACTGAAACCCTCTTCCTCCATGGATGTGCGGCCTGTCATCATCCTCCGGGTCCCTCACCCCAGAACTGCTCAGAAAAGAGGAAAGTTTGTTCACCAGCTCAGACTTCATTTGCCAGTTGTGATCCAATAGGTCACATATACCTCTCTACTGTTGGGTTTGCACCTGAGCCCCACACCTCAGCCTCCGAGAAGCCAGGGAGTAGAAAGAGTATGTCATGAAACCATGTGAAATTTCATCAGGTTACATTGTGTGGAGTGGCTTCCAGCAATATGAATGGAGTAGAAGATAAGCAAGCAGAGAGGATGTGAAGCACAAGCCACGTCTGATCTAGAAGTATAGAAGCTTAGAAATAAGAAAACCAAAAAGGCAAAAAAAAGTTAGTAATAGTCTTTTGGTACCATCCACTTCTCATAGCAGAAGCAGTCTATTTGTGGCCCTAGATGCAGCAGATGACCCTCATGTGCCATGAAAATTTGAGCATGTGACTGATTCCCCTTGCTCTTAATTCCATGCTCACCACGCTTACTATCTAAATATAATTTGGCCTCCGCGTGACTCAGCTTCAGGAGAATGCACTAGAGAGAATGTGATTTTCTTGTCCTTATGGCAATTACAGTCTTCATTATAAATTAATTAGGGCAATAGGATTTGATACATCAGACTCTTGTGAACTATGAGACTGAGTCAGCAGTCCCAGGGCCAATAACCACAAACAAGATTGACTTTTGAGACTGAAATGCTCTTGCTGTGAGCAGGGAGAGAAGTGGGAAGAGAAAAATTTTCAGGGATCCAAGTTACTAAGGTTTGAATGAGCCTGGAGGAAAGGGGCTAGTAAAATTGCATTATTTGATTTGATCTGTGTCAATGGACTGTTAAATCTTCGAAAACTGCAATTTATGGCATCCATAGAGAGTGACTCAGTCTGTCATTAGGTAAAAGCCTCCTTTGAACTTTGTAGGTAAGGCCCAAGAGGAGGTGATTTGCAGTATAAAATGACTCCAGATAAGAACTGTGTTGTGCGTGTGTGTGTGTGTAGAACACTGAACACAAGATCCACTCTCTTAGCAGATCCTTAAGTGTGCTCTGCAGCGTAGTTAACTATGGGCGCGCAGAGCTCTAGAGCCGATTCACCTGGCATGACTGAAACTTTCTACCCACGCAACAGCAGCTTCCATTTCCCTCTCCCCCAGCCCCTGGCGTCCACCAATCTACCCTCTGTTTCTGTACGTTTGACGACTTTAGATACTTCAGTAAGTGGATTTGTGCAGTACTGGTCCTGCTGTGTCTGGCTTATTTCAGTCAACGTCACACCCTCCAGGTTCATCCACGTCGTCCCAAATGGCAGGATTTCCTTCTTTTAGTGCTGAGTGACACCCCATTGCATGTATGGACTATCTTCTCTTCATCCATTCATCCGTCCATAGATATTTCGATTATTCCCGCATCTCAGCTATGGAGAACACAGCTGCAAACATGGGAGCCCTAATACCTCCTTGAGATCCTGATTTCAATTCTTTTGAACACCCAGCTGTGGAAGTGCTGAATCATACGGCAATTCTATTTTAATTTTTTGAGGAGCCTCCACATTGTTTCCTCAACGGCTTCACTATTTTACACACCCCAACAACGAACAAGGGTTTTAACTTCCCCATCTTCTCGCTAACACTTGTTATCTTTTGCTGTTTTTTGATGCTTGCCTTCCTAATTTGTACGAGATCCTCTCTCGTTGTGACATTGATTTGCATTTCCTGACAATGTTCCTGATGATTCCTGATGATATAGGACCGTTTCATATATGCTCTGGCCACTTGTATGTTTTCTTTGGAGAAATGTCAATTCAAGTCCTTTGCTCATTTTTAAATCATGTTATTTGGGGGTTCTTTTTGCTATTGAGTTGTTGGATATTCACCTGTTATCAGATCCATATGGTTTGTAAAATATCTCCCATTCCAGAGATTGCTTTTTCACTCTGCTGTTTCCTTTGCTGTGCAGAGGCTTTTTAGTTTGATATAGTCCCACTTGCCTATTTTTGCTTTTGTTGCCTATGTTTTTTGGTGATATATTCAAGAAACTTAATCATTGCCTAGACCAATGTCATGACGCTTTTCCCCTGTTTACTTGAAGAGTTTTATAGATTCAGGTCTTACATTTAAAGCTTTAATCCATATTGAGTTGATTTTTGCATATGGTGTAAGAGAAGGGGATAAAGAATTTCATTCTTTTGCATGGGGATATCCAGTCTTCCCAACACTGGATATTTTGTTGATGACCGATAATATGCTGGCCTCTCCCGGCCTTCAAGTGAGGCTTTTAGTCAGTGTTTTTACAACCTGAGAATATGCAAAAACAAGCCGGGAAGGAGTCAGAACTTATTATATGCAAAATACTACACATAAAAAATGGAAGGGGCATTCAAGAGCAGAGGGGAAAAGAAAACACACCCTGTGTAGGTGAAGAAGTGAGCATGAGCAGCATCATATTGGGATGTTTTATGTTGAGTCCTAGGGCCACAGGGCATCTGCCTTCAGAGTAGGATTTGTAATTCATAGAATAGCCATGGGAGCTTTAAATCCATCCCTTGATTTCACATTTCTTCCTTGGCCAAAAAAAAAAAGAAAGAAAGAAAGAAAAGAAAAACCAACTTATTTCCCAGGTCCTGATAAGAGGATTGAGGTTCTTTGGTAAGTAGAGATGTTCTGTCACTATTACAGAAAAGGGTCCATTTGCTAGGAAAATAACCACGCCCCTCTGCCATCTACAAGCATCCCACACTTCTGGGTGTTTGGGCATAAAGGGCTATTTAAGCAAGCAGTTCTATTGCTTTTAGGATATGAAGCAATAAACAACAGCTGTGATTATTTAAATGCTGAAGTGGAACTGAATCAGTTTAATTAATCACAAAAGACATTTACTGCAAGTAAGCTGCAGAGGCAAAGACATAACTGTGATTATACCAAATGGGGGAAACCAGAGAACGTTGCTCTTAACTTCCTTGGGAGTGGTTTGAAAATACAGATGTAACTGCCCTTCTCGTTTGCTCTGGTAATTTACTGTACATATTTCAGGAGTGTATTGAATGCAGTCAACAATGTTAACTGGTTAGGAATGAGTGCAAATCACAGAATTTCAACAAGGTAGAGGGTTTCTTCCTCTATAATTCAAAATGAAGAGTAGTTCCGAGACTTCTTAGGGAAGATGGAGAAAAATTATGATGGTTAAACTGACAGAGGATGAAGCAGAGAGAAAAGGGAATCCTCACTGTCAAGAGATTCTTAGAGAAAGTGTCTCATAGACGGAGCCTGTTTGGCTATTAGCTGTAGAGGTAGGATTGCCAGATAACTTAAAATTTCAAGGGAAAAACATGCTATGTGTTGCTTAACTGAAATTCAGATTTAACTGGGTGTTCTGTATTTTTTCTATGCTATACCTGGCAACCCAACTTAGAGGTCACTCAGTCTAACTGGATGACTCTTCCAATAAAATAATATTTCCTGAAAGAGTTGGTATAATGCGTATTTCAGCTAGTTCCAAGAGTAAAATGTATCACAAAACAAGAAGAGAAATCTCCTATGTCCAGGGTGAATTAAGTGCATCCTGTGGAGCAGTAAGTGGAGGGACCTTGGTGGAGTCACCTAATGTCCTCATGTCTCTCTTAGCAGGAGGATCTTATTATACTCAGGGTAATTATTACCTGGGTAGTCATTACCCCTGATGTAGGCAGCAGGTGAGGTGTTTACCTCTTATTCCTGGTCTTCATACTCTAACTCCATAAAACACAACCTAATTGCAAAAAGTCAGACTCGGACAATCTGGCCACCTGCCCCTGTGGGAGACAAGCAAGGATAGAGCAACAGAGAATTTAAGGTCACTCAGCATAAGCCGAGAAAGAGAAAGGAAGCTGGGTGCCACGAGAAAATGAGATCGTTCCCATGACATTTCAAAGATTCGGCCTTGCAGAGCATATGAGAAACGTCCTCTGTTAAAGCAGAGCAAACAGTTTGCTGTGGAAGCATGTGCAGAGAACATCAAGGCCCCTCTTCCTCTGGCCTACTGAGAAGCGGGAACTTGAGGCTTATGATTGGTCTCTTGATTCCCTCATAGCTTTGTAAGGAAATCTCCACCTGAGAATCAGAAGCTTAGGGCAGGGATCAGGCGACTACCCGATGTGACGATGTCACTTCTGCAAGAAGTCACGGGGGAAAAGCAATGGGCCTGCCTGCAAGAACCCACTCCCTCTGTGACCAGGGAACGTAATGGAGCTGTTCGGAGATGGGTTGCCAAATCCACAGTGAAAGCCAGTGAGGGCTGATGTTTAAGTTTATTTAACCAACTTCTGCTTCAGGAAATTGCTAAACATTTAAAATAGTCAGCCTCCTCACCATCAAATCCCAGAGTTTGTTAAGGAATCCTGCAGCTGCTGAACTCAAACTGGTCCCGCCCTGATGCTCCACAAGCAATACAGCATCCCTCTGACACATTCTGTACAGCTCATTTAATCCAAATACTGTCAGACATCGAGGACACCATGGAGATTGGCCCAGCCCAGCCCCACTGCAGCCCCCTACCCCCTCCTCCACCCTGGGAGAGCCAGGTGCCAGGCAGTGGGGGCTGGCTAAAAGAGCTAGTCTTAATAGAGTCACAGCGGGGTAGGGGTAAAGTGAAAATACATTATCTAAAGACAGGTAGCTTGGCTTATTTATGTAATGAAGGAAAAACAAAGAAATGTGCCTAACAGAGAACGTATGCTGAATGGCCGATTCTACTCACCTTACAAAGAAAAACACAGTCAAGGTTATAGCTGACTTGCTAGCCTTGACTTGTAATTCATTACAAGGGCCGTCCTTGACAAGGCTGGGATTCTTTGGCTCTGTCCATAAAAAGCCATCACTGTAGCCCTGGCTGTTGAGTGACGCATGGTCTCCCCTCCTCCACAGGGCTGGGGAGCTGCCCCCCAGTGAAGGATGCACTCCTGTGGGACACCAGCTAGAAGCTAGCCCTCTACTGCCCGTGCTGGTCAACATCGCCGGTCAACACCGCCGGTCAACACCGCCAATCCGCTGGCACAGCCCATCTGAGAGGCACCAGCTCGAACCTGCTGGCTGCAAACTGTTCACAGGGCCAGGAACACCTCTGACAGGCACTGCATCTGTGCTGCAGGTTTGAAAAAAAATTAGGGCAGAAGTAATTCTAAAAAATGCTTGCAGCAATTGCCATGGAGTTAGAACGCTGCGTGGATTCTGCCCCCTCCCTTCTTTCTTAATGCGGTCATTATGGAGCTAATGGTCTAATTAGAACATTCATGTCGCCCAGCACTGTGCCCTTCTGGCTTGAGAACTCCGGGTTTGCAAAGCCCTAACTTTCTAGAGTCTAACTCAGTGTTAAATGTAAAGAAGGGGTAGCACAAACTGGAGGCGTGAAGTCGGAAGGCAGCTCAGAGCACCACAGACGTTCCGGGGACAATCCCTGTGACCTTGGAAGAGGCAGCAAAGCCCCGTGTCCCTCACACCCTACAGCAGCAGTGCCTTGAGTCAATAAGCAGTGGACTTAGCGATGCGTCCTCCTGGGGAGGTGGCGGATGAGGCATCCATCATGTCGTTCTCTCAGCCTGTTCCAAGGAGCGAGCCTCAGAGAGCTGGAAGGCTACTTCCCAGGCGCATTAGGCATCTGTCCTGTGGCGAGGTACAGCTGTCACCCTGCACAAGGCCAAGGGGGGGCAGAGCGAAAGGCGGGTGCAGAGCACATACCTGGAGGCGAGGCAGGGCCTCGGCCTCAGAGCACAGAGACGCAAGGCTCTCCTCTGCTCTCCGGTGTTGGCGGGCTCAAAGTCAGCCCTGGGGCTCCAGCCAGGTCCAGGGAGGCAGTAATCAAGAACAAACACCCCTAGGGTGCCTGGGTGGCTCAGTCGGTTAAGCGTCTGCCTTCAGCTCAGGTCATGATCCCAGGGTCCTGGGATCGAGTCCCACATCGGGCTCCCTGCTCAGCGGGGAGTCTGCTTCTCCCTCTGCCTGCCGCTCCCCCTGCTTGTGCTCTCTCTGTGTCAAATAAATAAATATTAAAAAAAAAAAGAACAAACACCCCTAAACCACTCAGGGATGCTCCAGATGCTGATGCTACATTTAGGGAGTAACCCAGCCGAGTGAACCCACTTTGTTTTACAAATAATGTACTTACAGGCAATACAGAGGAACAACAGACAAGGAGGAAACGTACAAGCCACCCCTTCCCCTTGGCTCCATTTCCTGAGGATAACAGCCACCACTTTCATGTTTGTTTTTCCAGATTTTTCTATGCCGTCCAAGCATCCACACAAACATATATCTACATAATTAATGGATCCTTACTTTTTATACAAATGGTAACATGTCATAAATGCCATTCTGCATTTCTTCACTTCTTAGTTCCTGAATATTGTTTGAAGATACATCAATATATGGACGACATTTCAGTCGATGTTAAGTCAGTATAATTCACCTGTCTGAACAACAGCATTGCATCCCTGGAATGGATACACCTTCATTTATTTAATCAATCCCTTCGTGGTAGACCTTCAGGTTGGGTTGTTTCTGGACTTTTGTTCTTTACAAATGATGTTGTAATAGAAAATCTTCACACGTGCCTTTGACTTTTTGTGCAAGCATGTAGGTAGGTTAAATCCTGAGCCCTGGAATGTCTGGGTCAAAGGATAAGTGCATTTTAAATGCTGCTTGCATGTGCCAAATTGCTCTGCAAAGAGGTCATACCTCTTCACGTCTGCCCACGAGAGTGGCTGAGCTCACTATCGAAGAGGTACCTCTTCTGCAGCCAATAAAAGAGTCTGTATCAGTAAAACATACAAGAAAAGCCTTGAGAAGGTTCACAAACATACCCCTAACCAACAGCACCTGGCTAACTACCTGAATCACAGCTTAGACTGGACAAGGTCCAAGCAGAAGTAATCTCAAGCTAAATGACGCATTTTTCAGGGGAATGAGAGCTGGGCACAGGGAGAGTGTCCGCAGTCTAACCTCAGGGTGTGTTTGGTCTAGTGGGCTCGAGATTCCATGCTCCATCTTTTCAGCAATGATATGCTACTGGCGAGGTGACCCAATCATTAACCACCAATAAAGATGCTTGTTTAATGAGAGAACAATGCTATACATCGAATATGCATTGAGCATCACAAATATACCCAAGTTGCTCATTGCTTCCATTCCCAGGGAGATAATATCTTGCATGAAAAGTTTTTACTACCTTAAGTTGAAGGCCAAACAGGATAGAGACCTCATGGGGAAGGTTGCATTCCTACAGATCAACAAAGACAACAAAGGATTATTCTTTCATTTTCTTTAACTTTACTTTTGCCTTCAGAAAAGTAGGAACCGCTCTAATTAAAAAGTAAATAACATAAACTAAACTAAACTAAACTAAAATTCATGTCTAAATTTGAATCAGAAGACTATTTCCTCCTAATATGCTTAACTAGAAACGTAATTAATTTTGTACTGTACAGATAAGAAGCTGTCAAGCTGACATTTTATTCCCAAGATCTCTACCAAGCTGTCCAAAAAGGCAAAGAGTCATTATTTTATCCCCAGACCCATCAAGAGGCCCGTTATTTATTTCTTCAATCATTTCGAAAGCTGAATGCAAATGTTTTCTCCACCTGCTCCATCTAGCGGGTCACACAGACAATCACAGCTCTGATTGCTCCCTTGAGGCAAAGCCCCAGCATCAGAGAGCCATCTTCATCGGTGTAAAAATGACACCATTTGTTGAATTTTGATAAGTATTTAATAAGAAAAGTTACAATCTCAGGTTGAAATAACACCCACCATGAAAATGTGTTTGTATTTCCCTTGGAGAGAAGAGAAATGTTGTTGTCAAGATAGCAAGAAAAAAGACTGCCTTAAGCTTGTGTGGTAACCAGAGTTCCCTAAAGAATCAATCAAGAATGTCATCAGAAAGTGAATATAAGATAGTTGGCATGGTAACTGGGACACTGAGGCAGTTCTTTGTTGTCTGTGCTCACATTCATTTAGAACTCACGAATCATCATCCCAGGCAAGCAGGGGGAAATGCTAATTAATAAAATGCCATCCAAATATTATGCATTCCATAACCACCATGACTTATGCTAGCTCTACAAAGAGTGATGATTGGATAATTGCCCTGCTTTCTAATCTAATGAGATTACGATCATTGCTGCGATTCCACAACCAATGTGTTCACTATTGTCTCTGAACATAACAAAATGGGGCAGTTTGATAAACTCAAGCTACGTGGAAGAAGCAACAGGCTATGTTCCACTCAAAACTCCTGACGCAGTGGATCACAAATGAGATGCAAGCTTTAAGCACACAAGCAATCAAGCGTGCACAGCAGGAGTCTAATGATTCCCATAAATGGCAGTTTAATCAAATGCTTTATTCCTGCCTAGAGTGAACTCGTCCACAATTCACAGATCAAATTTCACCCAGTTGCATTTTCTACCTGGTGCAGCAAGATCTTCACTCTCTTGCCCACTCAAAGGTAAGGTCCCTATCAAGGTGCACCCCCTGGGGAGCTATTTTAAACAGGCAGCTGGAATCAGCCCCCAAATCAACACAATGAGGATGGACCAAAAGTAATTCCAGGTAAAAACCAAATGTAAAATGTCCCCCATAGCTCAGTTTCTAACACAGAAGGATCATGGCATCAAACACAGTCAAACTCAGGATCTGTTAGGACAGAAGATATTTCCTGTTTCAAAAGCATACAGACTACAAGCAAAAGGGCACCAGAAGATTAGACTGATGCCTGTATATTTTTTGTGTTAGTAAAACTGAAGTTTCTGAGGCCTCATATGACTAAGGCCACTTGTCCATAGTAACACAGGAAGATAACCAGAGGATGTGACTGGAAAATGCTCCTGAGCCATAGTATTGATCTGCTGGGGCCGCCCTAACAAAGTACCATGCACTAGGCAGCTTGAAGAGAACACACCTGTCTTATCACCCCGCTGGAGACTGGGAGCCCGAGAGCAAGGTGTCCATGGGACTGCTGCTTCTGAGGCCTCTCTTCCTGGCTTACAGATGGTTGTCTTCTTTCTGTGTCTTCACGTGACTCTCCTTTGTGTGTGTCTGTGTCCTAATCTCCCCTGATAAGGACAGCAGTCATGGTGGATTATGGCTGAAGGCGTTCAGGAGGTGCCAGTCTGGTGTGTGAATTATTTGGGGTTAAAGGTGATGGGAAACCAGCAGACACAGGAAAAGCTCTTTACCTCCCCCTAACTGCTTAAAATAAAGTATATGTTTCCCCTTTTGTAAAGGAAATTTCCATTAGTCAAGATATCAGTTTCAGAAGAAGGACTACTCCCAGAGATAATTTTGTTACTTGAGAGACTCTCATCTGCATAACCAGGTAAACTCTGTCATAATCTCCTCCCCACCCCAGGAACTCCAAACCCCCATTCCTTTCTGTAGCTCAGGGTGGCATGTGTCTCAGTCATCTGGCCGCCCGACTCGGAGTCTCATATTTTTGTGAAACTCCCATGCATATGTGTGTAATTAAACTGATTGTTTTCATCAGTTTATGTCAACTTAGTTCTTGGACCAGCCACAAGACCAAGAAGAGCAGAAGGAAGCCTTTTTCTTCCCCTGCAGGGCCCACCCATATGACCTCATTTTACCTTAGTTACCACTCCAAAACCTCTCTCCAAATACAGGCACATTCTATGGCCCTGGGGGTTAGGCTTTCAACACAGGAATTGGAGGGGACACAATTGAACATAGTAGGATATCATTTATGATACTATATGTATACTCATTCACTCACATGCCCTGGGAACCTGGAAAATGCGGGAGGGGAGCTAACTAAAGATAATGTGTGGAGAGGATCCCTCCCCAGGAAATGTGGGGTGTAGGCACAGACCATCTGTCTCTGAGAGAGTCCCAGAAAGAAGGCTCAGGGAGTCTGAGTGAAGGGTGTTAGCACCCTGTCCTCCGGTGCCTCAGATGAAGACGGGGAACAGAGAGATGAGGACCTTCTAAGACTCCATTGGAGTCTGGTTTCTCTCTGCCAAGAGGACCAGGACTCCCCCAGACACTCCCCTATCCCTTTTTGGGGAAATAGGAGTAAAGGCAAAATCTCCTCCCAACCCAGAAGCCCTCTCTGCGAAGGTAGAAAGGAAAGAAAACACTTTTATTACTGAATTAGCAGGAAACCACCACGTGGCATGCATCATAGGCAATCCGCTAAGAAATTGCAAAGACAGAAGGAAATCTCACCCAGAACACAGCCACGCAGATACAACACATTGCATACGTGTTCTCAAGGCAAACGATAACGAGCCCTCAAGTAGAGGACTTGACAGCACCATTTGTCACACAGAGTTCATCCCAGAGTCACCCGGTCCTAGGGTGACCATCTGTGTTCGTGTTTGCTCCCTTTTTTCAGAGGGGAAAAAAAACTTCTCATACCTTTATGACAGGAGGTAGCTTTGCAACTGGAGCAAACTGCCACAGGAGTTGGACTCCTAGCCTCCACCAGGAACTGGGAGATGGGGTGCTTCTTCCCTTCCTGGTGCTTGAGAAAGGCAATCTGGGTCCTAAAGCTCGCCAGAGACCTATCTAGTCCGCAAGAGGATTTATACACACTTCAAAGAGAGGAGAAAGAATTTACAATGACACGTTTTCTTTTTTTTTTTTTAAAGATTTTATCCACTTATTTGAGAGAGAGAGAACGAGAGACAGAGAGCACGAGAGGGAGGAGGGTCAGAGGGAGAAGCAGACTCCCTGCCGAGCAGGGAGCCCGATGCGGGACTCGATCCCGGGACTCCAGGATCGTGACCTGAGCCGAAGGCAGTCGCCCAACCGACTGAGCCACCCAGGCG
>NC_138381.1:4597392-4653386 GCF_054177405.1 Leptonychotes weddellii | reverse complement strand
GCGGGACTCGATCCCGGGACTCCAGGATCATGACCTGAGCCGAAGGCAGTCGCCCAACCAACTGAGCCACCCAGGTGCCCCACAATGACACGTTTTCTAAGGTAACTGATTTAAAACAAAAAGGAGGGGGACGTAAGTCTTTTCCCTTATTTCCAACAGGGAGAATTAAGCCTCTTCGTCCTAATTTGTACTTGTCCTTTGCCCTTGTTTAAAGGCTCTGTCATGTCCCCCCAGGAGCACAGGGATGCTGTGCTCCAGGTGTGGGGGGGACGAGAGGCATGGGCAGGATCCCAGTGGGGATCAGCTGTGCCCCCTTGGAAAGCCCTCAGTGGGTACGGGGGCCACACGCCACTGCTAGTAGAAGCTCGAGTAGGAAGGAAGGATGTGAATTGGTCCATGATTATTGTGATGTTCAGAGAAATGCCTGGCGCCGTTCAAGACCCAAGCCTTATGCTGATCAACTTAGAAATGCTGAATAAAATAAAACCAGACATGGCGTGGAGTGCTGGGAATGCTGCTGGGAGTCAGCCTCCATCCAGTCTGGTCTGGGCTCTCCCAGGTGTCTGCAGGGTCCTCCACCCACGTAAGGGCTGGCTGCACAGCTCCTTTTCCCCAAGACAGATGAGAGACAGAGAGACACAGAGAGAGAGAAGCCATAGGTAGAACCAGTAATCAGCTACAGTCTCCTCAAGGACACCAGGGATTGACAAATGGGTTGTGCTAAATCAAAGACATTCAGTGAAAATTACATATTCTTTTAAGATTGAAGAGGGAGCTTCTGAGGATCACAAACGTAACTTTCAATATAAGCTTGTTAAATATACATACACTGGTACTTAATGTATGTCTTATTCTCCAAACAGAAGCCCAGATCCCAAACACCTCTTTTAAAATGGCTGTTGCCACTTCTTGAGGATGTTTAAAATAGGAATCACAACTTCTAATTTATTTTGTGAAATGAATGAAAAATGGTTTTTTTTAAATCAGATTGTTAAGTTTCTAAGAATACAAATAGAAAATATTTGCTTGCTCTCTCCCCAGCAAATTTCCACATATTTATCTTAGAACCCACTTAGCACGTTAAGGCAAAGGGCTTGCAGCAGACCCCACACCACAGCTGGGAGTGAGCTGATGTGTGTCCCCACAAGCTGGACATGGGCTCAGACCCCAGCTCTCTGCTCGTGGTGTAGGTCCTGATGGCCTCCCCATTCTCAGTCTCTGAGATCCCAGCTGTGAGTCAGGATGACAACACAAATCATGAGGTTCTCAGAAGGCCTGAGTGAAATAGTACCTATTTTATGAATTATAGATAATATTATTTAAGAGTGCCTGGCAAATACATAGTAAACGCCTAATTGGTAAATGGGGGATACTGAAATTGCAAATATCCTACTATGTGATAAAATGTCTAGTATGGTTACATTAAGTTTTTTTTGAAAACGTGTTCCTTTACCCAAATCCCACCACAGTGTCATCTCCACAGACGCTGTTCAGTTTCTATAAGAATCTGAACTAAAATACCTTGATGATGGGGTTTGTTTTCATCTTTTCAGAAAGTGTGTTTTTTCCTGCAATTCCGCATTTGTTAATCAAATCTCACAGTTTTCTTCTTACTTTTCCTCTGACCCTCACATGTATATCAGTGTTCACTCATTCAAACAGCCACCGCTTATAGGCTTCTTTCTTTGAATAATCCCACAATTTCATGAATATCGAAATAACCTCATCTTCAAAGCACTGTGCATTAAAATTGAATTCAGATAAACACGGATAACTAAAATATACGTTAGAAAGAAAAGGGGATGATCGAAGGAAAAGTCCATGTATTCTGAAACTGTAACGTGGATTCTCTGCACCTCATTGGAAGCGCTAAGCCCTGGGGACATACGAGGCCACGGAGGAGTCTAGGAAATGTGTGGCAGGACTCACCCCTCCCTTCCCCCGGCCTCCCACGGACTGGGATGTGAGCAGGAGCATTAGGAGGGGCCACCCGTTAAAACATTTACAGGCTGATGCAACTAGAAGGCAGAGAACTCTCCTCGTCTCCTGCAGAGGCTCCCTCTTTGCGGGGAGCCAGACCTTACGATGGGCCGGAGAGACAACTTCTCTATCTTCCCTGGCACAGACACCACACAAATACCTTCTCCTGTCTCCACTAGCCAAAGGCAAATAAACAAAATGCCCCCTTTTGAGTCACCTCCTAGTGGCTTATGTTCACACAGACATGGCAGTTTAATCTCCAGCTGAAAAGTCCCGTCTTCTAATAAAACCTTGTTCACTTGAAATAAAGGGGTGTTGGTTTTCCCCACATTATAAGACATTTAAATAAAATATTATCTCAAAATGAATTCTACACCTTAAATTAACAAAATATACTCAGTGTTTTTTAAGTCAGGCATTGCGTAGAAGGTGTAATGGGTAAAATCAACAGTGACCTTACCTGAAAGCCTATCATCTGGAAGAAAAATAAGACAAAAACACAAAAACTGTGTCACAAAGAGTTAAAGATGACTAAGACTTTTGAAACTAAGAGACGAGGGAAATTGGTCTCCCACTAATAACTGCAGACAAATCCAAACTAAAGCCTATATTTTTGGGCAAGAGAGACATAACAGGTTCTGTACTGGGGATGCTGAGCTGTCCAGTCCACCAGGGATGTTTGTATGAGTCCTGAGGTGAGCTGCCTGGGACCCAGCAAAAGGCACCACAGCGAAACTTAAAGAACCCCAGTTTTAGGACAAAGATTATGGATGGAGAAAGAGTTGACAGAGCGTTAGAAGAATCAGTGAAATCTGGTGACCGAGCCAGTGAAGGAAATAGCTTTGGAAAGACAGAGAAACCAATTATATTGGTGGCTGGGTGACTCTGGAGAAAAAGCCTCTGTATTTAGGGACTGTATTTATGGACTGTATTTAGTCCATAGTCCATGCGGGATTCAATCCATGGCTTCTGTCTTCTTAGTGACATTGGCAGCCAGGTTCCTGGTAACTCCTGGTAAGCAGGGAAGGCTCAGCACAAAAAGAAATCCAGAGAAGGAGCCGGGCAGATACCCGGCCAGAATGAACCAGTCTGACCATTCACAGACTGGGAGAAAAGCTCGGTATACAGCCAGCCAATTTCAGGGTGAAAACGTGTCACCAAACAGGGAGTTGGGAAGAGACGTGCCGTTGTAAACCATTACACAGCAATTCCACCGTCCAAATGTGAGGGGTGTGAACATCCTTGCAAGCACAAACAGTAGTAGAATGTATTAAAATAAATGACAGGGGCGCCTGGGTGGCTCAGTCGTTAAGCGTCTGCCTTCGGCTCAGGTCATGACCCCAGGGTCCTGGGATCGAGCCCCGCATTGGGCTCCCTGCTCTGCAGGAAGCCTGCTTCTCCCTCTCCCACTCCCCCTGCTTGTGTTCCCTCTCTCGCTGTGTCTCTCTCTGTCAAATAAATAAATAAAATCTTTAAAAAAATAAAATAAAATAAAATAAATGACAAGTGTCTAGTTTGGGGTGTTTACCACTTGTGCTTATTTTTAACACAAGTTTACCTTATTTAATGTGTGACAACAGCTATGTTTAAAAACCAGCTCACAAAATTCCTGAAAAGGTAACACGCGGTTCTCAAGCACTGGGACAAGCTGGTCCCAGCACACCACTGAACAGGACAGAATTGATTGTCAAATAACAATATTTCCTTTTCCGTGAGTAAATAGCCACTGCCCCTGGGCTGCTCCAGCCCCTCTTTAGAACCTGCTGGACCTTCCTGTGATTCACAGACTAAAGAGACAACTCCCGGGAGAGGAAGGGTGTCCCTCTCCAAGAGCACCACCTGCAAGGGTCCCCTCCGAGTGCCCCATTCCTCTGCACACTGATCATTACCCATCCTGCATGTCACTTTACATGGGCATACACGCCTATGTTTGTGGTGAGAGAAACCCTGAGTACTAGCTGCATACACAAAAACATCATATTTTCATCTCCCAGCACTCACTTCCCGCTCTGTTTCCTTTGAGGTGAGATGCAGAACACTCCTAGTAGCCACTCTCATCGCCCAGAGCATTCCTTCCCAAAGGCTCCTGAGTTGTCAGTGGAGTTTGTCACCTTATGCTGAGACAAGCTCTTGAAAGTCACAAAGGGAGGAAATGCTTTTGAACGGTTTGCTCAGAAATTCTAAATTCCCACAAATTCTACATAAGGTACTGGCCAAGAAAATTGTCTTAAGCTACAACATCCGTGGGCCACCGTCAGCTCCGGCTGAGAAGAGTGTGAATGGTGGAGCTTGTCTCCTCGCTCTTGGGGCTCCAGTTCTGTGGCCAAGCACCCAAGAAAACAGAACAAATCAGGCCAAAGAATGGTTGAAGAACCAGTGATGAAAATAATTAAAGTTCTTGGTACAGAAGAACTCAGTTATCAAGGGATATGAGTCAGTAGTAAGCTGAAGCCAAAAATGAAAGGAAAAAAAAAATCTGCCTTGGGGCATTGCTGGAATTCTTGCTTACTTCAGAAAAGTTCTCTTTTCAAAGAACATCTTGAATCTGTAAAAATTTGAGCAACAAGGAAATGCAGTAAAGAGACAGTTTTGCAAGAATCTCTACTTTTGAAGCCTCAGCAAGTACAGTTGAAGAAGGAAGTCGGTAGGGGAGTAAGAAGGTAGTCAGTGGAGGAATGTAAGATGGGGGTCCTTGTTTTGGTTAAACTAGTCGCTGGCTGAGTAGCCCCATGACAATTGCTTCTCAACTCTGGGCCTCATTTTTCTCAACTATCAAGAAGAAAAGGTGAAGATCCATAACACAGTGCCGAGTTTATCCTCAATAGAAAATAGTTGCAAGGGCGCCTGGGTGGCTCAGTTGGTTAAGCGACTGCCTTCGGCTCAGGTCATGATCCTGGAGTCCCGGGATCGAGTCCCGCATCGGGCTCCAGTCCTGCATCGGGCTCCCTGCTCGGCAGGGAGTCTGCTTCTCCCTCTGACCCTCCTCCCTCTCATGCTCTCTGTCTCTCATTCTCTCTCTCTCAAGTAAATAAATGAAATCTTAAAAAAAAAAAAAAAAAAGAAAATAGTTGCAATATCTTTAGGATCTGTCCCCGACTAGCTGAAATGAATGGTGTTGTAGTTCACCTGAGATCAAACAGGTCAATCAAACAGGGCAAATCAAGCAAGTGAACACCTCTATGTATTTTTCCTCTGATAACCAGTTCTAACGTAGCCACTCAAGACCCATATATATTTGAATTGCTCTAATATGCAGTATTTTGTTAGTAGGCTTACAATAGAGAATATGAATGGGCAGGGAGGGAAAGCAAAGATCTAGTGGTGAAATCAGGAGAGGCTCTTCGTCATCCCCAGAGCCCGGCACCCCTTGAACCACTGCAGACCCCTGCTTGGGAAGGCCTTCACCAGAAAAGATCCCTGCCTCATACAATCCACGATTTTATCACTTGCTCCAAACTGTGTCAACCAGGTCGTGCCTTTGAACATCATGATTTGAAGGCATTTTCCCTACTTCGCAAAGATTAAATAAGACACAAAAGACTTAGTCCTACTTGGTGTTTGTTTTTGCTGTCTTTTAACCTGGTCATAATTTCATTGAGTTGTCATCTTGAGGCCATAGAATGATGATCCTGCTAAGATTCTTCTATCATTTAGGGAAAGCCAAATTTTGCCAAATAGACTTTGAAGAGTCTCTTTATGTAAACTTAATTTTAAAAATAAGAATGAAATGAGAACAAATGGTCTGTATATCTAAAACCCCTTCCCCAGTCCTGACAGTAGGTCCAAGGGCATAAACCGGAAGGCTAGTCACCATATCTGGGGAGTTGTGTCCTTCAATGCCACCCACTGCACCTGCTCAAGGTGAGGTAGGACCTCACTGTCTCTCTCCCCCCTGGCTCTGGGCTCCATGCTCCTGTCAAGGCCTGCTCCCACCTCAGGCGAATCCGGGACAACTGGTTGCAGCTGCGTAGGCTGCAGGCCGGTGACCTTGACAACTTTGGTTGGAAAGGAAATGTTCCTGAAATAGCGCCGGGGAAGAGCTTTGGGGTAGGTTGTCCTCATAACGTGACCCTGGAGCTGGTCATGAAGGAAACCCCTCTTTGCAACAATTTCTTCAGAGAGGCAGGATGAAGGTAAAGGGAGAGGAAAATTAGTCTGCATGCACTAAGGCCAAAGAAACAGAGGTTTAAAAACCTTATGTTTACAGTGTACGACTTTTGACATGAAATTCCTGCTGATAATTCATGGAGAATCATTACAGGCCAAGAAACTTGTGCAAATGAGTTGTTTTCAAAGGAAATTTTTTTTGAAGTTTGAGTGACTACAAACTGGTTAATATGATCCCTTACACATCTTTTTTTTTTTTTTTATTTACCATTAATTCTCCTTAGATCTTCCCTCTGAAACAAAGTTTTGAAAGACTAAGTCTGCAGATCACAGGCATCCTCCATTCTGAACAGATGGTCAGCCAGAGACCGAGCAGTGGAACATGGGCGTTTCTCCTGCATGATGATTAGAGGACATGCAACCCAACCTTTGGAAACTCTTCAAGCTTTCCAGAGCTTTAAGCAATGACACTGATTCTCTAATGGTACATAAAAGGGAGAGTCACGAGCACTAGTAGACATTTAATTGGCTGACATGGATGGACCAGGCTGAGAGCACATACGGACCCAGCACATGTGCATGTGGCCACGCCTCGTGTGGTTGTATAGTAAGTTCTTGAGCATGAATTTTCCAGGTATCTTAAAAAAAAAAAAAAACTTTTAAGAAAAGCATATTGGGTTTAAAAGTTTCAGAGAAGATAATATTAATCAGAAATTAAATGCTAGCATAGGTTTCCTGGGGAAATTTGGACGCAACTCAAGCAGGTTGACATTTAATTTCATATACAAAGGCCTCATTTCAAATGTCTCAAAGCTCATCACAATGTCAGCGCATGGTGGGAGTAGAGAAAGTGCCAGAGATGCTGAAGAAAAGGAAAAATCTGCAAAGACTCATGAGGGAATGCCTATAACAATCCATGTGCTTCTATGGTAAGTCAATGATACAAATTTTAGTACAAAATTTCCACTGGTGCTGCTTTCTTAATACGTATACTTTTAGAGGAGATTAGTACACTGTCTAACATATCTGAGACTCATAAAGTCTGAACTGCTAGCTGCCCCAAATCATGGAACCAGGGGGACACCCACCAGAGCTCAGGCTCCTCCCTCTGTCCTGGGCCATGACACCATCTGTAAGTGTCCAAGTGCCCGGCCGCCTGCCATCGTAAGTGGTTGGCTGGTGGTGGTGTGGTGAGTAGAACATTGGATCTGGAATTCTAGCACCAGATCCGGACCTCAGGGCTGCTGCAAACCAGCTCCAACACTCCGTGAAACACTTGAGTTCTATGAGCTGAGGTTGTCCCATTTAGAGAGCAGGGATGGCAAATGGTAGGCGTGGGTGATGAAGAAATATGTACCCACAAGGTAGACACTCAGTGTGCTTCAGGTTAGCAGAATACCCATGTTCTTCTAGGAAGTCAGTTTTGGGCATTAGGCACAGGAATAGGCAAGATGTCATTGATGGAGCCCCTTTCTTCAAAGTACCTCCAAGCAAAGATCATCAGAGAAGTCCACAGGTGAAGAAATTAAAGCAGAGAGAAGATAAATAACTTGCTGAAGGTCATACAAGTAGAAAATGAAAAACCCAGGATTCAAATCCAGGCAGGCTGACTACAGGGTCTATCCTCTTGACCATAATATACAGCAAATATTATCAAGGAAATTAAGATAATCATTCTCCTTTTAGTACTCATGACTAATTCTTGTTATAATGGTTTTATTTTTAGATCAACTAAATTATAAATGGGAATTTGGGGGAAACTGGGAATTCTGATTGGAAGCAAACATGATAAACAAGGTATGACGCACTTTTGGAGTCTTTGGATAACTAGGTATTCTTAGGAATCTTTTCCTGGGATTTAGCAGTTTGAACAATCGCTCTGTATCTTTAACTGTGAAAAGCTGTTGATTAACTGCTACTGGGGTCAGAGAGGAGGGGCAGCTGTGGATAGCGGACCAGCGAAGTTGATTGTCACCAGCAGAGCACACCTCTTCTATGGTGTGATATTAATTTTGTGTCAACTTGACTGGATCGTAGGGTGCCAGATATTTGGTTAAACATTATTTCTAGGTGTATCTGTGAGGGTGTTTCCAAATGAGATGGACGTCTGAATCCATAGATTGAGTAAAGAAGATTGCCCTCCCCAGGGAAGGTGGAGATCGTCCAATATGTTGAAGACCTGAATAGAACCAGAACAGGGGAGGGAAAATTTGCTCTGTCTGCCTGACTTCTTGAGCTGGATGTTGGTCTTCTCCTGTCCATGGTCTAGGACTTCTACTACCAGCTTTCCTGGGTCTCCTCTGGCTTGCAGATAGCATATTGTGGAACTCTCAGTTCCCATAACCACATGATCCATTCCTTATAATAAATCTCTCAAGAGACAGAGAGAGAGTGCTATAGCTTGGTTTTGGGACTTTAGGACACTAGTGCATTAACTATAATTCCTAATCAGGGCTGGGGTGGGGTAGGGATGGGGACAAAGCTTATAAAATTGTTGATAATCAACTGTGTTGACATACAGAAAGTCATATTCATAAGGTTCAACTTGATTGAGGCTCTTTTTGAATTGACCTCTGCCTAATGGAGTAGAAGCCTCCCTTGAGAGCCAAATTCAGGCTCCTCAGGCTCCCCTCTAGCACACAACAGTCCCTCAGGAGGCTGCCATTTCTCAACACACCCTGGGACCCAATAGGACCCTCCCATCTGGTCTGCCTCATAACACCCAGTCCTGCCTGGTAACTAGTTCGTAACCAGGAGCAGAGCTTGGCCATGCCAGTCTGAGAGAAAAAGCAATTTTCTATCTACATGCCTAAAAAAAATTTAATTCATTTCATTTTAGGTATAGTTACCTGTTATCTCAGAGCTCTGTTGAAAAATATTCAAAGTTGTTTATATAGAAGAACTTTGCAGAAATGCCAGGTGGAAATGTGATTTAGTAAAAATGTATCCCTTAACTACTGCATATTCCTCTTCCATAAACCCTAAGTTCATTTTGTGCTGCACCCAGGGTGTCTTCCTCAGAGCAGTCTTGGGGACAGCCCAACCAACACTCATGAAACAAGACACACTCAGAGTCTGCTCACCTATCCTTAGTTGGTTTGCTGCCTCTAGTGATTTTAGCTTCTCCCTTTTCATGTGGTTGAGCTCCAGAATGAAAATCTATGGCTGATAAAAATCTGTGCAGAAAGAATTCCTTTTCATGGATGCAACCTTAGTATTTTCTCTTTTGACAGAGAGATCAGCCCAGCACCCTAAAGATGCGGTCTAGGGAAACATTTGGCCCTCTGGCTTCCCATGTGAGATATATGCCAACAATTAAACGGCAGACAGAATGCCTTGCCCCATCCTGCCTTGCCGGGGAATAATCCCCAGGCCTAAATATGAAATTGGTATTGATCTGATGCCATTGAACTTATGTCTGCCGTTTATGAGAGAAGAGCACTTGTTCCACAAGGCAGACAGTGATCTGTTTCACTCTAACAAGAGAGCAAAACCTACCAGGTGTAGGGAAAGATTTTATTTTCTATTTTCAAAATAAAAATAGCAAAGGGCTCTGCATTCCTTCCAGAACCATCTCTACAGGAGGGGGCAGAAAAGAGGGGTGGATCTTCTAGATGTGCCTCCTGGGGCCTGGCTGGGGTGCAGCCCAGGTGGTCATCCGGATGGGGATCAATATCACAGGCTGACTTGAATATTGAAGGCCAAGGAACAGGCCATATCAGCAGGAAGCTGTCACAGACTGTGGTAAGACCCCACCCCATATCCTACATTGGGTCTGCTCTGTTTATCCTATGAATGGAGATGAGGATAGTATTATAGATCCTTTAATCAATCTTCTTTAGTCTTTCTCTACCTTGCCAGTTTTTTTTTTGGGGGGGGGTTCCCAATGACATACTTTATATCCATTTCCAGGATTCACAAAATTATAGAAAACAAAGTAAAATAAGAAAACATGATAGCTATTAGAGGTTGAATAAGATATATTGGGTCTTAACCCCCAGTACTTCACAGTGTGACCTTATTTGGCTGGAGGGTCTTTGCAGAGGTAGTCCAGTTAAAATGAAATTTTCAGGGTGGGTTGTATTCCAATATGAATAGTGTCCTTATAAGAAGGGGAATCTGGACACAGACATACACAGAGGGGAATGCCCTACAAAGATAAAGGCAGAGATAAGAGTGATGCTTCTAGCAGAAAGGAATGCCAAAGACTGCCAACAAGCCACCAGAAGCGAGGAGAGAGGCATGGAACAGATTCTTCTTCTTCTTCACAGACTCAGAAGGAACCAGCCCTGCTGGCACCTTGATCTTGGACTTCCTACCTCCAGAGCTGAGACAATGAATTGCTATTGTTTGGGGTTGCTGGTTTGTGGCACTTTGTTATGGCGGCCCTAGCAAATTAATAAGAGTGTCTGTCATAAAATAAAAGGGGTATCCCTAGGCAGCACATTCTCAGTGGAGGGGATATAGTAAAGGGCAATGTATCTTATTCATTCATTTATCCAGAATTTATTTTGTGTGCCGGGTTGTGGAATACAGCACTGAACAGGATGCCACTGGTCTTGCTTCATGGAGCTTTCAATCAAATGTGAAATATGTACGTACAATCCACTGCCTATGACCATAAGAGTTAGTTTCAAAGCTTGCAAGTCATCCCAGGAAACACTGTGAGTTTATGACAAATGGTGCCAAATTCCCTGTGTCCATCTTGGATATGAAAAAACAGAGATGATTATTTCAGGGCTCAGAATACGATTTTCCTCAGAAACATGTGCAGTAACTCTGCAGCCCTATAATTTCAAGCAATCAAAAGTTATAATTAAGTGTCTGCACTTCCAATTCTAAGGGAGAAAAGTACACAGAGTTCTTGATTTAGTGGTGGAAGCCAGTTAAATGAGCCTCTGGTTTGCATTAAGGAGCTGAATGGTGTAGCAGTGAGAGGCTGGGTCTAGAAGCCCATTCTGTGTCCACCTTCATGGCTCCTGGGTCATGAGCAAGGCAACTCACCTTCTGGAGTCTCAGTTTTCTTATGTATGAAAAAGGATTATTCTGAAGATTAAATGCAAAATGTATTGGTAAATTTATTCTTGTAAAAATATAAGCACTTTAATGCATGCTTTATTTTTATGCTATAAAGCAACAGTTTACAAAGCATTTCCAAGACATTAAGTCATCCAGTCTTATCAGCAACTGTATGAGGACAGCCCCATTAACTATATTCTACACATGAAAACTAAAGCCCCGATAAATGTCATCATTCACCCAAAGTCAAACAGTAGACGGAAGAAGAGAAATCAAACCTAATGCCCCTACTTCACATTTCAAGTGTTTCACCCCCATGCTGCTTCCCATCCAATCAGGTTTCACTCGTTCATTCACTCATTCATTCATTCATTCATTCTTTCTTTTTTGGTTCTTATCGCTAATCTACAGGGTCTAATCTACGGTGCACTGGGAGCTGCTAGCCACAAACAGGGTCTGTCCCCAAATGAGCCAACAGGAGTTTTTCCCATCATTCTCATGGTAATCCACCTGAAGAAACAGAATCTGGGTGTATTGCTAATGATGGAGCCTGAGAGCTCATTGGGAAAATGTCAATCTAACAAGAGATGGATATGAAATAGGCACAAATCTTGGGAACAGAGAGCAAGGAAGCGAGAGTGACACAGACCTTGGAGGCAGGAATTCTCCAGAAAGGAGGCTGCTCTCCACAGCTGGAAGGGCTTCACCACCTCTACTCTTTGGGCAGCACGTCGCATGACTGGCCATGGAGACGCAACTCCTCCAGCCAGCCTACTTGGTTAGGAGTGTTTCTCCACATCATTCTTCTCCTTGGCTCTAATTTTCTACTCATCAAGCAATCTTCAGATCTGTAATTCGGTCTCTTGAGTGAATTCTGGAAGGGAGCCTTGCAAATGTCTGATCATTTTATCCCTGAATAAAACCCTTCAATGCATCCACATCACCCCACAGAATAAAACATTCTCGACTCACTTTCAAAAGCCGCGATGATAAGATCCTTCCACTCTCTCCAGGCTTGTAGCTCAACACCCCCCACCGTGTGAGATCTATGCTCAGACACACTGAACGCTCCAACTCTACCCAGTGCACCATGTTCTCTACCCACACTCTGTGCTCTGCCGGGGCTCCCTTCCCACACTCCTCTCCCACAGAGGCTCTAGTCTTGAACTTAGCTTGGCCCCAAGCCTCCTCTGAGGACCCAGAGCACCTGGACTGAACTCCGCTGTTGTTTTTGGTTTATCTATCCCTCTGTCCCACCAGAACAGAACGTAAGCAACTTGAGGGAAGGAAGAAAGTCTTATTTGTTATTATATCGTCCCCAGAGTTTGTCATCTGGTGCGTAACAGACACTGCACAAGTGTTTGATAGTGAGTGAAAGGTGATGTCTCGGGCCCCGAGCCAGATCTCTCTCCACTGTGATTCAACAGCCCAGCCTAATCCCCCAGACAGCTACCCCCAGTACAATCAGGCTTTGGACATGGCATGACATGAGAGCCCTTTGGTGGCCTGGCAAAGATACAGACACACAAAACGTGAAGTCTGTCCCCAAGCACCCACGGCTGAGCTTCAAAACTAAACTATTACAACAGGAAGAAATTAAAACCACTGATGGCCCTGCCATCCAAAGCCTCTGTGACCGCAGCAGCAGGATCATAGGCAATCTGGAGATTCCTCCCCAAAGTGTCCCTGGTACAGAGCCACACAGACAGCGTGAGCCCAAGAGGTCCCTCAGGTTTATAGCGGGCACCGGCTGCTGTTTCCTGCTCAGTGGAATTCAGGTTCCTGACAGCAATTCACCTCCACAGGAGACAAAGGGGGCCTCTGCTCAGGCGGTCCAGTGCCAGGGCGCAGGGCCTGGGTGTCTGCTGGAGAACTCTGTGGCCTCACGAAACCCCTTTCCTCTTCAGAAGACAACTGAGGGCAACACAGCCTATCAACTCAATTCTCTCACTCACGATACACTTGGATTTATTTGTAGGATCTTCCAAAAAACGATTTTTAGGGATGTGGCCAGCGGAATGATTGAGTCTTTGCTCTGTAAGTTGCCTTTTTAGATTGATGTGTTGTTGCAACTTAAAAATCTACCACAGCCATGTTTTTGTTCAAGTGGACCAAAAAAAAATCTAAAATACTACAAGAAGTTTCCATAAGTTAAAAACATCCTGTAGTTGGGACATCTGGGGGGTTCAGTCAGTTAAGTGTCTGACTCTTGATTTTGACTCAGGTCATGATCTCAGGGTCGTGGGATCAAGTCCTGGGTCAGGCTCATGCTGGGCGTGGAGCCTGCTTAAGATTCTCTCGCTCCTTCTCTCTCTGCCCCTCCCCCACCCCCACCCCCTCACACCCTCTCTCCCTCTAAAATAAATAAATATAAATATAAACATCCTGTAGCCTTGGGAAGGGTCAGAAGCAATACTGGAAATAGGAAAATCCATGGATCTCTATCACTTATTGGTGATCGCTAACATTCTTCCCTCATTGACGTTGCATGAGGCATTGTCTCATTGTTTTAGCCTCCTCAGAACACAGCAATGGAAGCACCCTGGTCACTCCATTGTACAGACGAGCAGATGCAGCGTAGGGAGGTCAGCTGCTTCCCAAAGTCATGCAGCTGGTAAGTGGGACTTACACCCACCCAAGCTGTGTAACTGCGGGCACTGTCTCTCGGCGCTCGGACACCCCACTGCCGTGGGCACTGCTGAGTGCTTGGCAATTTGTACAGTGCATCTCTTACCCTTGAAGCCATGCTCCTGTGTCCCCATTTTACCAGTAAGGGACATGGGAGGCAGGGGTTAGGTGACTTGGGGGATGTCCCAGGATGAGTCTGTGGTTTGAGTCTGAACCAGACGCTGGGACTTCTGTAAAACCTTCGTCTTCGCTTTGGACTCCTGCATCTCACACTCACCCTTCCCAAGGGCCCCCTTCCTCCCTGCCCCTTCAACTTTCCACCTCCCTCTCTAGGCAACCTGCGCTCACCAGTTACTCAGTACCACAGGGCTGGGCTCTAAGCAGCACCACATGGCCCAGTAAGGTTCCTGCTTCAAATCAGCCTCTCAGTAGCCTCCTTACCCAGAGCAAAATGTCCCAGTCCCCTTCTCATCAAACTCTGCCTGCTGCCAAGTGTATGTGCATGCACACATGCATATTACACATATTACACATATGTACATGTATGTTGGAGTCTGTATTACTTTCGTTTTGAATCTATTTTTATAATTTTATATTTATATTTAATAACATAATGTTCAGTATATAATATGCTAAATATTGGGTATGATTTAATATAATAAATTATAAGCTTAGTTATATTTATTATTGTGCCTTATATTTTATATTTTGCTGTTTTTATAAACCACAGGCTGGAACCATACACCAAGTCTATAGATGAGTGCAAAGTCTAGTTCCTGGAATCAAAATTCATCTGGATGAGGAAGATGTGAGTAAGAAGCAACATCTATGAAAAGATCCTGCAGTTCTAGTCAACTTCATGCTCAAGATGAGTCAACAGTGCAAACAAACCCACCTTGGAGCTCAATGGTTGGAATGTAATATTCACGAGAAGAAGGGAGTCCAGTCTGGCCTGGACTGGCCAGCCCCACCCTGGGCACCACCCGGTTCTAGAAGCCACAGCACAGGATGGAGGCAAGAGACACCCACAAACTGAGGCACGTCCAGGGCTAACCAGCAGGAGTGTGACATGTCTGGAAGCCGTTTAAGAAGTGACTGACAATAAAAATAATTCAATGGAAAGGATAATAAGTCAGTGGAGACCTCATTAAAATACAGAACTGTGAGGACATAAATGTATGGTTTCATGGGAATCCATGAAATGTTAATGGAGGCTTACCAAAATACAAAAACCTTAGCCAGCTAAAATAATTTCAACTGAACTTCCCATCTTGAAGGCTCTCCTTCCAGAAGGGACTGATGTGATGTCAAGCCTTTTAAGAACAGTAACTTGATAAGACATTCTGTACCCAAAGTTCTTTGAGCCTAGGGCAGCAAAACCGTTGATGTAAACAGCAGACCTACAAAATGACTCACTCTAAAAAAGTGCCAACGTCACACAGAGCATCTCCACACTCGAGGAAGTGTGTGGGCATCCCAGATGGTGTATGGAAGAGCCATGAAAAAAATGACTTTTCTCAAGGGCATGTCATTGAAACGGTAACTGAATCCAACTCTTGTTTCTTCCCAAACAAGTGTGTGTGTGCACGCATGCGTGTGCACACTTGCTCATGAATATGTGAGAGAGAAGACAGGGGAAACTTATGTTTGTAGAATTAGTGTTTTGGTTCAAAGACAAGAATTATGTTCCATCAGTGATCTTTCATGCACCACATTTATACTATTGGTTATACAATTCCTTCTGAGATGTCACACTGGGGGGAGAGAGGGGAGAGAGAGAGAGAGAGAAAGATTGAGATTGAAGCTGGCCTCAACTCCTCATCCTGTTCCTCAGTGTTCACCTTCTTTACATTTTCCTTTTCTGGATGAGAAGTGTCCACCAAATTCTCAAATTCCCCCGCCAGAATTCTGACAGTCACTCTAGACCCTCCACCTCCCTTGCCATTCCTACATCCAGCTGATCCCAGATCTCTTCCAGTTCACTCTCCTAAGTACCACTTACATCCACACGGCCAGCACCTTAGCCTGGCTTCTGACACCTCTCACCGGAGACCTGCAGCGGCTTTCTAACTGGTCCCCTGGCTTCCACTATGACCCCTTTCATGCCATTTTCCTCTCTGCCACCAAAGTAATGCTTCTAAAAGGCAAACCTAAACACATCATAGCTCTTCTGAAAATCCCTCAACAATTCCCGATAGCCCTCCTGACAAAATCCCAGTTCCTTACAACAGCAAGCAGGGTTCTGTGTGAGTTCATCCCTACCTACCTCTCTACCTGCGCCCCCTCCTGCCCCCACCCCATGCTCCAGGCAGACCCCATCGCCTGCAGGGTAGCTGCCCAGGCTTCCAGGTTTTCAGATGTCTGTCCCTCCCACACCTCCTTGCTTAACCAACTCCTTGTTATACTCCAAATACAGCATCTCAGTGCTGAGCACTTCCTCTAGGGTTTTAGGCCCTCCATAAGTACGTGTCAATGAGCGATCAAAGATGTGGTCAAACCTTGGCATGGAGGTCGCAAGGACTACCAGTGTAGCTATCTGGAGAGGAACAGAGACAGAAAGTTGAAAGGAAAGGTTTCCAGAGGGCATCAGTTATCCAAGGAGAGTGAGAAGAGAGATGGTGGGAGAGACGGACAGATGCCTGCATTTGTTGTGTTGCAACCTGAACACCTCTTAGAAGCTGGGCAGGAGGCGAACCCAGAAGGGGCCTTTGAGTCGGCAGTTAGGCCTTTGTGAGCAGCCTCTCAGAAATTAATTCCAACAGTATTGGAGGTAGTAGTTTTTAATATTTTACTTCTGTTCCTTAAACAATATCATTATTAATGTCCCCTGCATCTCTGACCTGTTCATTTCCACTCTTCGCTATATGCTGTTGCAACTGACTACCGAAGATATTCCCAGACAGCCATACAATTTCTCGTAAACTCATCAGAAATAGAGAGAATTATCTACTTGGGCTCTGTAAATCAGGATTTGGGATAGTTTACTCCAAGACAGTCTTCCTAACCACCAAGATTATATCCAATTCCCTTTTATTAAAGACAATGCCATTTATTCTCCATCACTGAAATATTTCTTAGTTATCAACCACATTCAGATGACTTCATGGGCTGTTTTTTTTCACCCTTGCCTTTATTAGTTTCTATCTTGTCCTCTAAATAATATGTTACCGACAGTTGCTAACCACAACTTCCCTTGCCATGATTTAAACTGACATTTCTGTTCCAAAACTCCCAACTTTTCAGTCACTTTTGAAGACAGTTGTTCCATTCCATTCACTTATGCAATCAGGGCACTGTACCTCCCAGGGTCACTGCTCACATTTGAAGGCAAAGAATAGTATTTGGGTTTTTTTTTTTTTTTTTTCCCCAACTAGGTGGAATCACCATTGAGTTTCTCTGGCAGGGCTGACCTTTTCTCCAACTAGTTCTTTAGAAGTAAGCTAAAGCATAGCACAAATGTCCTATTTTTGTACATTTCAATTGCCAAAAATATGTCTTACATTGATGCCATTGACTTGCTGAGGGCCCCTAGAGCGTACGGTCTTGCTGGACAGCTCCTCGTGTGCTCTGTGATGTTGGAAAGGGTCCTTTAGTTGAGAACCTTCTCTCTTCTATCAGGACAAAATATTCTTTTTCCTTCTGTTTTCTTTTCTCATGCCTTGATTCCAACATTCTAGTCTTACTCTTGGGCTTTTCTGCACAGTCACTGACGTCCACAGCCCAGGGGCCCGTGTTTCTGAGCCCCAGGTCTTGCTGCACGTCCGTGTCTGGTGTCTCCTTTCTGCTAGGTTCTTCGTGGCCTCTCCCTACCCACATCTCACATGACATGCTGCCCCTCAAGCTTTCCCACACTTCTGCATTGCGCCGAGGATCTTTAGACGAGACCAAGTGCCTCTGTCACTTGAGAGATTTTAGTCACGCTACAGGATGGCTATTATTCCATGCTCACATCTCCTCCCTCAAGATTGGCTTTCCCCACTGGCTGAATTCAGGAACTTGAAACCCAGTGTACTTTTGTAAATTTTAAACTGAGCTCTCGGGGGGTTCTCCCTGGTTGCTGGCAAACTTGCCTGTGGAAAGTAGTCTCTTTTAAAACCTGCTTTAAATTCAGAGTTTTCTCCATATTGTTGTTTATTGCCTCAAACTATCTTTCAGCAAAGGCATTTTTCTTACATGAATAAAAATTTCAAACACTTTAATGGGAACATTGAACTCGGCTTCACTTGGTTCTCCCAACTGCCGCAGGTCTTTTGTCAAAAGCACTGACAGGACCACAACTCTTTTCCACCTTTTTATAAGCAATTTGTTTATATGAATCTATGAAATGAAAGCCCCTCGCCCCCCCCATCACCTGGGCCCTGTGGCCAAGGGTCACCTGTATTTAACCGTTGGGATTCAGGTTGCAAGACTGTCAGATTCAGGAACCATTCAGGCTCCATGAGCTGCTGCACAGTCTCTGAAGTCCACAATCCGCTGGGAACAGCCGCTGTGAATTCTACGGTAAACGGGTACATGGAGGTGGGAGAGGGTGAGGGTCTTACTCTCCTCTTGGCCGTGCTTGTGGAAAGTAAATATTCTCTTCACTTTATTTTGGAGGAAGTAGTTCATCATTTTTCTTTTAGAATTTACACTCATGACCATTAAAATTTCTTTTAATTCCAAAATATTAATAATGTCACCTCCACTTCAGTATTAAGTGAAAAGTCACAGTTGTTGGGAGAAGAATAAAAAAAGAAAACTTCCCGGACTTCTCCTGAGAGTGGTGATGGTAGAAGGATTTCCATAAGGAACGTTTTTGAAAGCCAGTCGACATCCTTGGCTCCCTGCACAGCCCCGGAAGAAGCTGGGGCCTGGGAAGGCATGTCCACATGGCGCGCGCAGGGACCCACGTCCACCCTCCTGCAGTCCCGTCAGATAGGGGTGCTGCCCACGGCTCTCCTGGGCATACAGCAGCCACATGCCTTTTCTAATAGATGAGGACACCAAAGGAGGCCACCAGTGACTAGGGAAATGTGTCGTCACATGTCCTTCACACAAAAGCACTCGTCGTAAAGTGGGTCGAGAACCTAATGATTCAAGAAAATAAAATCTTTAGTAGACTTGTTAGGTTCCACATCAGCTTCTTCAGACATTCTGTTTGGAGTCAACTCTTTTCTCGATCTTCTCTCTCCACATCTGCCTACCCCTTGTATTCGGTTCCGTCCCTACTCCCTTCTGCGAAAGCCCTGAATTTCTCCACTCTGGAGTTAAATTCTCCGGTGGGAAAGCCCGTGGTGCAGTGGCTGACAATTCTGCCAGGGTGCAGACACCACCAGGACGTATCCCTGGAGGCCAGGAGCTCCTGGAACGATGGGCTCAGGCTGCCTCCGCGGTGCCTGCGTGTAGGTCTACAGCCAGAGAAGAAAAGAGCCTTCATAGAATCACCATGACAACATTAGTATAACTTGAGGCACTGTTTTTCCCATGAACCATGCAAAAAAAAAAAAAAAAAAAGTGGGTGCACACATTTTTTAAGCCATTAACTTTAGAGCTATAAAAATAGTGAACATGTTTTCCTTTCTCCCCCTCTCTTACTTTATCAGCTCAGTGTGATGGTTGAAGTAAACCTTCCACTAAATCTTGATGTGAGGTAAGAATAAATGGGTGTGACTTTTACAAGCTGTCAGAATTTAATGGTGTTCAGAAAATGTAGTCTGGTTTTTCAGGTGCGGTGGTGATTACAGACAGCCTTGAAAGAATGTTCTTCTTATTACCTTTTTAGAGTCGCTGCGTCCGTCAGATCTGACAGGAAGCCGCCCAGCTTCGTGTCAGCTATGCAAATTATCTTAAATAAATGAAACTTTCTATGGTCGCCTATCAAAGACGGCAGTGCAGAAAAGCTACCCACCCAAACATTAGAATAATGCAGCCCTATTTAAAGGACACGCTGTAGCCGCTAATAACACTGAAGATAAATCAGGATGCACAAAAATGGCTACACTGTGGTTGTACAGCAAGCAGACAGATGGCAATCACACGTTTTAAGGAAGTTCTCGGGGATTCATTAATTGCCTGGAAAAGGACACAGAAAGATCATGTCATCATTGGACTCGAATCGTGTTTGAAATAGAGTCGGGAGTACATCTAAATCAGATCTATCAATGCCGTCATGTTACGGACGTGGCTGATATTGGAGAATTCTCTTTAATTGATTCTTTATATACAATAGTCGTGCTCCACAGTTCCCAGTAAATAGTTTGAATGTTCATGCTATTTACCGACAGAAGCTAAACACGTTATCACAGGAAAGAAGTCAGTATTGATGCTATTTGATGTCAACATCCACTCCTGAGTCTGAAAGCTGCCCTTTCGGAGAGGCTGGACCATCAAACTTCCTTACCCCAGGGACCATGGCTTCTACTCCCTTAGTAACTGTCCACTGGATAAAGGACAGTCCTCCATTTGCAGGGTCACCTGATGATGCCCCTGGCTCACTCAATGGCTGGCAGTTGACAATGGTTATGGTAAAAGAAGAGGGTAGGAAAGAGGACAATGCATGGGGTGGGGGTGAAGGGATGACACGTCAGAACTCCATCCCTGCTGCAGCTGACTCCCTGTAAATGCCATATTGTCATATGGCAGCATCACAGGAGAATGAACTATCCCATGCATCCCCTAAGTTGCTCATTTGTCTAACTTCATTTTAACAGAGCCCTCTAGTTCAACACTGAGGCACATTCAGATATTACTCAAGAGCTAAACATTTAACACCTGCTGTAACCACTTTGGAATACCACCATTTGCCTACTAGAGGAAAGTATCTGAAGCCCAGACACTCATTGGTTACATGAATTGGAGCAGTAGGTAATTCTTGAGAAACTCATTGGGTGCAACTGACAAGTCTTTCATGACAGGCAACACTGGATTTAGAGCCAGAAGACAGGACATCAAGTCCCAACTGGCCCACTTAGAAGGTGTGTGGCCTTAGGCAAGTCATAATCTCACTTAGTCTCTATTCCTTTTTTTGTATAAAGGGGTGGTAATTATCCCAGCCCACAGCAAGGGGCTGTTAGGAGGATCAGTGTGTAACATTGTAACTATGAATGCCCCATAGGCCACAAAGGGCTATGCAACATATAAGCACGCTGTTTGGCTTGCTATACACACACACACACACACACACACACACACAGGCACACTTATCCTGCACAGCAATAACAGCAAGTCCACAGGTGTCCTCAACATTCAAGGAAAGTAGCATCTAGTGGCCAAGAGGCAGGGTCGCAACCACCGGTCCTGGCCACCAGAGGGCTGCCGCATCTCCAGGGTAAGCCACCTACAGGACAAATCCAGCCCTCTGGCAACCCCGAGTCTAGGAATCCCAGTAGTTCATACTGATGACGCTGCCCCCTGCACCTGTCCCAGAACTTCCACCTTTCCTTTCTCCAAAGCACATGCATGTGTGTGTGTGTGGGGGGGAGGGGGCAGGGTGGTGTCATGTTTACCTGATTACATGAATTAAGCACCATTCTGTGGTCTATAAGACTTCAGAGGGCTCAGTCCCTCTTAGGTAACAACAAGGTAGTCACCTCGCAAGGAATACTTAATCAAATTTCATAAGACACAAAGTTAGTCAAAGGGGTCTTTGGACAACCACCGCCCTCCTGTGATCCAGGAGTTAGACCCTGACTGGATCGTCTGGAGAGGTGACAGGGCCATGCCAAGGAGGACCTTCTAGTCTATGGGAAGAAGCTGGAGGTCAGTCCTACAGACCAGTGACTCCATCTCAGGGGACCTCAGAGCACTTTGATGATATGACAAAAAGCTCTGGTCTCTATCCCAAGAAAAATGGGGCAGACATCAAGCACACGCACTTTCTCCCCTGCACCCCCGCGAGCTGGTTCTGTCCCTGGAAGCTGTTGCAGGCCCTCCAGCAGGGGGTGGAGTGGATCAGAGATGTGTGTTGGTAATACCGGCTCAGGCAGGAGCTGAGGAGGGCGTGTTATAGTGAAGCAAGACTAGGACCAGACAGCACAGGGACACTGTCTTGTCAAGGGATGGGGTGGGTCTGAACAGAGTCCCGGCAGGTGTCTGGAGGGCCACACACAGACCTGAGGACAAACACTCCAGGAGTGGCTGACAAAATACCTCTGGGAAGTGGGGAAGGAGAGGGGTCCCCTCAGGTGTTGGTCTTTGGGATCAGGTTTTGGAAAAGAAGCAGCACAGCTCAGCTCTGGTGTGGGTAGCTGGCGATGCCAGCGAGTGATCCCCAGGGATGTGCAGGAGGCCGGGTGGCAGCTCCCGAGCTGACTCTGGGAGGTAGATGGAAGTCTAGTCGGGACTAGGCATGCCATCTGAGCAGAGGAGCCTGCCGCTGGGGATGGGTACAGGAGCGCTAACACTGCAACAAGAAGCAGATGAAGTGCATCCCTGGAGGAGAATGGATTAATTTTAGATATTTTTGGTACCTGCAAAGCAGAGGCTGAGGGCAGGAAGGAATAGGTGGATGAGAAGAGAAAACGATGGGATGTGGAAGAGGCAGACAACACTGTGCGGTGGGGACAAAGCAGCAGGAGGGGAATGGAGAAGAGGAGAAGATGCCGGAGGAGCAGGAACAGAGCAAATGTTAATCCATAGGTCCCGAGAGCAGAGGGTTAGAGGCAGGAATGTGCAGTAGATCAAAGTCACAGATGCATCAGGATGGTCTCAGGAGGCCAGCAAAGGGATTTCCCAAGACTGAAAGAAGCTAAAACTCAATCTCAGAAACATTCTAAAGGAGCAGACGTGGAGAGGAAGGTGAATGGAAAGAGATACCCCTGTGTTTGCATTGTTCTTTATAGATTTCAAAATGATGCGCCATCTCTAGTAGGTGATATTAGATATATATTTGTCTCTTGGATAGTATTAGAATAATGTTATTGTATCATTGTGCTGATTTTACAAAACTGGAAACCCCCAGCGGCTGAGTGACTGGCCCGAGGTCACACACGGTGAGCCCTGCATCCCTGGGAGGTCATAGCGCATCCTGCTGCCTGACATTGCCCTGCATGGAAACCAGCCCCAGACAGGAGGAAAACCACCTTAGGGACATAAAATGCCTTCCCTTTACCTTCCCCCCTCTTAAAGACATATTTAAGTAAAACTTCTAACACTAAAGGAAAATAGATAATCTTTCCGCCACTGAATGAAACTGACACCAGGAGATTAAATAAATACCGAAGGAAAAGGGAAAGAAAAAGTTAGAAATGTTTTTGTGTTCAAAATCTTTATGCAGTTACATTTATTTTGTAGTGATGAAGAATATCAACTGTTGGTAAAGCACATTAAATATGCTAAGTGCTCGCCTATGCATAATAGCTCCGAGTGATCTGCCAGGGCTCAAATGAGATGTTGAATAATGATGGCCCATCATGCCATGTACCGTTGCTGAAAATAAATCACCATGCACAGTCCTAATCAGAGGGATGCCATACAAGGTTTTGACAAAACAGTATTAACTCTCATAATTCGGACCCCATAAATAAACTTGCAACATGTCAAAGACAGGTACTCATTGACTGAACTGAGTAGAGAGATATTTTGTCCTTTTTAGAGTTCCTGAAATACATCCACCCTATGCCCAATTCTGATTTTAAACCAGTCATGGTGTTTCCATAAAGGACGAGGTCAGAGACCATAGACTCAAATAAGTGACAAGAGCTACTTTGTGTAGCTTCAAGAGACGAAAACTCTTCACATTATGTGAAAATCAGTGGTCGAAGGTGTGTGTGGTGGCTTTGTTTTTGTGTTTGATCTGAAAGCTGATATTCAAGGATTTCTTGATGAGAACAGGGAACTCAATCGACATGCCCTTGGTCCGGGAACAAGGCTCAGTGAATTAACCTCCACGTGCCAAGGGCTGTAATCAAAGAAAGTGTTCTTCACTGAAAAGTTAGCTTTGGCATTAAAAGACTAAACAGAAGCACAGTCTTCGGACTTATGAGTATTGTTTCCAAATACAACCAGGAACTCTTTATGGTGCTCTTTCTACACGCAAAGCACTATGGCACACACTGTAGGTGATGCAAAGAAGCAAAAGATTCCATCTCTATCCTCAAAAAACTCATACGCGGAAAACAGATGGGTGGTTACCAAAGGAGGGGATGGAAGTGGGGGATGCGTGAAATGGGTGAAGGCGGTGAAAAATATACACTTTCAGTTATAAAATTAGTCCTGGGATGTAACGTACAGCATGGCGACTACGGTTAACAATACTCTACTGTATATTCGAAAGTCGCTGCAGGAGTGTTTGTTGAAAGTTCTCATCATAAGAAAGGAAGAAAAAACATTTGTGGCCCTGCACGGTGACCAATAGTGTTGAGAATTATTGGGATGATCACTTCACAAAATATACAAATACTGAATCATTATGCTGTACAGTTGAAATGAATGTAATGTTGTATGTCAATAATATCTCAATAAAAGCAACTTCATGAGCATGTTAGAAAAGACATTTGGATGATGGGAATTTAGGACATAATACCAGGTTCAAGGAGAAATGAAATAGTGTGAGGAAGGTACGGTCCTATTGCTGCTGAGCACCTCTGTTCCATTTCCTTCGTGGTCCCGCACTTGTCCTAGCCTCAGTTTGTCGCTCTTAGGAACAGCTGCTGAGAGGAGTGACATCGCAGCTCCCGCCGTGGAGCCCGGCACATAGGAGGCCCTCCGTGAACAGTAGTATTTGTTCTTACTGCCCTGTGATTCCAATATTAGTAAGTATCCCATTCTGCTCAATTACATGCCTCCCCAACCGAGCTCCTATTGTAAGTACACTTCCATCTTCTTCCCATTCTAAGTTTTGGAGGGAAGGATGATCACCGAAGGAAAGAAAGGTATCAGTGCTGATTCAATCACCCTTTTCATGCTCACAAAGCAAGATGCTCTATGCTCCCAGCCCTGAGTCAGGAACCTGCCCATCCACATCAGACTGTCACTCGTAACCCATTCACCAAATAGATTAGGAAAACACATAGAAAACCATCTTGTAAACTGCAAAACACTCTCCAGATGTAAGGTGCAGAAAATCAGCCTGCTGTAGCCCCGAGGACCCAGGACAAATCCCCAGCTCTTCCCTGCACAAGTTGCGTGAAATGGGGCAAAGTTGCTTCATCTCAAACAGCTTACATTTCCTTATATATAAATTGGGCTGATAACACAATTGTAAGGATTAAATAGCAAAATGTTTGCAAAGCATCTAGCATAAAGCCTGGCATAAAATAAGTTCTCTGTTATATATTTTTTCTTTTCTCTTATAGGCCCCAGGTGTTTTTGCTCACTGACTTTCTGATTGTCAAAATTTAGCCTCCCAGACTGCAGAGTAGGGACCAATATTTCAGGATCTACCCTTGATAGCTCCAAAATAAACACAAAGTACTTTGTGTTAACTGTTAAGGAGCCTAACTGATCTCTCTCTACCTGGAAACATACAGAAGGCATCAAAATTAGCAAACCCTGTAACTTGCTCCTTGTGGGTCCTACCCTTATAGCTATAGGATAGAATCTTTAGGATAGATAATCTTCTTCTCTAACTTTGGCTATTTTTAAATTAAGAGATAGGAACTTCTGTACTCTGCTTCCCATTGTTGTTCAAGCATCTCTACCACACGGGAGCTAGAATCCTTTATCCTTCCCATTTGCCATATAGATAGAGCTTTCTTACTTGCCCTATCCTGCCCTATGAATACTGGATCCTGAGAGCATACGTGTGGGTTTGAGCGCTGTGCTTGGTGCTAAGACATCAGGAATGCCTGTGACAATCTGGGAACCTCTACAGTGTTCACTGAATGTGTGTTTCCCAAAATGCCAAGAGCAAGAAGAAGAGGGGGAGAGCCTTAGTTGGGACCCTGAAGGAAACCCCCAGAAGGACCGACCCCCTTTATGGATTGTGTGCTGGCATGGTGCAGGGTGGGGAGATAAATTAAAAGGAGTCCTTAAAAGATACCGTGATATGGAAAAGTATACTGGTCTCTATAAATGCCAAGAACATTTGATCCACGGAGTGGAACGTAAGACATGGTAGCTCTTCCTTCCATGTTGTGGTGCATCCCGAGGTCAGAAGTAGACCCTGAGACTATGCAACCCGTTCTGACCTCCACCTACCCCAGGTTACCCCACAGTGTGCGGCAGTCATGGCCCTGAAGGGTGCTGTGGGAGAGGAACACTTGGAGACCCATCATTGTTGTGTGAACAATGTGTGTCCTGGAGGAAAAGGCAGTCAGTCGTTCATTCTGTCACTTTAACAGGCATTGTTCATAGGTCTACTGATGCTAATTTGGAAACTTTCAGGATTTTGAAGGGTAATCAAAGACACTGAGGAAGATCTGGCACCGTCCCCAATTCCTATTTCCCAGATGCAGAAGCTGGTCTCAATCTGATTTGGAAACTTCATTCCTAATTACACACTAAATCAACTCTTCTGCTAGAATGTCTGAGTGGCTCCTGAAAAAATATATATATGTCTTGGAAACACTGCATATATGACAGGTACAAATTTATGGACAAGTGTAAGTTGTGAATATATAATTATAGAATCCCAAACCCAAAATCTGGCTATGAAAATTTCAGTCAGCATTTAATTTTGTACTTTGTAATGACGCGTCACCATATCTCTCTGCGTAATTACTACTTTGTTTGTCTCTTATCATCACAAGCAAAAGTTCCTATTCTTTAATTGGATATTAAACACATAGTCACAGTCCATAGAATGCATAAATGCTTTTCATAATGCTGGTCATCTGGAGCCCCGGCATATTAATTTCTGGCACAGCGTTTGAGGTTTGATTAAAACTGTAGAAGTGACATTTATATTTGGTTAACTTGAGAGGTTTGCAGGATCAAGGACATGCAGAGTTTGCCTGCAGCGATGAGCACTCAGCTGCCTTCCTGAGGCCGAGAGCTATGGGGCAGTCCGAGCCTGTCTCAGCAAGTCCTAGCCATAACTTGGCTCTTTGTGCAAACCAACAAGATTGGGATAAAGGAATGAGCTAGAGGCAAAACTCATTTGAGAACAAAAAAATAATAAATTGACATATTCTACTGAGTGTTTATAGTAAACTTATTTCTAACACCTGGTCTTGGGGGCACCTGGGTGGCTCAGTCGGTTAAGCATCTCACCCACTCGTGATTTCGGCTCAGGTCATGATCTCAGGGTCATGGGATCGAGCCCCTCAGCAGGCTCCATGCTCAGCACAAAGTCTGCTTGATATTCTCTCCCTCTGACTCTCCCAGCCAAAGTAAATAAATAAAAAATCTTAAAAACAAAAATAATAAAACCTGGTTTGGATGTGGTCGCAGCACTCAAATGAAGATGCGATTTGTGTCCAGTGAAGTGGTAATAGGAAGTGAATACAGAGCTGGCATCCTCCGAACAAGAAGGAAATTGAGCCATCGCTCTTTCCCAGGAGCTCAGCAGACAGTGAAATTCAGTGAAGGAAAGCTAGCCCCGCAGAACCAAGAAGGCAAAAGGGACCATTTCGCAACACTGAGGCCTGCTCACCACTTGGCTGTCTGTGGCGGCCCCCCCCCGTGTGAGCTGCAGTAACAGAAATCAGCATCAGGATGGTACTGGACCTACAAGGACCGTGGCCCGGAGCTGCCCCAGGGCCATGTACGAGGCCCTCACAAGCTGGTGTCCCTGTAGCACAAAGAAGGAGCCAGCACAGTGCGAGACAAGGAATGCTGTCGACTGTCTGCTTTCCTCCATCTAGTTTTCCAGGAATTGTCCCATTATTCACTATCTAGAAGATTCTTATTCTAATTTTGTGCATCTCAGACCATGGCTAGAAGCGTTCTAATGAAAATGCACACTTTGCTTGGGAGCTCAGCAATATAAAGTTGTGTCTCCCAAAATATGTGGCATGGGAGCAGATGTCCTATGAACTGCTGTTGGTTTTTTTGGTTTTTAAATTTTTTTATCTTTTTACTTACTATTATTTTTTTAAAGATTATATCTGAAAGAGAGAGAGAATGAGTGGGGAGGGGCAGAAGGAGAGGGAGAAGCAGGCTCTCCACTGAGCAGGGAGCCCGATGCGGGCCTCGATCCCAGGACCCCGAGATCATGACCAGAGCCAAAGGCAGATGCTTAACCGAATGAGCCACCCAGTCACCCCTATTTATTTTTTTTCTTTACAAATTTTTATTTAAATTCCAGTTAGTTAACATATACTGTAATTTAACTGCTGTTACTTGGGGGAAAATTTTGTTAAAAATAAAGGTGACTCAGCAGGTCTGCCTTAGGTCCAGGTCTTGATCTTGGGGTCCTGGGATCGAGCCTCATGTCGGGCTCCCTGCTCAGCAGGAAGTCTGTATCTCCCTCTCCTTCCTCTCCACACCCCGCTTGTGTGTGTATGCTCTCTCTCTCTCAAATAAATAAAATCTTTTAAAAAATAAATAAAAATTAAACGTTCTACAATATACTTATGAGAGCAAAGATCTCTGTTTTGGTCACAGCTGTATCCTTAGCTCTAGAAAAATGGACAGGCCCTCAAATAAACGTCTGTTGTATTAATAAATAAAAGTATTAATGATCAAAAATGGGAAAAATACTAGAATATAATTATATAACATAAAACAGGTTTCTTTCTGTAAGTTTTCTCTGACTGCTAATCCCTAAGGTATACCACAATCTTTAAGAGGTAATCTAGTTGGCATGCTTTCCAAATATAATTCACCCAGAAACCCTTTCTCTCATCTGAGACTAGTGTTACACAGAGTGCATGAGATTCGCAGCGTTTACACTGCGAGGACCATTCTTCCCTAGGTAAAATACACGCACCGTTTCTAATAGTACTTGGTCTGCAATGGTGATGATCAGCTCTAAGGCTACATGTTTCTAAAATAGTATCTTCAACTTATTTCACAGTGCACACAAGCAGTCCATCCCAGTACTGTATGATCTACTGATCGACTGATTAATCAATCAACAGAGAGAGAAAGGACTGTGACCTACTGTGAGCATGAGCATTGCAGGTGCCGTGGATTTTCTGGGGCCTCTCTTTCTGGTGAGCGGCCTGTTTCCTGGCCAACGGTTTTGACCCATATTGATTCACTGGAGGTGTACAAGTGAAAAACAAGTAAAAAACATCATCCCTGCCATGAAAAAACAAAGGAAAGGTGTCATGCTGGCTGTTCAAAAGCATGTCATTACCAGGGCTCAAGATCATGGTCAGCGGGGAGAGTGGCCAGCCAGCAGCCAGAGGCTGGTGACCATCCTCGGATGATGTGGAAGGTAAGGAAGGCCCGATGGCGTCTGGCGGAAGTCCACTGGACAGGGTCAGGCCACATGCTGAGAGGGACTGAGCCCTGCAGGGACGGGAACTGCCCCGAGGTCCCACGGTGCACTGGCGGGGACCCGATCCAGGGGTGAACTAAATGGGGTCGTTCCACCAAATCAATACACGGAGCCGACCCTCCACACCCTGACCCCAATCAGACAGCGGACAGTGGAGGGTGGGTGCAGTGAACAGCTCTGCCCAGTTTCCTCTCTCAAACCCCTGCCTCACTCTCCGAGCATCTGAGGAGGGCTCCAGGTCGTCCTGAACCCCTCCCGCACTGTCACCAGCACAGACTCACATTTCTCGTGCTTTGCCACAGGATTTTCCAGGCCATGTGACTGCATGTCATCAAAGATGACATCAAATGTTAGCCCAAAATGTATCTTGAGAATACCAGCAGGGGCAAGTTCGCCTGTTGCTATGAATTTCCCTGGGAGAAAAACCCTCCCGAAGACGTTCCCCTGGAAAGCAAAGACACGACAGGCCCCGAGGACGAGTTCAGTGCAGCCTGACCCTGGTGTCCAGCGCGCACGCCCCGTGGGACAGTGGCATGAGACTGAAACACAGGCCCGTGCAGAGCAAACTCACTGAACACGTTCCCCACCCAGAGCCCCTGACTCCCCCTTGCCTGTAATTTCCCAACTAAGATAAAAGTACTCGTTCTAACTCACTGTTCATGAACAAACTGAGCAAGAACAGTGCGCAAAACCGTTTCATCTTGAGCAAGGTTTCTTTTCTCTTAAAACGCCCCATAGTAAATATTAAATACTACGGAAGTACGGTGTCTTGTTAGATGAGGATTTAAAAGTCAGTGGTAAAAATCATGTCCGTTGAAAAGGGCTCTCCCTTATGCTCGGTGAAGATAGAAAGGAGTTGAACATTTATTGAAGTCTAGAGAATGGTTAGGAGATGGAAACAGAGCCTAGAGGGAGCGCGCATGGAGTGGTGGCTGGATGAGCGGACTGGACACCCACACGGGCCTGTGGCCACAGGAGGAAGTGGGGAGGCCCGCTGAGAAGCCAGGGTAGCACTGGAGGCCGGCTACCCTCGTACCCTCGGGATGAGCACCACACCTGCTCGTTCAGCCCACGCCCCTTTCCGGGAGCAGTGTGGCCAGATGGCGGTGGCCTAGCTGTCATCCTGCTCTGGCTCCCTGAGCCTGAACCCCAGGCCAGGGCTCCTCCTGGCCCCTCGGTGTCATGACCGATTCACGGTGATGTATTAACATGGTCTTCCCCAGGGGGAGCCACATTTCTGCCATTCGATTTGTCTGGACATAAAGGTATTCAAACCAGAACAATGAGATGCAGATGATCATTAATAGCTATTATTGGGTTATAAATTATACAACATCCAGAGGGAGATTTGGAGAAATGCACATAGCTGGTCACATTCACATATCTTAAAAAACATTCCTAGAAATTATGAGCCTTAATGTTTTCCCTCTGTCACCTATTTATTCATACTTAGAAGACCTTTTTGAGCTCTCACATTAATAACGCTAATTGTTGTCATTTTCTGGTGTAGCTGTAGATCCAGAGGTTGAGAAATTTAATTACTTTGCATAAGAAGAGAGTGGACATAAGCTTATATTAAAACACTTGGCTTATGCCAAGGAGGGAAAAAAGAATCTTTGCTTGTGGAGGGCTTCTCTATCCCCTCCCCAATACACAGAACTAAAAGCTTCATTTTGTACTGAGTGACCTGGGTTCAGAATTGAAACAAACGTGCAGGCTCTGTGGTTGCTCCTCACTGGGTGGGACCAGTTGCCCCAAATCGGTTCAGATATCAAGACTGCTGCATTACACGGACACCAAGAGTGGATGAGAATTACCACTCCCACCACGAGGCCTTCGGGGCGGCCGGGGCCCGGGGGGGCAGGGGGCGGGGGTGCCCTCACGCCCTCCGACACAGCCCGAGGCGCTTGGTTTTCCCTGTGCTTGAGGTGTGCTCAGGGTGAGAGTGCCCCCCATCCCTGCCAACTCCAGTAGCTCATTCACAGAGCCCAGACTGTCATGTGATGATGCACTGACATTTAACCAAGCCTGAAAATGAAGAGAGCTTACAATTCAAAGTGGGGCAGGGAGACCACAAAGGACCTGCCACCACGTGTTTGTCATCCAGCAGCCTCTGCAGTGCTCATCTGAAGAGTGGGCTCAAATGCCAGTTGTCACGGAAAGAAAATTACCAGACTCTCATCTCTCAAGCAAGATGTTTGGCATGCTGGTGCCCCAACTCAGCATGAATCGGGTCCTTCTGCCACACGACCCCAACCCCGTAGTGCACGGATCGCAGGCACGCAGGCACAGGACAGATGTCCCATTGGAACCGCTTCTACCCCGCACCACCAAGGCAATGCACATCTAGAGAATCAGCCACAGGATTCCCACCACGAGAAGTGCCGCCCGGGGCTGTCACACCAGGAGGGCAGCGGGGTGGGGGGGGGAGGCAGGTGAACAGGAGAGGGTGTAGAGTCCAGAGAAAACCATCCCTCCCCGTCTGTGCAAATGAGCTGCTGTACCTTCACACTCCAAGTGCACACCCAGGCCTCCTAACAAGGATGGCTTCGAAGTGTGTTAAAGAAATGAGAACCAGTGCTGTGCTGTACGTGTCCTCCCTTTCAACACAACCCATTGGTAGTTAGGCCCATGAGTGTTTGCTCTCAGCCCAGCCATGCCTGGCAGTAAGCAGTACACAGTTTAAGAGATGAACCCAAATCCCGACAAGTCTACCGGAAAAGACAGCCATGCAAATCACACAGACAACCTTAGTGTGGCCTGGCTTGTGCTGGGTAGGTGCGTGCTCTCCTCTTCTCAGAGGAGAGCAAAAAATGCAGCTGTGCTCAGAAAGGGGAGCTTTGTCCTGGCAGGAAAGGTCATCTTCATGATAGAGAGGAGGAAGGAAGGCATGCCAGGTAGAAGACACGGAGTGAACGTGGCTTTATGAAAAGGGACTTTTTGAAAAACAGTCAGAGAAGCGGCACTGTTTTACATTTGCAGATCTCCTTAGTACCTGGCTTGATGAAGAGAGCCATAGTCTCAGATCTGCGGATGTTCAATCGGGTGCAACGTCACGTGTCATGTGGCTTCTGGAAAACTCCACCATATACTCATGAGAGGATGAGTGGAAAAGGCAAATACCATCTTAGTATCACGATGAAATTAGTTTTGACCTTGCAGACCCTGAAAGGTGGACCACTGCTATTTGACATGAGGTCCTGGTGGCAAGGACTATGCCCAAGTCACCTGCGGGTCCTCAGACACACACTGTCACAGGGTAGGTATCCAGTGAACCAGTCGGTAGACCAATGTCCTAGCAGTTAACAGTATTTTGCATAAAAACAAACTATAGCTTCATCTACTCTTTTAAAAACATTGAGTTCCAAAATCCTCACCACAGATATAGTGATACGATCATTGTTTCACTCCATCATTCCTTATGAGCCATCAAAAAATAAAATAAAATAAACAGTGTCTACTAATGAGTAGTGACCAGAGCTCCTTCTTTTAAGCTACTGACCAAAGGGCAGGGTGTATGGGGGCATTGGGTCATACAGAGAAAAGCACTGGGCTAGAAGAAACTGGATTCCAGCCCAGTTCTGACTGAGCCAGCTGTGTGGCCTGAGGAAAGTTATGCATGGCGTTTTATTTTCTTGGCTATAAAAGACAACCATTAAACTGCACAGTGCTGCAGTCCACTTGACCTCGACCATTCTGCTGCTCTGACTGCCGGTCCCTCCTGCTCAGGTAAAGGCACGTCCCCTTACCCCTCCCAAACCCCTGCTCTCAGGCACACCAAGAGTCTGATCAGAGTGATTTTTCTCCAATAGACTACGTGCCTGGGGAAAATGTTTTGTCATGTTTTCAAATGTATGCTTGACTCCTTTCAAGATTATCTATCTGACGAAAATAGAGAAATATTTTTTTCGATGGAGAATTTTTTAAGTGAGTGTATCTACAGAGGATCTTCTTTAGAAACAAGGCGATAGCAATATTCTTTTCCTGCCAAATTCAAATGCCATTTTGAAGAGAGCAGAGAGATTACCAGCTGATTCTGAAATTCATTTTTTACATATGAAAAACCACTTATAAGAAAATTCGGAACTATCTTCAGCTAATTCAAATTGATAGAAACTGCTCGTTTCATATTTAAAAATCTAAAGAAGTAAATCCCAAGAGGAAGAAAACACAGTGTCTGTACCTGTAACAGTCTTTTTTTTTTTTAAGATTTTATTTATTTATTTGACAGAGAGAGAGAGAGAGAGCACAAGTAGGCAGAGCGGCAGGCAGAGGGAGAAAGAGAAGCAGGCTCCCCGCCGAGCAGGGAGCCTGACGCTGGGCTCCATCCCAGGACCCTGGGACCATGACCTGAGTTGAAGGCAGATGCTTCACCAACTGAGCCACCAGGCGCCCCAACAGTCTTAATGATAACACATAATCATTTCATGGATTTAGAACTGTATCAAAAGAAGTAGTGTGGATTGTGCACAGCTGAAGAGTTGGGACACAGCATTCCAGCCTCATCTCTGGAGGCCGAGGGCACCCCCCCCCCAGCACTGACTGGCCCCTACAAGGGGCTTCTAGGCCACTGGCATAAACTCCCCACCTGGGGCTCTATCTGCTCCCACCCCACTCCCCCAGCTCACCCTGCCTGTCCCTCTCTCGTGCTGGTTCTGACCGGGCCACCCCACATCCGCATCCCACCCCTTCAGCGGACCCTGCTGCTCAGTCAGGCCCTGCCCGGCTGGCACAGGTAACCCTTGGAGGTCAGAGATATGTTTTCTATTCCAATTGCTCTGTTACTAACCAGCCTTGTGAGGTCACTTGCCTTTGGCAAGTCACAATCTCCCCAGGCTTTAACTTTGTTGTCTGTGAAGTGGGAACAACACACAAGCTGACACAAACTTCCTGAAAGACTAAAATGGTTCATTGACAAGGTGACTTGCCATTTGCAAAGCCACATCACAAATTTAAATTACTGGTTTTCCTTCAATCCTTAAATAAGCCTTAAAGTAACCCTCTCATTCAAGAAACTCTAAAGAACTGGGAAACATGGTCTTTTCTCTTGTTACTCAGAATGCCCTGGTTCTTTCCTCCTACAAGGCCAGTGAATGTCATGTATAACTTTGAACGTCAGTCCCCATGGCCTTCAGAAACTGGGGAGCTTTGAGGTCACTCAAGGGCCTTGCAGACAACCCTCTAGCAAATAGGGAGCTGGTGATGGATACGTCCCCTCCCAGGTCACAATGCTGGAAGCCAGGCACAAGGCATGGGGATGAGGTGCTGCAGTGACACTTCTTCTCATCAGAAACTCTGCCCAGTGCCAAGACCGGCCAGATTGGGAATTGCAGGTTACGGCAGTACCAGAAAAGTCTGCAGCCATCAGGAACATTGCCCTTGCCTGGGGCCTGTCCTCACTGTTTAAGAAATCAGCAATTTACTCTGCATAATGCTTTTCAGACTGAGGGAGAATTCCCTGAATGTCCACTATTTCCCAACTTCTGCCACACAGAGGGCATTTAGAAGTCCCTGACATTGTTTGTAAACACTGTTGCTCACTACTGCTATTAGATGAGGTGAATAAAGCAGTCTATCAAGTTTTATAGAAAGACAAAGTGTGGTTACGGTTACAGCCATTTAGAAATCTACGTGCTATAGCTCTGAGTCTCCACCTGTACATTCGTCCCCTGGGACACATCTCTCAAGTATACTGCCTAGGTTTTTTTGTTTTTGTTTTTGTTTTAATTAATTTTATTATGTTAGTCACCATACATTACATCATTAGTTTTTGATGTAGTGTTCCATGATTCATTGTTTGTGCATAACACGCAGTGCTCCATGCAGAACGTGCCCTCTTTAATACCCATCACCAGGCTAACCCATCCCCCCAGCTCCCTCCCCTCTAGAACCCTCAGTTTGTTTCTCAGAGTCCATAGTCTCTCATGGTTCATCTCTCCCTCCGATCTCCGCCCCCCCTTCATTTTTCCCTTCCTACTATTTTCTTCTTTTTTTTTTTTTAACATATAATGTATTTTATTTATTTCAGAGGCACAGGTCTGTGATTCATCAGTCTTACACAATTCACAGCACTCACCATAGCACATACCCTCCCCAACGTCCATCACCCAGCCACCCCATCCCTCCCACCCCCACCACTCCAGCAAACCTCAGTTTGTTTCCTGAGATTAAGAACTCCTCATATCAGTGAGATCATATGATACTTGTCTTTCTCTGATTGACTTATTTCACTTAGCATAATGCCCTCTGGTTCTATCCACGTCATTGCAAATGGCAAGACGTCGGGGGTTTTTTGATGGCTACATAATATTCCATTGTGTATGTGTGTGTATATATATATATATGGATGTATATATATATATGCATATATATACACCACATTTTCTTTATCCATTCATCTGTTGATGGACATCTTGGCTCTTTCCATAGTTTGGCTATTGTGGACATTGCTGTTATAAACATTGGGGTGCATGTACCCCTTCAGATCACTACATTTGTATCTTTGGGGTAAATACCCCAGTATGCACTGCCTAGTTTCAGAGAACCTGTAACAAAAGCTCCACTGCCCTTAAATCTTTCCGAGCTCAGAACACTGTACTAATGCCAAGAGATATGGGACCTAGAGACCTGGAAACATTCCAACCTCAGTCCCTGAAGGTGATCCCTACCTCTGATCCTGAAAACCAGCAACTAAAGTTTTGCACATTGTTTTCTCAACTTGTCATATATACATTTCTTTTGCAAGGAAATTCTGGGGTCAAACTTATAAAATTATAACATTATTTTCCTTCAAACTTCAAACTAAATAAAGCCAATAATCTCAGAATGTATTCAATGAAACCAGCTGCTTTCACAGCATTGAATTATGTGTAGGACCACAGTGTCAACATTGCTTTACATGTTCATCATAAGCCATGAATTATAAGTTGCTTAAGGCTTTATTCTCCCCTCCTTTCAAACCTACAGGTAATACTGCAGTTAATTTTGCATTTCAACCCAGAGTCTGGTGTTTTGTTTTGTTCTGTTCTGTTTTTATGCATCATTCCCTTGTGCACTTTGGGAAGATATGATAAAATAAACTAGATGAATGCATATGGTATGGTATCTAATCCTTGAAACAGTTAGTGATGATGACATGATGATGACTGTAATTTGAAAGTTACAAAAATCCATGGGGACAAATGCTTCTATAGTAAAAACACAATTGGAGCAAAGTGTAGTTTCAGTAGAGAAATTCTAATATGAAGCATCATCTATTGCACTGATTGCAACTAATTAAAACCACTTCATTAATTATGTTGCCATCTATAGAATACATAGAAATTTTTATTTTTGGTAGCAAAGAGACATAAGTGAGGTCGTAAGTGTTTGCTGTACATGTTCATTATAAATCACTAAAAAAAAAAAATCATAAGTGAGGTCATTGGTATTCCCAGTAATAACAGCCAGGATTTACTGAACATCCCCCAGTTGTAAGGCATAGTGCTATGTTCTCTAGGGAGTGCAATGATAAACAAGACATAAGTTTTGCCCTTAAGACCATTCTGGAATGGAAGATGGAAGAAAAGACAGAATTCAAAGAGTGCTAATGAGAGACACAGCCACTGTGTTTGGGATGACAGGGAAGTATAAATGAAATCTGACTCTGGTGTGGTAAGAAAATATTTCAGATAAGGAGAGGACTTCCTGCCATGGAAGAAAGGAGGGAGAAGCTGGTAGAGGGGCAGCTCACACAGGTGTGTGTAGGGAACACAGGAAGTCTGTTTTGCTGGAGTTTAGACCAGACACAAGCTAGAAGGGAGACTATAAAGTTTCAGTTATACAAGATGAATAAGCTCTTGAGATGTGGTGTACAACATAGGGCCTACAGTTAACGATACAGCACTGTGCACTTAAAAATTTAATAGAGTAAATCTCATATTAAAAGTTCTTACCACATTGGAACATTGTTTACAATAGCCAAATTAGGGAGGCAGCCCAGGTGTCCATTGATAGATGAATGGATAAAGATGTATATATATATATATATATATATACCACATCTTATTTATTATTATTTAGCCATTAAAAAAGGAATGACATCTTGCCATTTGCAACAACATGGAGCTAGAGAGTATTATGCTAAGCAAAATAAGTCCATCAGAGACAGACAAATACCATATGGTATCACTCACATATGGAATTTAAGAAACAAAACAAATGAGCAAAGAAAAAAAAGAGACAAACCAAGAAACAGACTCTTAACTATAGAGAACAAACTGGGGCACCTAGGTGGCTCAGTCAGTTAAGCATGTGACTCTTGATTTAGGCTTAGGTCATGATCTCAGGATTGTGAGATTGAGTCCTGCATGGGGCTTCTCACTGGGCATTCAGCCTGCTTAATATTCTCTCTCTTCCTCTCCTTCTGCCCCTCCTTGCCCCCCTCCCTCTCTCTCTAAACAAACAAATAATTAAAAACAACAAAAAACCTATAGAGAACAAACAGAGATTTACCAGAGGAGAGCTAGGTGGGGAGATGGGGAAAGTAGGTGATGGGAATTAAGAATACCCTTGTCAGGATGAGCACCGGGTGATGTATGGAATTGTTGAAGCACTATATTATACACCTGAAACTAATATAACACTGTATGTTAACTATACTGGAATTAAAACAAAAAAATAATTTAAAAAAAAGGAGTTCTCACACAAAAAAGAAAGGGACACACGGAAACTTTTGGAGGTGAAGGACATATCTATTACCTTGAGCGTGGCAATGATTTCATGGTTCATGCATATGTACAAACTCATCAAACAGCATATGTTAAATATGTGCAATTTTGTGTATATCAATTATATCAACTATATCCTTTTTTTTAGATTTTTTTTTATTATTATGTATTTATTTGACAGAGAGAGACAGCAAGAGAAAGAACACAAGCAGGGGGAGTGGGAGAGGGAGAAGCAGGCTTCCCGCTGAGCAGGGAGCCCAGTGCGGGGCTCGATCCCAGGAGATCATGACCTGAGCTGAAGGTAGACGCTGAACGACTGAGCCACCCAGGTGCCCTGATCAACTATATCCTTTAAAAAAAGTAAAGAAAATCCCACGCTAGTTGCATTGGTCAGTTCTTCTCCAGACACAAGGCCTGATATGCTTGGTCACTGCATCTACTTAAGATGCTTCCAGTCTTAATACATGTGAAAAGCCAGCACGATGCAATTATAAATGACAGGAAAAATACAAAATTAATAGTAATTTTAATTAGGTTAAAGCTTTATGTCTGGTACATAAAGGAATCTCTTCTTTTAACTATGAAAAAAAGAAAAATTTGCTCACAGGAAAGCAGACAGTTGTCCCTTGTTGGGCAAATAATTAAGGAATAGCCATTCACAGGGGTCCACCTGGACACCTGCCTATCTGGCACCACTCCTGGCCCAGCGGGCCCCAGATGCAGTGGTGCCTGCCTTTCCTAATCAGGCCCTGTGTGACTCTCCCTTCTCAATTAGGGCAGTTCTCCTATTCAGGAAAGAATTCCTCCATGTTGGGGTGAGCCCAAATCCGTAAGGAGTGGGTCAGAGAGAACCCCCTGCCTTCATGATGTTCTATTGGGTTTGCTCTTGCCCTTCCCAGGCCCCACACAGCAGCAAAAAAAGAAAACAAACAAACAAACAAAAAATGGATGAAGAAAGTACTCCCATAGAGTGGGGTCAGCGTGCCCAGGGGCCCTTCCAGGTGGCTCCAGGGCTGGTGATGTGCCAGGATCTGCATTCCAGTCACCCGCCCGGACCTGCCTTCTCAGAAGGGCACCTGTATGTCCTGACAGCCATGCTGTGTCTCCCAGGCTGGTCTGCCGGCCGTCGGTGAGGACATGCTGAGGTTTGTGGCTCACGGTGGAAGCCTCTCTACTTCCAGCACCAATGTGTTCTTGGCCTATTTTGCTTTTCCTTTAGTCCTTTCTGTTTTTTCTAGAAGGAAGGTTTGAATGGCTGCTCTTGGTGTCCGTCTCTTCCAGAACCCAGTGCGATTCTGACCCCAGTTCCATTCTGACTGGCCCTGTGTCTCGGGGTCTGTCGTGGTCAGTCCCCATTTGGAGGACTGACCAGGTGAGGGGTTTAAACTAGAGGAGCAACTGGCCCCCAGGGCTCTAGAATTAGTGCCTTCTAAGGCCCTGTCTTGTTCATGTGCTCACTGTCATGCAGCAGGTGACACCCCAGGGAGATACACTGGGTTATTTTCCTAAGAGGGGAGGTGGCTTTGCATTTAGCCGTCCCCACTCATGTGCCCCTGTGACAAAGAGCACAGGTCCCAAGAGCGGGGCTGCAGCCCCTGGGGCAGCCAAGGGATCAGGGAGGAAAGCTCCCGGGGCCTCCCTCCCACCACACACACACATTTCTTTTCACCTAACAGTAAATTTTTAATGATGGGATGGAGAGACAGGACATATTTTAGGCACTGTTAGAACAAAGAGACAACTGAAAGGAATCCTGTAATTTTAAATCCAGATACAAGAAGAAAGCCTAAATGTTTATTTTCAGACATTACGAGTTACTACCGTGTTTAGGAGCCAGGGGTAAGAATTTATGGTGATTGTTTTACTTGAAACCAGCGGGTAGAGCAGTCGACATCTGCACACCAGAATTTCCCTCCACAGATTCTAAGAATAACACAGCTCAAGTTCCACGAACGGCGATTTATCACACCAGCGTGAGAGCCCCTCGATGGCACGGGGCTTGGCGAGGAGGAGGCTGGCAGCGAACAGAGTATATAACTCGGGGAACAGAATCAGAAAGAGGATTTCTGACTTCTCTGCTTCTTGGCACCGAAATGCTATTTGTCCTGTGGCTGAAGATGCCAGAGTTGGGACATAAGAAGACCTAGGAAGACCATCTAGGTCGAGGTTCATCTTCAGCTTTGCAAATAGTAGGAAGGCAAAGACAAAGGGAAGTGGGTGGGATGGGGACTCGGGAATAAATAACAAGTAGGCATAGATGGAATAGATTATGTATCCAACTGCAGGTCAGGGGGAAGGGGACTATTCTAATTAATTTATCTGAAATTAATCCAAGAGACAAATTTGCTGCAGTTCAGGCCCACAGGACCATTTTGTGGGGAGGAAGAAGGAAGAGTCACGGCATGCAGGGGACATGACTGACATGCAGAAGGGGCTTTATCACCCCGCCATGCACCACGCCTAAGGATGGCCTTCCACATTTTGAGTTTAGAGAGCAGGTATGCTGAGAAGTATTATGTTTTGATCTTGTTCTTTGGTGGTAGAGATGAGTGTAGTTGCGATATAAGGACCAGCGACCCCCACCACTGGTGGAGCTTTCTGGAACAGGAGCTGTGTCTTCTTCCTCCCCCTGGGAGCTGGCAGGCACTGAGAGAATCCGCAGACGCACAGCTGGGCACTGGGAGAGTGCGGTGGGGCTGGAACCAGGCCCATTAGGCACTGGCGTCATTATTTTGTGAAAATTTGCTAACTCACACGACTCATTTAAAAATGTTTTACTTTTTCTTAAATACTGTTAAAACACTGTTTAATTTTTTTTAAGTGTAAGGTAAATACATACAATGAAATATTTATTATTTAGCCTTAATGAAGAAGACAATTGTGCTCCATTAACAACATGGGTGAACTTGGAGGCCATTTTGCTAAGTGACATGAACCAGTCCAGAAGGAGAAATACTGCACACCTCCACTCACGTGAGGTGAAGAAAACAGTCACACACAGAGAATCAGAGACTACAATGGTGGTTGACAGGGCCTGTGGGATGGAAACAGGAGGTTGCTAATCCATGGGCATAAAGCCTCATTACACAAGTTGAAGATGAATAGGTCCAGAGATCTGCTGTAAGACACAGTACCTAATATTGAACAATACTTGCTCATACACTTCAAAACTTCTTAAGAGAGTAGATCTCATGTGTTCTTATCACATTAAAATAAAATAAAATAAAATAAAAGTGTAAGGTGTTATCACATTAGTGAATGAATGGATACAAACTGTGGCAAGTTATCTACCCCAGGACTGTTGGCGGGGGGTGGGGGTCCCACAGCCTTAGACCCCTGAACTCTGCTGCTGGGGCTATTTGGCAATTTGGGCCTACCCATGCTTTCAGCAATAAGCCACCTACAGGTGTTTGTGCCCCTCTCACAAATGAAGGGGACACTCTTTAAAGCTGGCTTCATAAGAAGTCAGGGCAAAAAATGATTTGGCCGGCACTGTCCACAGAATCAAAGTAGCTCCTCTTCCTGTCCTGCCCATCCTAAGCCAATCCCTTCTTTTCAAGGCATGGAACACACTGGGTCTTGGCCCCTGTGACTTGACCAGGGTCACCAGACATGAGGTTAAAAATCTATTCAGTAGGAGCGCCTGGGTGGCTCAGTTGGTTAAGCGTCTGCTTTTACTTCAGGTCGTGATCCCAAGGTCCTGGGATCGAGTCCTTCCTTGGGCTGCCTGCTCAGCAGAGAGTCTGCTTCTCCCTTTTCCTCTGCCCCTTTTCTCTGTCTCTCTCTCTCTTTCTTTCTTTCTCTCTATCTCAAATAAATAAATAAATAAATAAATAAATAAATAAATAAATAAATAAATATCTTTTTAAAATATCCATTTGGTAATGACTGTTCTTTTTCCCTTTGTTTTCCTCTCTATTGGCAATCAGTGCTCCCAGGAGAGAAATGTCTTTGTTTCAACCCTGCAGGAATGTTCTAAGTAATCTTCCTAATGGTGAGTCACTCAGGCTTCTCGCATTTTCTAAATTTCTAATTCCCTTCCTCCCGCTACAACATGGCCAAGCACAGAATAACTGAGCAGGTCACCAACGCAGAGGGGCTAATGACTGACTGCATTCAGGAGACACAGTGTTGATGGCAGGTTAAATTACTGGGTTTTCATGTGTGGATTCTGCCTGTATGAACAGGAAGAGGGGAGTTCTAGGAAACACTACAAACCAAACAGGAAGAGGGGAGACTGGATGGCCTAGAGCCGTGTGAGGACTGGAGAGACTCAGCCTAAAATATGTAGTTTTTCTAACGAAATTGTTGAGTATCCACTACATAGAAGAAATACTCTTATAAAGGATGGAGCCTGTCACAGAGTAAGTACACAGTAAATGTTGGTTATTCTTGTCTTTATCAGGTCAGGAAGATAAGAATAGGAATAAGACAAGGAGGTCTCTGCCCTGAGGGTTAGGAATGAATGCAGGCTCATCAAAGGGCACATTAGCCAAACACCTCCGCCAGCCCACTAAGTTGCAAAGTTAAGAAAATTAAATTTGATCCCAATTGATTTTGCTGGAAAAAATTCTATGTCATAAAAGTGGGATTTATATTTTGATCTTCAGAGACAGAGTACGACTATTCACGGCTGCTCTTCTGAGGGAGCATATGCCCTGCAATCTCTCTATCCCCCAGACCCCAAGATCCTGGTTCCACCTCAGGCCCTCCTCTGTTCAAAAATGATTTCATGCAGTTTGAACTAAAAACTTCAAATAGTAGGAGCCAAAAAAACAAAAAATAAAAATAAGTAAATGAGCCAAGTTTAAAAAGTAGGTGAAAGAAAATTATGCTAGAAATCACAATTTAAGAGAAATCACTGCAATGGAATATAAACTTTAATTCTGAATTTGCAGATTGTCAGAACCAAAAGAGAAACACTGTTTGCATGCAAATTATTGTCTGGTATGAGAAAGCAAACAATTCATGGAAAGACATACATTTTACTGCCCAGTTATTATTCATTATTTTGTTTAGCACGTATTTGATATGGCCATGTGATAATAGGCAGTGTTCTAGAAGCTACCTGCCTAAAACAAAAGGAGGTCCCTAGGTTCACCAAACTAGCTGGCAGGCAGGGGAGGGGAGGGGGTCTGAGGTAAAATTCCAACCAGCTGTGCCAGTGAGCAGAGCTGTGTGACCCTGGACAAGTTACTCTCCAGAGATTTTAAGAAATGAAATAAAATGAAGTGAAATGAAGATCTGAAAAAACAAAATAAGATACTGAGTGCAATGCATAGACCACAGTAGGCATGCTTTAATTAGCTGCCTTTTGGGCGCCTGGGTGGCTCAGTCGTTAAGCGTCTGCCTTCGGCTCAGGTCATGATCCCAGGGTCCTGGGATCGAGCCCCGCATCGGGCTCCCTGCTCTGCGGGAAGCCTGCTTCTCCCTCTCCCACTCCCCCTGCTTGTGTTCCTGCTCTCGCTATGTCTCTCTCTGTCAAATAAATAAATAAAATCTTTAAAAAAAAAAAATTAGCTGCCTTTTTTTTTTTGGTACTTTCACTATTGTCACTATTAGCAATCATTCACTGTTTTAACAGGAAAGAATATTCTAGAAGCTACCTGGGCATAGTTTTTGACAAGGGAAGAAAATGAGTTCAGAATAGCCATAAATTTATCTCCTCACCCTTTTGACTAAAGCCAGACCTTGTTGACTAAAGAAGCATGGGCTTCTCTTGCTAGTTCTAGGAAACACTACAAACCAAACAGGGCTCCCTATCTCTGGGGCCTGTCTAAAATCACAGCTACATGCAGGAACCACCCCAGCATCTGGCCTTCCGAGACTCTCCAGCTGAAGCCTCATGAGCAGTGCTGACCCACTGATTAGCATATGAGATTTTAAGTTTCTTGTGGGTGGGAGAGGGAAAAGTAAGCCGCTCTTTTCTGTGATTTATTTCTTGGATGACCGTCATCTACCCACACACCAGACATCCCTGTAAGGGCAGCTCTCCAGCCCCAGTCGCAGAACCCCCTTTCTCAAAGCACAGGCAAGAGGAGGATTCCACGACCAGAGTACCTTTGGCTCCCCGTAATACAAATTGTCATTTTGTTTTTGAAGTGGAAAATAGTGCCCTAAGTAGCAGTACTTGAATAACACCCCTATAAGAGTGAAGTTAGAATACCTCCAAACAGGATCACTGTTAGAGTGAAGCTGGACTTTGAACAAGGTGAATGGGATCAATGAGTCTAGATAACTTCGTGTTCTTTTCTTACTTTGATCCTTTGTTAATGTTGCATCAACCACAGCCTCCTCAGGGACAAGGGGCCAGATCTGACTCCAAGCCCTGAGTAAGCCGTCTCACTCAGCAGCTGGGCCAGTGACCAGCAGGACCCAGATTTCCCTGCCAAAATATGCAGGGTTAGGGGAATGGTTGGTTCTTTCATCCGCTCTTTCATTCCACAGATAATTCCGGGAAGGCCAGCATAAGCCAAAACAGCTATTGTTACCATAAGAAAGGCCCTTAAACCCTCTCAGAGCTTTAAGAATGGAGATGGGCAACAGGATGGTACCTGGAAATGGTTTACTTCTTGCTCTCTGAAACTCTTCCCAACCCTCGCCCACCCCCACCAAGTGCTCCCAAAGCACTTGCAGTACTTTTTCTCTGGTAAGGCACTTGTGACATCACACTGTAATTATTTAATATGTTCTTATGTCCTTAAATCACTGCATACATGATGAGCTCCTTGTGGTGAGAAAAACATGAGATGAATCCTGCTGTGCCAAGTGCTCAACACAAAGCTCATCACTTAATAGGTCCTGGACATCTTCGAATGGTTCCAGATCCAGTTCTTGTACCTACTCCCTGTAGGTTTCCTACACTTAAACACTTATTCTTTAAAATTATATTCTATAAAATCATTGAATAAGTGATTTCCAAAAATTGGTTGGAATTTATAATTATGATCAGTATTAATACCTAAGGAGTAATTTACCCTCTACAGGTTTTTTTTTTTTTGAGCGATTAACTTCAACTTTTCATTTTCCCCATCATTTGCCTTTTCCTAAATTTGTGCTAACTTCATTTGCTTCTATATGTTGTTCCTAAATCAATAGTATTCTGAGAATCAGTAAATGCAAGTTCACTGGACTGGACGTCTCTCGTGTTCCACCTCCCGGGCCCACAGCCCACCTTTGCAGCCAGAACTGCAGGAAGTGGATTCACGCAGGTGTAGACTGAGGACAGTGACGGCACTTCACCCCAGCCGGCCCTGCACACGTCTTACTTCCTGAAAGTGTCAGGTTTGCTGGGAACGCACTCTTGACCGACAGCAAATGGGGGCCAGCAGGTGCACAATCGCTTTTACATGATCTCAGGCTGATTCATTCTGGGGTACATCCCACAAGGCTTCTCGATGAATCTAGCTCTAGTTGTCCACAACAGGGACCAGCTTGGTAAAATACACTTGGATTGGCTTTCCCACCTTCCCGATTCCACTTCCATTCCCTGCTTCTGTGCCCAGGAATCACTCTCCATAGCCAGCCACCTCTGCCCATCCTTGTCTCCGCTCTGCTTCCCATGAATAACCCAGGCCAAGATGCTCCGCAAGTACTGAGCTGAATCTCACCCGTGCTCACATAGTCGGGACACAAGTTGTCCCTGCCTTCCTTTTATTTAAACAACTGCAGAGCAATTTTCCAATCAAACTCCATTATAAATATCCTTCAGGTGATTTCTCAAGCCTTTTTTCCCCCCATCCTTCCTCACGCATGTGGAGTCCCAATGTAAATTATTGATGACAAAGGGAAAAAAACTATACTGCTTTAATAAGTAAGAAAGGTGAGGCTGAGAAGAGATGAAGTATGTTTAGTAGATGACAGAGCAGCAGATCTTGCACTTTAGTGTTGGAAAAATAAAGGAAGTTGAGAATTTTTAAAAAATCCACTGGCCTTTCAATGATCCCATGGCCTGATTCCTGTCTACTAGGGGGAGGGAGAAAGGCACACCCGAGTTTCCTGCTGCATTTCTCACGGCTCAGTGTGGAAGGAACGCTCAGCAGCTCTGTCTGCCACACCAGCACTTGGAAAAGCCCCGGGAGTCTGCATAAACTCCTCTTAGTTAGGATGACCTGAGCCCCGTCACATCTCCCAGTGCATTTTCTAACGGAAACACTGACCTTGCTCTGTGTCTCCGAGACCGTGTCTCCCAGGGAGAGACTAAGGCACAGGGACAAAGAAACGCAGAGACAGGGTCAGATGGAGATACGAACTCTGGGTGGTGGAGCCAACCACGTCCGAATCCCAGAACAGAATGAAAAATAAAAAGCAAGAAACGCTCTCACCTTAAATGCCTCTTCAGACACTTCCCTGAGCTTTTCTGGAGCCAAGCAGGAATCGGATCAAATCTCTGAAGAAGAAAGAGCAGGCAGAGTCTCAAAACTCGAGCAGCACATCGCCCGGTGGGTGGCATGGTCGGGGGCACCCTCAGCGGCAGACATTCCACCCCAGGGCACATCCAGGCCCACAGCAGCCAGGACTCTATGGGGTCCCCACGCCCCAATCCAGGAGGATTGCTGGTTATCACCAGCCAGTGCAGGAACGAGTCCCCGAAGCCTTTGGGTCAAGACTAGCCCCCTCCCGGAAAGGAAACTACACATACAGTCAATGTCTGTGTTTAAAGGACTCACGTCCCAAAGAAACTTCTAAAAGAAGGCAGTTTTACAGAAACCTGAGCATTCTTTTTGTTATTGTTATTATTATTATTATTATTATTATTATTATTCCTTTCAGTAAACGTGCTGTTTTCTTCATCTTTTTTCAGAACATTGTCTTGAAACAGGGGCCATAGATGTGGATTTACTACTCACAGAAGCAATTACATACTTGGCGTATAAGGGATGTCATGGCAATAAAGAAATGACAGGCTGATCTAATTGGCTCCCTGCTCTTTATTCTACCATTAGGTTCAAAAGAAAATAAAGAAAACCAATCCAGTCATTTCCCCATAAATCTAAGGAAAATGGGTCTACTTCAAGGCTATTATGCATTTTCTGTCCTTTCTCGTACTTGGACTCCATAAATGGAGCTGTGTTATAAAGAATTTAGAAGAGTAAGTGATACTCTTCCTGTTTATCACCAATTTTCATGCCTGAGTTAGGAGTAAGAAAACCAGAAAGCATTCCTATGCCTTTGCGTGGTTCCCTGCTGCCATGTTTACTATACAGGTATGCTTTGATGATGGTAAAAGAATTCTACATAATCTAAGTTTTTTTTCCAAAATGATGATATTACAAATGTAGAGTAGTAGTTTTCAGTTTTCAAAGTGTTTTCCATCTACTAACTCTGTTTTTAAAACCAGATACATTTTTCAAAACTATCTTTAATCTGGGAACTCATCACCAATACAGAAATCCTAATTTTCTTAATGACAAACTGTCTTTGATTTCAACACTCAGAATCTGCTGTTTAATTAATGAACAGGGAATATAAATAAGCCTGTTAATATTGATTTCCTTCACTCAAATAAATGATGGCAAAATCCACCAGCAGGAGACACCTGGAAACTAAAATTTATTGTATTTCAACATGAACCAAGCACTGTACTAAGGTAAAAGAACAACTCAGGATTTTACAGTCAATTAGGAGGAGGAGGAGGAGGAAGAGAAGAAGAAGAAGAAGAGGAAGAGGAAGAGGAAGAAGAAGAAGAAGAAGAAGAAGACGACGACAATCAGGTATAATGAAAATGTAATGACCATTACGTAATGGAAATTCATTTTTTAATGCTATGAATTTCAAACCTAATTGACTTAAAATGCTTCAGCACAAATCCCAGTTGCTAATGGCCAGAGGGGCTATTTAATACTGGTGCCCAAAGAGTATCAAAAGCCTCAGTAACTTCTGTGTAATAGAAAACCTTCCCGGTGCCCCACCACCTTGGTGGCAAAAGCCAGAGTCGACACATGAGCTCTCCCACCCCGAGGCTGAGGAACAACCCTCCGTTCAGGGAGAGACACCACCCTGAACAGATGGAGAGTCATTCTTGTGGAAGAAACCATCATAGACCAACTGGTATTCAATGCTCCGATGCAAGCAAGTAATTATTCAGGAATATAATTGCTGTGAACAAAGGGAAGATTAATAGAGAACAAGGAGCTGAAATGATGAAGAAAAATCAACCAACCTAGGATGAAAATGGATGGTTTTCTCTAGTTTCAGAGTTGAGAGGAACAGGAAATTAACATCAGAGCCCCGTGACAGTTGAACCCTCTTCAGAGCACCTACAACACACCAGTGGTTTTGTAAGAGATGCTAAGATATGTACATAAGCACACACTCAGACAAGTGCATTTAGCTAGTCATGCCTGGGTTAACCGAGTAAATGTCTATCTCTCTAATCCCATAGTAGGGGTTCAGTCCACCTCAGTAATGTTTTGGTCATCTTTACAATACCCCAAGTGAAAGAATCTCCTTCAGTCTCTGTTTTCTTTTCTTCTTTATGAACTTCACAAACACCGATTAATATTAGTAATAAAGGTTCTTTTTTTTTAAGAGAGAGAGCTCAAGTGTGTGGGGGGGCGCAGAGGGAGAGAGATAATCTTAAGCAGGTTCCACGCCCAGCACAGAGCCCGACATGGGGCTTGATCTCACGACCCTGAGATCATGATCTGAGCTGAAATCAAGAGTCAGATGCTTAACCGACAGAGCCCACCCAGGCACCCCAGTAATAAAGGTTCTAATAAATGGCACCTTCCTAACAAATTTCAATGTAAAGACTTACTTCATTCATGAAGGTCTCACCACATCTATAGGAAAAAGAAAAATCTAAATTAGTATGTGGTTACAAAGATTTGACTTGGAAAAACTCAAGCTGTGGGCACATCTCTGCTTAAAGTCGGGAAGTAGAAACTGAGGGTTCCCTGAAATCCCTTCAAGCTGCATTAGAGTCTTACAGCAGTGGAGGATTCCTCGTCCAGATCCTTCACCGCCTTTTTCTGTCACTTTCAGGAGCTCACAAGCCTCCCTCCAAAACCTGGTGAGCAAGTATCAGTAAACATTTATAATACTACAATCCACTTGTACCTATGATAGGAAATGTGTGACCAACAGTCATTCCCCATACTAATAATCTAAAACTGTAAAATATTATGGGAGTGCTGTCACAATTTTAACTAAAGCCGAGAAAGCACACAATATTATGCCATTTTCCTCCTGAGGGGTCATTGGTTTTCTGAAGGGCAGCCCGTGCCTTTGAACACTCACAAAATAAATGATAGAGTACCTCTGATGCCGCTCCGGCGATTTGTCCCTTTGTCCTGTGATGCACGTATTCACAAGATAGCAGCCCCAGGAAACCCACAAGCACCGACTGGGGAGTAGATGTTGCTGCCATCAGCAAGGAGAGAATAAAAGATACAAATATGAATGTCAAAACCCTAAGAAATAGGGCATTACCAGATTCATTATGCTCCCTGACCAAGGGCTTCTGTCAAAAAATGAATTCAATATTGATAACCATGTTCAAACAGGAAAGCATTTTCAGAAGCGACAGGTTAATCTTTTTTTTTTAACCAGAGCCAGTATCGTGCAAATATCGGAATATCAGAGGTCTCCGTGGTTGAATACCTGCAATCATGCCCAGAAGGATGTGGGTTCTTTCTGTTTTTGTTCATCTGGGGGGGTTTTGTTTGCTAGATACATAAATTGAACATAATCATGATAAAAATTTTTAGCAATACATGGAAGTTTAAATAAGTACAGTCACCTAAAATACCACTGTCCTAAAAGAACCACCATTAACATTTGGTGAACATATTTCACACATCTTTCTATAAACACACACATGCACGCACACAGGTACACACAAATGGAATTGTATCATATACGATGATTTTACCTGTATTGCCCCCTTACCCCAAACTAAGCGGTTTATATCTTAAGCAAAAGACAGAACATCCTTTGCAAATGTTTTTCTAAGCCCTCATCTGTTTATGTTGTTTATGTAGTCACTTTATTTTATAGCTTCTGGATTTCTTGTCTTCCTTAGAAAGGCATTCTCAATTCCCAGTCATCTAAATCATCTTTTAAGATGTGGGGTTTTTTCCAGTTAGCTTTTAAATTCATCTGAGATTTTGTATTTTGGGGTATGAGGTAAGAGTCTAATTTTATTTTCCTGATAAATTTCCATTTGTGCTAGCAACATTTATTAAAGAAATATATAACAATTAAATTGAAACACTAACTTTTCCCATATTAAATTCCCATATATCTGAAATCTGTTTATGATTCTTTTATTTTAGAAATAACTTTTATTCTATTTGGGACTGTGTATTACCTTTTGATATCTGCCATTATTTTCTTGTTCATTCTCAGGTATTTGTCTTCTATAGGGAATTTTGATCTAATTTAAAATGTGATCTATTTAGGATTTAATTATCCATAATATGTAAATTTTAGAGGAATTTATTAATAATTTTAGTAATTAAATATTTCCATCCATGGTCAGGTATATCCTTGTGCTAGTTGAAAAAAACATTTTTTAATCCCTCAAAAAATCATATAATTATTTTTAATGTAGATTCCTTATTAAAGTCATTCCTGAATATTTCATAGCTTTTGTTGTTATTGTAAATTAAGTTTTCCACATTTCTGTGTTTAGCTGCTAATTGCTAACAGTTAAGAAACTATTGATTTTTATGTGTTAATCTTATATTTATCTTTTAAAGTCAAGCCTTCTGGGTTTTCCTTTTATAAAATCGTATCTCCAGGCAAATAAAATGTTTTGCTTTTTCTTCCCATTATTCAAGAAGCAGGAGTGACCCTGATACTCATTCTAGGGTATCCCCCTTCTGCCAGCAAGCCAAGCCCCACTCAAACTCAGCTGAGCCCTTCTCCCTCTGGCTGAGGTCACTGTATCACCTCATGGCCACCAAGGTCCACACCTTCACCAAGATCTGCAGGTGCAAGGCAACCGGCTTTCCCAGAAGCTCCTGATAATACCTATCACTGCACACCCAGGCTGCTTGGTTTCAGCCTTTGTCACCTTCCACAGACAAAGCTCCTCTCTCATGTTCATCCTCTAGGAAGAGAGACTGACAGAGGAGTGGCATCCTTCTAGGAGACTGGAACACAAGCCATGTTCGGAAACACCCAGACCCATCTCAGCTCTCCGGGATGACTAACTGGGGGACTCCCACAGCTCTCTCTTACAAACTCTGGTCTTTGAATTTTCTCTTTTATCAGTAAAACCTATTCCTTAACCAGTACCCTGGGACACTGTGGAATTCACCCTGACCTCCTCCATGACAGGAGGCAGCCCAGAAGGGATCCTTCTGTGACGATGCTTTATTTTCCAACCTTTATAGCAGCTGTTTCATTTTTTTCCCCTGTGAAATTTAGTAGAATCTGCAAAATAATTTGAGTGATTTTGTTTTCATTTATTTATTCATTTTCAATTATTCATTAAAAAATAATTTTGTCTCTGTTTAGAAATCACTCTATGATTTTACATTTTAGTTATTGACAGTAATTTTTGAAAAGAAATTTCAATAGGTGTTGGGGATGAAGGAGTGCACCTGTGATGAGCATGCGGTGATGTATGGAATTGTGGAATCATTGTATCACACACCTGAGACAAATATAACACTGTACGCTAACTATACTGGAGTTAAAATAAAATTTTAAAAAGGAAAGAATAAAAGAAATTTCAATATATGTAAGTAGTTTCTATTTATTTGTATCTTTGTGTTTTATTTTATCAATGCAACAGAAGTTAACAAGTATTTTTACTGTATTATATCAAATACTTTTGATGCCTGTGGACATGACCATATTGGTTTTCTCCTCCATGGTTTGATGTATTATGTTGATATAGTTCCTGATATTGAACTTCCCTTGTTTTCCTTGAATAGACCTGACTTGTCAGTATATTTTTCTTTCTATCCTGTTTGTTAACATTTTATTTAAAATGTTCATACCTCTACTCATAAGTGACATTGATCTATATTATTTTCTGCCTCTACCTGTTTTCGTATTTAATTTTTACAGACTTCAAAAAATGAGTTGGGATCTTCCCACCTTCTCATATAATCTGAGTTAATGTAAATGACTTGGGAATTATCTTTCCTTTAAGTGTTATATAGAACTTGGATATGAAACTATCAATTCTTGGGTCTTTTTTAATAATAGATTTTAATCCTATTTCGAATGTCTTTTTGAATTTCCTGTCTTCATTCCAATTTCAGTAATTTATGGTTCACTATAAAATCATCAATTCCCTCTAGTTTCCAAATTTGAGGCCAAGGAGTACACATAGCAATCTCATAATTATCTTCATTTCTTCTATTTCTCGTTCCCGTTTCTAAGTCTTGTATAATTTTTGTTTTTTTCCTTAAAGGGCTTACATATTTATTGGGCTTTTCAAAAGATAAGATACTTTTATTTATCTTTAGTACATATTTTCACATATATTTCAACTTTTAGTTTTGTTAATTCTGTTTTCCAACTTTCTTAACTTTGTTCTATTATAATTTCTCAAATGAGCATAAATTCCTATGTTCTTGGCCTGTACTCTTATTAATCAAGGCACTGAAAACCAACTTTCACTGATCCTATATATTTTTGTGTGACGCTTGATCCTTTTCATTCTTTCTTAGATTTCTCCATTGATCTCATATCAAGACTGTTTCATATTTTTGTTATCAATTCATAATTTCATTTATTATTATCAGAGAATGTGTCCTGTAAAGTATCCTGGTTATTTTGCTAAGGTTTTCCTCGTGGTCGGGGCATGACCAATTTTTTAATATTTCACGAAATATAAAGAAGAAGAAAAAAACTATATTATTAATCCAAAAACATAAATTACATATTCAAATTTGTTTATTATGTTATTCAATTTCTTTCTGCTGTTACGAGCTGGTGTGTATAAAGTCATGACATTTTTTTTAATGAGTGGGTGTTTTGTGACTGTAAGATGGCAGTCACTCTGTTACATCGAGTGCTTACATTTCACCTTGTCTAATAATGTGGTCATTCTCACTCTCCTTCTGTTTCCATTGTTGTCCAAGAACTATTTTCTCATCCTTTTATTTCTAATTTTAGCTTTATACCTTCCATTGTATTAATTTTACTTTCTGGTTTCCCTTTTTCTTTTTCTTCTGTCACTAGTTTGGTCAAGTAAACACTCATGTCCCTATTGATTATTATTTATGTAAAATGTACTCCTGTCCTCTGACACTTTCCCATGAGTGACCTCTCATAAAACTCACTGTCAAACACACATTTGTTTTGTATTGTACGAAAACCAGCCATCAGGGATTTCCCTCCACCAGGCATTCTATCCTCCCTTCTTCTTCTTCCGCCCCTGCCCCTGTGGCTATGTCAGAGGAAATCTTTGGGATATTTTTGCTCTCTCCTCCCCTAAATGAGAACCTTCACTGATTCTTTGCCTTCCTGTACCATCACTCCCAACACTGACTTCAAGGTTCTAATGATGTAATTTAATACTTTTAATGCTTTTGTTTCTGGACTGTTAGATTTTCTTTTTAAATCTTGAATGTAATTATTTATTTTTAATTCAATTTTATTTTATTTTAAATTCCAGTATAGTTACCATACAGAGTTATATTAGATTCAGGTGTACAATCTAGTGATTCAATACTTCATACATCACCCAGCGCTTATCACAAGTGCGCTCCTTCATCCCGTCACCTGTTTCCCCCCTCCCCCCACCCACCTCCCCACTGGTGACCATCAGTGTGTTCTCTAGAGTCGAGAGTCCGTTTCTTGGTTTGTCTCTCTCTTTTATTATTTCCTTTGCTTGTAGATTTTTAATAAGAACTGTAGGATTATTCTTGCTAACTTCTGCTTCCTCCTCCTTTTAATCCTCTCCCACATGAAGTGCCTGCCGTGGTTCATTTATTGTTTAGCTAGAGTCTGTTTTTGTGCATGGTCTACAGATGGGGTTTATGGATGATACAATCTCTGAATCCTGAATATGTGTAAATTTCACTCACCCTAGCAGTTGATGGTATCTTTGCTGTGTAGAGGGGTCCTGGAAGAGGAGCTTCTTCTTGGAAGTCTATACATATTATCTGAGGAAATTTCAGAGCTACAGATGAGCCATTTCTAACCTTTCAGTTTTTCCCTCATAGGTAACCTGTTCATTCTTTCTTAGAATGTGAAGGTTTTTCTCTTTGTTCCTGAGCATCAGAAAGCTAACCGGGGGGCACCTGGGTGGCTCAGTTGGTTAAGCGACTGCCTTCGGCTCAGGTCATGATCTCAGGGTCCTGGGATCGAGCCCCGCATCGGGCTCCCTGCTCCACGGGAAGCCTGCTTCTCCCTCTCCCACTCCCCCTGCTTGTGTTCCCTCTCTCACTGTGTCTTTCTCTGTCAAATAAATAAATAAAATCTTTTAAAAAAAAAAAAGAAAGCTAACCGGAAATTGTCCATGTGTGTTCTGTATATCAGTCTTGGATGAACCTCAGAGACACATTTAACTCTGCAGACTCAAGTCCTACTTAACTCAGGGAAATATTCTGCTATTATTTGCTCAATTATTGCACTTCCTCCAGGTCTCTCCACAATAGATGTTTTTTGTGTGTTACATTGCCGGATCTGTCCTCTTCATCTCTCTTTATATTTTTTCTATGTTTTGAGATATTCCTTCCTTAGTCTTCTCAGCACTAATTCTGTCCTCACCAGTATTTTTTCTTTAATATCACACTTCTAGTTCTGAAAGTCTGTGTGCAATAATAAATCTCCTTATATGCTCTAATTATTTTCGTCATTTCACTTGTCATCAATTCTTTCTTTCCCTGCTTGTTTGTCACTTTGTCTGTTTTTACCCACTCAGTGGGGCTCAGATAAAGCTGTTGAGAGACTTCAAGTGAGAGCAATTACTCCTATAACAGAGTGAATGCCTGTATGTGTGCACGTGGGCGTGCACGCATGTGTGTGCAGAAATCCAGGTCTTCCCCAGTCAGTTGGCAGAGTTCCAGCAGGGAAGCTGAAGTCCTTTGTCAATGGTACCAGGAAGAAACATCTCCCCTCCTTGCTCTCCTTAGTCTCCAGCCTAGAGAAGGGTAAATGGAATAGACTTGGCCCACACACTCAATAATTCTGCTTTCTAAAAGTGTAGCAGAAGGGCGCCTCAGTGGCTCAGTCAGTTAGGCATCTGACTCTTGATTTCAGTTCAGGTCATGATCTCAGGGTCATGATCCCAGGGTCATGGGCTCTGTGCTCACTGCAGAGTCTGTTTGAGATTCTTTTTCCCTTTGCCCCTCCCCCTGCTCTCTCTCTCTAATAAGTAAATCTTTAAAAAATTAAAAAGTAAAAAACAAAAGTGCAGCAGATCTCTTTAGGGATTCTTGGACATAGGAAAGTTCTAGCCATCTTCTGAGAAATTCACAGATCCTTAAAAGCTAAGATTTCCCCATGATCCACCAAATTCCCACTCCAGTGATCTCTGCTTTTTCATCTCCAGACCCCACTCCAGTGATCTCTGCCACCAAAATGGGACTGTCTAGGCCCTGGCACAGCTTGAGCCTCACTCATATCTTTTGGGTCACTCCTTCTGATAAACCCCACCACTATCTGGCTCGGAAAAGGTGGTCAATTGTGAATAGTTAGGAAAGGAGGGCATTAGGATACATTCAAACTTCCATCTTCCCAGAATATTGACAGTGTGTGCTTCTACAAGCCCTGGTGTACAGTTAGAGACAGATCGGGAATTAGAGCAAAAACACAAAAGGTCCCAGAAAGGTAGTACATACATGTTGAACTATAGGAAGCATATTATAAAAGGGAGGGCAAACATAAAGATAAAACCTTTATGATTTACCCAGAGCAATTAGGGAAGAAATGTTTAAAATTACATAAATAAATTTTAAAGACCTCTGTAGACTTTGCATTGTCCCATCTGTTTATTCTCCAGTAAGCCACTGTAAATATCTGAAATATGGCAGAGCTATTTCATATATATATATATATATATGTATTATATATATATATATTAAGCCTCAAATCTGTCATGTATTTTATTCAGTACTTTTAATATTACAGGTGGTTTTTTTTTTTTAAAGATTTTATTTATTTATTTGAGAGAGAGAGAATGAGAGACAGAGAGCATGAGAGGGAGGAGGGTCAGAGGGAGAAGCAGACTCCCTGCCGAGCAGGGAGCCCGATGCGGGACTCGATCCTGGGACTCCAGGATCATGACCTGAGCCGAAGGCAGTCGCTTAACCAACTGAGCCACCCAGGCGCCC
>NC_138381.1:4551840-4597292 GCF_054177405.1 Leptonychotes weddellii | reverse complement strand
TACAGGTGGTTTTTAATTTAGACCTACAATGTCACTTAATTTCCTGAAAGGCTAAAATTTGGCTAATAATTGTTAGCAGAACACTTCTAAGTTATCTAAATCACAAGAAGACAGAAAAATCAGGAATATTGTCAGAATGTTTGTTTTTGCTAAGAGACCTCATTTCACCCCTTAATTCCATCCATCATGTCTAAGTGCTTTTTTATGAGACAGAAGAGTCAACATTTACCTGGAGCTGAAGAACACCCTTTGATTTTCATCTGGAATTGAAAGAGAAGTCATTTGTCATGAAGAATAATTGAAAAATTAATCAATTCAAGATTCCTCACATTTTTTAAGGTTTGAGCTGACATTTTTCCTTCACATCCATGGAATAAAACCCTAATTATACTGGTTGCAAATGATATTTTATGAATTTTAATCAAAAATTCAGCCCTAGAAGACAACAGCTTATAATAAAAGTGACCTGCCCCAGTTTCCATTATTATTTTGATGAGAGCTGCCTTTCAGCCCATAGGAATCAAATAGCCAGAAAGCTTTTTTTCCGATGTTCATTTAAATTTTTAAAAACTGAGAACATTTTCATTGTTCACAATAAAACAGGGTCCCTCTCTTGACTAGAAAAGAAATCCAAGGGCATTCAGCAGAAACCAGAGCAGAACAATGTGGTCTTCTGAACTTAACAGAACATCATAGATTCAGGCAGAGTAGGAGAAAGTGTGGACAGCCCAGTAAGGAGCTGAGGAGGTCAAGAATATAATGTAACCAAAATATCAGTGGCTTGACCAGTGTGCTAGGAGTCCTGATCAAGAGTGGAAGCAAAATGGCTTGCAACTAGGTTGAGCACCAAAGCCCAAGAAAAAGCTGACCAGGCAGTCAATGGGGTGAGCACCATGGACAGCTCCAACTGACCTCTCCTTTCAGGCCTGCTCTCTTGGCCTGACCACCAGCAAAGCCTGAGAATTCTTTCTGAGGCCTCTTAGGAGCAAGCATTAGTCCACAGTGAAGGACCTATGCCTCATGCACAAAGAGTCCTCAGTTGACAAGTTGGGTGGCTGATTTCTAGCCCAAGAGTTGATGCCAGGGTTCTGTCCCTGTCTAGGGTTATGTCTTGGGTTTCTGTGAAGCTCCAGCTCTTCTTCCTTTATTTAAACAACAAAAGAGACCATCCAAATATGGTCTGCATATTTGAATGCACAGAAAATTCTGATAAATTCCAGAAAGTATAGGAAATTGAAGGAATCACAATTATAAACAACATATATCAAAGCTCTTTTCCTCCTTTAAAATATGGGCTCTGGGACAAATGGGTGCTTTCTTCCCAGTCATCATGACCCAAGGCCTTTGTAACAGCATGCCTCTGTGTAAAGAACCAACAGACTGCAATGTGTGAGAGGGACAAGAGCCTTAGGAAACCCACATGGCTGTGCTGGGAGGTGTTAGACCCTGGTTATCGCCCCCATACCCTAATCTGCTGAAACTCCAAGGCCTTGCTTGCTTCATCTCATCTATCTCAAGACCAAGAGCCAGCCATGAATAAGCCTGGTAATGTTTAGGATCCCATGCCACTGGGGGTCCTGCCCTAAGCCCTTTATTCTGTATGGTGAGGTAAGCATTCATCACTTCCCAGATAGCACCATACTGCAGTGTTTGTACATGCTCTTGCCTCTGTATGAATAACCTCTTCCTCAACCTCCTCCCCATCCATCCCTGGCTGACTCTTATCGGTGTAGAAGCCATTTCCCCCAGGGAGTCTGTCTTGGTGAGTGCCCCCTTATGTGTTCCTCATCTGAATATAGGGTAGCATTTATTATATATAGTATGTAATTGTTCTTTTAATGGTCAACCTGTCCCACTAGACTGTAAAGTCTTCGAAAGTGAGAATTATACCTCTTCTGAGTACCTTCCATTGTACCTGGCTAATAAATACTTACATTTATTGAAGGAATGAACCTTTTCTGTCTACCTCAAATCGTCTTCCCTTCTAAGACAGTCATAATATCATTATTTTTCATATCCTGTCAATAGTCCACAGGCAGAAAATGGCAATGATTTTGACTTCAAGTTAGAGTTGAAGTGGGACTTTGGGGGTGTGACTATAGTAGATAAAACACATTTGTTGCTGTGGTAGTTGGATGCCATCATAATGAGGATTTCTCTACTTATAGCACATTGTATTGCTGTAAAAGTTCGTATCCCAAATCTATTCCTTCATATCACCTTGACCCTCTAAGTGTTCTCACAAAGGCCCTGTACCTTAGGCAAAGCCAAGAAAGCTCTGAAAAATCTCTAATGGATCTTTCAGGAAGCATTGACTTTGGAAAGGTGATGTTTTGTGTACTGTAAGGGTTTTTTTTTTTTTAATAAAAAACTTTTCATTTGAGATTTATTGTGACATAAATTATTGTCCTCACTTGTAGGTTATTTGTTACCTAAAGCACACTATTAGATTAAATGGTTCAGCAAGATCCTCCATGATGTACAGTTGACCCTGGGACAAATGTAGGGGTTACAGGCAACCCTTCTGCAGTCAAAAATTTGCATATAACTTTTGACTTCCTGAAAACTTAACTACTAATAGCTTACTGTTGACCAGAAGCCTTACCAATAATATATACAGTGGATTAACACAAATTTTGTATGTTATATGTATTATATGTTGTATTCTTACAATAAAGTAAGCCGGAGGAAAGAAATATTAAGAAAATCACACAATACTCTATTATAGAAAAAAATCCCCATATAAGTGGACCTGCGTAGTTCAAACTTGTGTTGTTCTAGGGTCAACTGTCCTGTATTATCTCATTCATCCAAGGACTTGTTTCAATCTTTAGCTCACTTGTGAGTGTAGATAGTACTTCTGAGAAACTTTGTGATACAGACATCACAAATCCCTAGATCGTCTGAGACTTCCCTCTTCAGCCTCAAAGCCATCCTCAGAGCCTAACAAGCCTTCTGGGATGTGTCCACACACAAGTTTTAAACAGAGAAAACTGGGGCGCTTGGGTGGCTCAGTCAGTTAAGCGTCTGCCTTCAGTCAGGTCATGATCCCGGGGTCCTGGGATGGAGCCCCATGTCAGGCTCCCTGCTCGGTGGGGAGCCTGCTTCTCCTTTTCCCTCTGCTGCTCTCTGCTACTGTACTCCCTCTCTCTCTCTCAAATTAATAAATAATCTTTAAAAAAAAAACAGAGAAAACTAAGTGACACATTGTGGATTCTGAATTCTGCTGGGGAGTTTCTTTAGATTGTAAGTGGGGACGACTAGAAAAGCTAGGAATTGGGATGAGAGAGAAGAGGGCACCTACCAAGTGCAGATAGTTGTAGTCATGATAGGCTTCACTGAGAATTATCCTCGCCTTGTGTTTACAAGCCCAAAATTAGATAAAACTGAATGAATAGTAAATTTAAAATGATGCCTATATATCCTTAATACTAAAGTTTCTACAAGCGTGAATCAAAGTCCTTTCTTTCCCGAATTGTCTGAGAAAAAGAGCTTCAGTATTAGAATGAGTTTGCTGCCTGCAAAGAAACAATTTGTTAAACCAATTATCAGCCTTTGGGGGGCTTCTGTAATACTTAGAGTCTCATTAAGCAGTAACACCTAGGCTTGTCTGACCTATTTTTTGTACTTTTCACAAAAAGATGATATATAATAAAGTGAGAACTTAGAGCCCAAATGTACCTATGGTTGACCTATCCTTCTGGGCATGTCTCAGAGGAACATCAGGCCTGTGCCCTGTGCCCCCAACACATCATCGTCAATCCAGCCCTGCTCTCCATTCAAGTCTGCCTTCGTTGGAGCCAGAGTGCTCTCCAAAATGCAAATCCGGCCGTACTACCCCCATGAGGATCATGGCTCCTCAGACAAAGACATGCCCTCCATTCTTGGCATCTGCCCCCTGCCCTTCAGCTTCACCTCCTCCTGGCTCTGTTTGCTCTTTGCACTTCCCCCCATCCACACATGGACCTCTCTCAGCCTGGGTGCTCTCACAGACTCAGCGTGAGGCTGAATCCAATCCATTCCCTGTTTCCTGGCTTAATCACTGTCTCATCAGACAACCTGCCCTACCCTTCCTGACTCAGCCAAACAGCCCTGTTGTAGGTCTCACGAAATCATATGCTCTCTCTGATGCTCTTGTCACACTTATAATTTTACTTACGTATTTATGTGGCTGTTTGATTGCCTCACCAATTAAACAATAAACCTCATGGGGATCAGGGACCATATTTTTGCTATTCATCACTGAACGCCCAACACCTAACATTGCCTAGAACATAGTAGGTGCTCAGCGAATGCGTCTCCAATTTAAAAAAAAAAAGGAGAAAACAGAGAAGGAGGAGGACAGGGAGGGAGAGAGAGAAAGAGAAGGGAAAGAGGACACCAGATTTACAGAAAGTAAACCAATATGTGCTAGTATTCAATGAAACCGGAATTTAGGGTGAAACTGATGGTGTTGGAGGGAAGCCTCAATATTCCAAGGCTGTTGTCTATTCACTGACCACATGGGTGATCAACCCTCTTGGGAGTCAGGGCGCTGCTTCCTTGGAGGTCCTTCTACAAAGGAAGAAGGAGCTACATCCCCGCTTCAGTGCTATGTCAAATATGAGCAGTGGAGTTGCCAGTGAACCCTCTGAAGTGGGCCCTCCTGCATTTCTGAGCAAGGAGGTGGGTGCCGTTCACAGCCCAGAAGCTCCGCTCTAGGGAACAGATCACTTCCAAGTGGGTCGTCATAGGAAGCCCATCAGTTTTTGGCAACACACTCTTCCCAGCTGGTTCTCCCAGTCCCCCTCCACCTTCAGTGTTGACGCTTAAGGCTTCAGTGATCAGTCTCTCAATCAGTGTTAATGACCACTTTCACGGAGTATCTAGCCACCTCCAGAAACCAGAGGCAGTAAGGGACACCGACTTAGACGAGAACCCGTTCCGTCATCAGTAAGCCATGGGAAAGAAGAGACATGTTCAGCTGTGTGAGAGCATACCGAGTAACGGTAAGGAAAAGTAATTACTTGCACATAAATCTCTTAGGGCTGCGCCAGGCACACAGTAAGTGCTCAGTACATTTACGTACAAGGCCTTCAGAAATTCCGTCTCTGAGAAAGCTGTGGCCTTCTTGGAAGGAGTTTGAATTCTTTTCTCAGCTCTGGTGGAACACTGCCCACAACATGCTACTTGAATGAGAGCACCCCTTCTGTGTTCTAGTCGTCCCGCAGGAGGAAAGCGGATGCACCCTACATAGCCACGCCTCCTTCCGACGTGCTGACCGGGGCAAAGACCCCAGCAGCCAGTCAGCGACTTCTGCTCCTTCTGAATCTCTGCCTGAGGTTGGAGACAGTGTCTGCTCAGGTTCCTGGGTGCTCCTGATGTGTGTGCCGTGATGGGGAGTACTCACCCATTCTCGCTGGGTCTCCTTCCCAGTCCGATGGGACGTCCACCCCCGCGGGCAGATGTCCTGCCACCATCATTTCATCCCAGCACTTCCAGCGGTACCCACAGGACCTGGAATGACTGTATCAGTGAATAAAAATATTAGGAGGGTTTCTGTCTCCCAGATGTCTTCATTTAGTGTCCACATGTTTTAAAACGTCTGCCTCCAGGACCAACTTCCTCAAGGCTTTTCTGACAGACTGGCGCACTAAACTTTCAAGACCTAACAAACTCCAGGTTTCATCAATTTGAGCTAAAAAATAAAATAAAATAATAATAACGTCTCATGCATGGCCCTCGCTTCCATGGCTCTTCTGCAGATAAGACCCCGCTCATCTCAGCATTTGGCCCAGGCTCTTACCTCTGGTCTCAAGCTGAAAACGTGTGCAGCCGACTGGACTCGTCCTTGCTGGTGAAGACTTTCTTTTACTTGCCTCTAAACGTGAAGAGAGGGTGTAGATACAAAGTTAGAAAAGCAGAGAAAAGAATCAAGGGGTTTTTATTCTTAAATAACTAAAAAGAAATTTATAAATGTTAAGATACTTTCAAAATAGTTCTCTCGTCCTTGTGATCAAGTCTCTATAATCACCAGGAGACATTATGGATTTAAATAGGTTTAGATGAGTCAATAAATGAGAAACTTTACTCCTAAATAATACCTCTCCACAAACAGAAATAAGATATGAAGGGACAAATATTATGTGGCATTAAAGTATTACAGGTTGTACACATTCATTTTGTATAAAATAAAAACTATTTGTAACAAGGGAGAAATTGTTCCTTAAGGGTTGTCCTATGGAAGAAGGATCTGAAGCAACTGATATTTTAAAGCCCAGTGTAAACAAAACAAGAAGAAAACAGAGCAAGTTCCTACCTAAACACAGACAATAAGGCACAAGCCCATGAAAGGATATTTACAATTACTTGTACTATGTAAAGCCACGGGTTAAATATTCAGAGTATAAACTGAGGTAAAATGTACTTTGATAGAAGCCATACCTTACAGAGCTCATTCTACTGCTAACTAGCAACAGACTCATTATTATACATCCACAAGAGATGTAGAAACACACAAAAACGGGGTGGTGAGGTGGTGGTGGCAAACCAGATTTATTTGGGAAGCATTCTGAAACAGTGATCAACAGCCAAAAAGTGAGACCAAAAAATGCACAAGTATCATCACAGAAAACAGCAGTGAACAGAAAACCCGAGCAATGGATGGGGTCGGTGCCCAGGGGAAATAAAGCTGTGTGTTCAAAACTCAGAAGGTCAGATCGAGATTGTAAAGCCAAGTTTGTATTAAAAATAGTCTCTTAGGACATTTATTCTTTTTTTTAAAAGATTTTATTTATTTATTTGACAGAGAGAGAGAGACAGCGAGAGAGGGAACACAAGCAGGGGGAGTGGGAGAGGGAGAAGCAGGCTTCCCGCCAAGCAGGGAGCCCGATGCGGGGCTCAATCCCAGGACCCTGGGATCATGACCTGAGGCGAAGGCAGACGCTTAATGACTGAGCCACCCAGGCGCCCCTCAGGCCATTTATTCTTACCCAAATAGTTTATATATACATCCATGTGAGTATTAGATCATAATGCTATGCACACCACTTTGGTAGAGGGGAACTTAACTGTTAAAAATCACAGGACAAGATAGAGGAAAATGCATTTGAAATAGTGTCACTACAGAAGCAGAAATGTTTATTCTTATGTCTCCCCTGCCACCAGCAAAAAGTTAGTATATAATCATTTTATAACTGATTGATATATAATCAAATGATTTGTAAATCGATATACATAATTGAATGATTATAATTGAATACAATCAATTATCATAATTAACTGGGTGGAGGGTCTCTATCACAAAGAAGCTGGTGAGTAATTCCACATCTGCTCTGCAAGATGAAAACCTTACTCTCAGGGAGAGCTTCCAACACCACGGGGCTCCCTCTTCCCAGCTTCCAGTCTGGGCGGCAGGATATCTGACAGGGATCCCGAGATACATGAAGTGAAACAGACAGAATTGAAGGGAGAAATAGACAATTCACAGGAGCTGTTGGAGACTTCAATACCCCAATATTGGATGGAGTAATGGATAGTGGATAGAATAACTAGGCAGATGACTGACAAGGAAACTGAAGATTTGAACAGCACTGTCAACCAACCAGATCTAACATATCTATACAGCACTGCACACAGCAACCCACTAATATGCTTTCTCCTCCAATGAACCTGGACCTTCTCCAGGGTAAACCACATGTGAGGCCATAAAACAACCCCCCCCCAAATTTAAAGGGTTGAAATTACATAAACTATGTCCTCTGACCACAATAGAATATAATTAGAAATGAATACAAGATTTTTGGGAAAGTTACAAATACATGAAAATTAAACACTTTCTCGTTGCGGCAATGGAAATATTCAAACACTGATTGTGGTGACTGTTGCATAACTCTGTAAATACACTGAAAACCACTGAATTGTAGACGTGAAATGGATGAGCTGCGGCCATGTGAATGATCACTCAAAAAAGCTGTTGATTAAAAAAGAATATCTACTTCAACACACACACACACCCCCACACACACACCTATAGTAATTTAGGTAAATATATAAAAAGGAACTTTTATAAAACAAAAAAGTTGGAAAAATTGATTTGCTCCAAAATATGCTGTTAGTGAGCTCCTTTTACATTCAAAATAATTCTACTCACATAATATTTCATAACATTTCTGTGACCGATATATGTCCTAAATGTTCCAAGGCGTTTTGTTAAGATTACGGAAATCTTAAAAAAGATTCATTCCCATCCGAGTTCATTTCATTTATTCCTTCCCTCATCCAACAGCAGGATAAAAAAAAATCCTCTAAACATTGCTGTGATTCAGAAGAGGGGCCCCAATAACTTGAAAAAAAATGAAGAAATTATTCTTAAGTACATAGTGAAGACTTTTTCTACATCTCAGAAACTCTTAATCTGTGAGCCTGTTATTCTTTAGTTACGATAGTAATAACACAGTAAATTAAAGCATCATTTTTACATTTTCTCCTATCAGTGTTTTTAAGATTATCATAAAATTTAAGCAGAAATCTCTGCACAAATAAAATCTAAAGAGCAATGTCTAATCTCTTCCAAAAAGGGGGCTCAATACACACCAAGCTGTTTCCATTTAAAATCCTTTAAAATACCAATGAGGACAGACAGAAAGCATCTAACCATAACAATATAAGAGCTGCCATTTATTGAACACTTTCTGCTGGGCAGGCACTAAGCTCCCGTTTTTCACTTATTATCTCATTTAACCTTCAGGGCAACTTTACAAAGTCTGTATTACTAACGTCCCTACTTTCCAGATGAAGGAACTGGAAGAGAGGTAAAACAGTTTGTCCAAGGCCAACACTTTGGTCAGGATCAAAGCAGGTCTTTCTGGAAGGCAGGCAGCCCATACTGATCCAGTTGCACCGGGCAGTGAAATATTGAAATTGTGTTGCCCTGTTTGATAAATAACCACTTCCTATGCTCTCCCCAGTCCTCTATCTCAACAGTTTCCCCTTCCCACTGCCCTAGCCACCCCAACACCTTTCAGGACCCTCCCGCCTTCCCACAGCCCAGAACTGACAATTTGGCCCCTGCTCCATCTCTACCTTCTGATTGGCTGTGCCCACGCCCCTGCCTTAATAGTTGTTAAATATGTAATATTCCCCCTCCCATCAGCCTCCAAAGTCCATGCACCTGCACGTTCTCCCTCGGGAAACCCTGGGAGAATATAGTTGATGACTGAGACAACCCTGATTTCAGTCCAAGTTGGCTTCCTCTGGGTGTGGTGTTTCTCACACGTCGGCAATGTTGACTGCTGTCAGAGCAGGATCCCAACTCCCATTACAGTATAACATGAACTCAATATGCCCCTCAGCACAGAGCAGTATCCGTCCTTCCCTTCACACCTGCACAAGTTAGGAGAGGAAGTAAAACGAAGGCCTCGGCAAAACCACTTCCCACTAAGGTGTCTCCGATACCATTATTATCAAAATTGTTACTATCACCAGGCACTTAGAAAGGCTCTTCACTTTGAACTAGGCAATGGAACTGTTACTCGTTCTTCTCCCAAAGATCAGATGAAATGGGTTAACTTTGCTCATTATAACAGGGAAAGGCCGGAATACTGCACCAGCTGAGTAACATTCCCAAGGCACCTGGAAAACTAGAAGAAACTACTCTTGACTGCTCTGTTTCGTCTGGAAATCCTGCTACCTTTTTTTAATTTGATCTGCAAAAGGAAAATGAAGTAGTTGCTTCAAATATTTCAGTTCAAGAAATGTTTTGGCTTAAAGTAAACAATTGAGAAAAAAAATTTTACTTGGTTAATTTAGTTATAATTAGTCTAGTGTCTCCCTTATTTTCCTCCTGGTTATAGAGTTAGTGTCGTAAGAAGGATGATGTACACAAAAAAAATCTATTAGAATAAAAAAGTTCAGTAAAGTTGCAGGATACAAAATAACATACAAGAATTAGTTCCATTTTTTACATCAACATGTCTGAAAATGAAATCAAGAAAATGATCCCATTTTCCAACCACATCCAAAGGATAAAATACTTAGGAATAAATTTAACCAAGGAGGTAGAAGATCTGCACATGGAAACTATAAAACGCTGATGAAAGAAATTGAAGACATAAAGGAATGGAAAGATACCATGTTCATAGGCTGAAAGAGTTAATATTGTTAAAATGTCTGTACCACCCAAAGCAATCTACAGATTCAGTGCAATGTTTATAAAAATTCCAATGGCATTTTTCACAGAAATAGAAAAAACAATTCTAAAATTACTATGGAACTGCAGAAGAGCCTGAACAGTCAAAGCAATCTTGAGAAAGAACAGAGTTGAAGGCATCACAGTCTTAATTTAAAATTATTTTGCAAAGCTATCATAATTAAAACAGTGTGGTAGTGACTTAAAAATAGACCCCACAGACAAATGGAACAGAACAGAGAGCCCCCCAAAAAATCCCTGCACATATGGTCAACAAATATTTGACAAGGGATCCAAGAATACTCAACGGAGAAAGGATAATCTCTTCCGTAAATGATATTGGAAAAACTGGATATTCACATGGAAAAGAATGAAATTGGACCTTTATCTTACACCATATACAAAAGTAAACTCAAAATGGATTAAAGACTTATCCATGAGACCTAAAACCATAACTCCTAGAAGAAAACAAAGGGAAAAGCTTTTTGATTTTGGCCTTGGCAACGATTTTTTGTATATGGCACCAAAAATTCAGCCAACAAAAGCAAAAATAAACAAATGGGACTCATTAAACTAAAAATCTCCCATATAGAAAAAGAAAAAAAAGTGCAAGAGCAACCTATGGATTTAGAGGAAATATCGGCAAATCATATATCTGATAAGGGGTTAATATCCAAAATATATAATAAACTCATACAACTATATAACAGGAAAAAAAGATTAAAAGGAGGGCAAAAAACCTTAATAGACATTTTTCTAAAGAAGACATACAAATGACCAATATGTATATGAAAAGGTGCTCAACATCACTGCTCATCAGGGAAATGCAAATCAAAACCACAATGAAGTATCACCTCACATCTGTTAGGTTGTCTATTATCAAAAAAATGAAACATCAGTGTTGGCAAAGGTGTGGAGAAAAAGAAACCCTTGTACTATGTTGATGAGAATATAAATTAGTACAGCCATTATGGAAAAGAGTATGAATCTCAAAAAATTAAAAATAGAAATATTATATGAGCCAGAAATCTCTCTTTTGGATATATAACCAAAGGAAGTGAAATTGGTACCTGGGAGAGAGAATCTGTGCCCTTATGTTCACTGCAGCATAATTCACAGTAGCCAAGATACGTAAATAACCTAATTGTCTGTCAGAGAATGAATGAAAAAAGAAAATATGGTATATACATACAATGGAATATTTTTCAGTCTTAAAAAAGATCCTGCCATTTGCAACAACATGGATGAACTTGGGAGGTCATTTGCTAAGTGAAATAGGCCAGGCACAGAAAGAAAAAAACCCTGCATGATCTCACTTATATGCAGAATCTAAAAAAGGTAAATACATAGATGCAGAGAGTAGAACAGAAATTACCAGGAGTGGGAGGTGGGGCAAATGGGAAGATGTTGGTAAAGTGTAAAAAGTTACAGTTACATAGGATGAATAAGTCTAGAGGTCTAATGTAATGTGCAGCATGACGATTATAGTTACAGTTAATAATATAATCAAAATTAATAATAATAATACAGTTAATATTGAATACTGGAAATTTGCTAAAATAGATTTCAGCTGCTCTCACCACACACACACAAAATGGTAGCTATGTGAAAAGATATGTTAGGTAGCTTGTCTGTAGTAATCTTTTCATTATGTATATGTATGTGAAATCATCACATGGTACACCTTAAATATATGCAATCTTCACTTAAAAAATAAAGTGGAATAAAAAGGAGGATGTACAGTAAATATAGCAGGGAATCAAGGTTAAAAATAAGCAAATATAGGAGACTGGAAAATCTTTCACACGCGCGTGCGCGCTCACCTAAAATATGTTTCATAGTCATTACCAGTATACTACTTACTCTATGTGGTTTGATGTGACTCTACAGCAATACCTCGCATTGCACGAGGCACATGGGATTATTTCCACTGTACAGCCGAGGATGCTGAGGCTGAAAAGGACAGCGATTTTCTTCAGGACACTCCAACCAGCACTGATGAAGCCACCACCAGTGTCCCCATGGGGGCTGTTGGAAGGGAAAGAGGGACGCTAACACCATGATCTCCAAGAGCCCCCACCCTTTCCAATCTACTGCCACTTATAACTGTCCCATAAAGGTCTTTGCTAGGATGGACCCAGCTTCCCAGACCTCTCTGTGCAGAGTTCTTCCCATTACACTACAGGACCCTCCAGGATGCCCTCTCTTTCTTCTCCGGAGTTTAAATTCTAAACACCAAGAGTGACTATTTCAGACTCCATCCTAACTGTACCAAGAAACGGAGAGTTAGTTTAGCGTTGGGCGTTGGCTCTGAGAATTTCTTCCCATTGTCCTGATTCACAGTCTCTCCCAGCATGTTATTCCATTCACCAGAGCTTTAGGTCTCCCCTCCCGTAACACGACAGAGCCAGAGCTGGCCTGGGACGCCACTGCCCTACACCGACTCACTTGGGAGGCAGCAGCGCAGCAGATATGTGAACCGGATATGGGAGCTGGGTCCGGGTCACAAAGGCTGTGTGCAGAGCTGGATTCTACTCAGCAAAGGTGCCAAGGTAGATCAGTTGTCAACCTTTGTCTTTGATCTCCAAAAAAGCATTTGAAGATTAATTTAAACATCAAAGGTAGATCACGTGAATAGAATGCTTCCCAATTTCTGCCAACTATTATGATTTTTTTAAATCCTGAATCAGTATTTCAACTGAATTCACATCTAGGATTAACTGGCCTGCCCTTCCTCAAATTCTTTAAATCTCTGTTAGAAAACTCTAAGCTGTTTAAACCTTTAAATCAAAACAGGGTTGACTTTTAAATACCTGAAGCTAAAATAAGCTCTGAAGAATTTAGAAAAACCTCTGGTAGCACATAGCTTAGGCTTAGTTTTCATTGGATCTTCCAAATTTTTCATTAAATTATCAACTTGCTTTTCCTCCAGAGTCTTTGTAATGCATTTCCTGGATAAAAGCCTAAATGTTAAATTCAGATTTATTGAAGCTTATTGTACCGCTCTCCCAACAAATACACACACACAGACACACACAAACGCACAGGGTATTCCACAGTCATGTTAAATTCTTAGCCATGGTTTTAATGAAAATGATTGGCCTTGATTCTACCATATTTGTGTACACATTTAATATTCCTTTTTTAAGATTTTATTTATTTATTTGAGAGGAAGAGAGCACAAGCTGTGGTAAGGGGCAGAGGGAGAGGGAGAAGCAGAATCCCTGCTGAGCAGGGAGCTGGGACACAGGGCTCCATCCCAGGACCCTGAGATCATGACCTGAGCCAAAGGCAGGCACTTAACCAACTGAGCCACCCAGGCAACCCCACATTTACTATTCTTAAACATATTATATAATTGTGCACACATTCAGGTATGGGCAATAAATACTGCTTTAACTTCAGTTTCAGTCATCTTGGTCAAAATAAGATTATGCAATAATTTCTAAAAATTTAATATCTCTTTCCTCAGATAATCTCTTTGTGATAACTATTTGATCTTGTATATTAATCTTCTTTTCTTCCTAGACATTTGGATTAAACTGTTTCTTTAATAACACAGAAATTATTCTGTTGTTCTCTTCTCAAAGCAGGACTGCATTAAGCATCTCTCTGTATCCAAATGCCTAACACAGTGCCTGGCTTGGGGTACATGTTCAATAAGTGAATGTGTGTAAAATGAATAAAAAATTTTAAAAGACTGGTCTTTTTTTGGAGAAAATAAGAAGCTCTTTCAACCCAAACTATGTAATAAAAGAGCTTCAAATCACTTTTCTGATGCATATGAACGAAACTACATGTTTAATAGAAAACATTTAGATATAAAACACATGCCAACTTCTCTAGCTTATATATCTGGTACATACCAATGATAAGAAAATATTTGAGTAGTGGGTATGTTGCCTCAAGCTTCAATATTTTCCAAACATCAAACACGCAAAAACCAGGAAGTAGGGATTGAAAATCTGGGAGTATGCGAAAAGCATTGAGTTGGTACGGTGAGTCTGAGGTGGTTGAAAGGAGATTGTATTTTCTGAAATGAAAATATAATCCCCAGAAAACAGCAGCACTGCTGCTATTACAGGAGTAATTTCAAGAATAGCAGTTTATTGTCAATTATGGCATGAAATTGCTGGCCATCAGAGAAGGTCTGATGTATTCATTTAATGTGTGATTGGTCAATTATTGCCCTCCCATTTCACAATATTGAGCTTGGATCCTGTAGGGAGATAAGGTGCCCTTCATTTCAGTCTTCAGTGATTTCTTTGGTCATCCAAAAGAAAGATGGTGGCTCTGGAAGAGACCGCAGCTGGTCCTCTGAAGGAGGCAGGCTGACAGTTGACACAGTGATGTCCCCGCACTCCACGTTCCTCAAAATGCCCAGCCCGGTCTCCTCACGCCATCCCATTCCCCAGTGCCAGGAGACAAGGCAGAGTGAAGCCTGTCAGTTAAACCTCCCAGATTCCAATGGCAGCCACCAATCTCAGAGCCACGTAGCCTGCAGGCACCAGCCAGCCAGGCCCAGACCTGCACAAGTCGGCCATCACCTGCTTTCTCCTCAGTGGAGGCTGTGATCCAGCATCCGGAGCATAGTCTCTGCTGCCGGAGCAGGAGTGAACCTCTTAGCACAGCACCTGGCATGAAATGCATGCTCAGTAAGTAACATTTATTATTGAGCCTTGTGTCCCTGATGTAAGAAAAACAATGTATTTCCCTTTGAGAAAGAAGAGGGATAAAAAACGCACACAGCCCATATGAGGAGGATGGGTCTTTGTGCCCCTGAAGTCTTGGAGAGGAGTGTTTAAGGTGATGAAGTGGGAGAATGGGGCATGGACGGTGGACTGGGTCCAGCCAGGGTGTCCGCGGGCAGTTTGGCCGCTCGCTCCTCAAGAATCTGAAGTCACTCCCGAGGGGAACACTTGCCAGCTGCAGGCTCCAGGGTCTGCAGGACCACCCCAGGCAGAGGCACTGCGTTCTTGCAGGTGCATGGCTAGGGCCCCCCGGGGGTTCCCAAGCTGCCTCCCACCAGGAGGGAGCTGATCCTGCCGCATGCTTGTCTGGGGCTTTGTTGCCCTGAGTCCGCTCCGTCCTTATAAGAGTACTTCCTGAAGTGCATTCTGGCTTCAGGATGTGCTCCTCTCAAGGGTTACTTGGTGCAGTGGTTTGAAAACAGCCCCTTGGAGATTTAGAATAGATTTGAAGGATCTTAAAAGCTCTGCAATAAAGGAACTTGTTTTACTTTGTTCAACAGAGCATGTTCCAAGTGTCCCTAACCACAGAGCTGTTTTAAATCCCGATACCTATTAACATCCCACAAAACTCCATTTTGTAAATATCTAAGGAGCCTGCGGATAGAACATTTCGGGGCCTTCAGATGGGAAAAGATTGTCTTTATTTCACTCACCGCTAAGACAAATTTAGCATTTCCTTTATTAGCGCCGGCAGCCCACCAAAGTGAGGTCATGAGCATTGTTTCATTTTACATACAATTGTTGCAAATGTCATTCATCACTGCTTCTAAATTATCTTAGTCATTGATGCACATCAGATGTCATTCCATTCATTAATAAAACACCAATGTTAGTATACCGCAAATTTATTCTTTCATAGTAGATAACTGCACTTTTATATAACTTGTTTCCTTTGTAAACGTAGGGTTTTGTGCATTTAGAAACGTTATTCTTAGAAGGGGTCCATGGACTTCACCAGATGGCCAAAGATCCGGGGACAGAAAAGGTGAAGAACCTCTGTTCCGCTTTGCCTTTGTACCGGCTGGCTGGGCAAGCCAGCTTGGCCATAAGGTACTATTTTCTTAAGAGTCTAAGGCTCGGGGCACCTGGGTGGCTCAGTAGTTAAGCGTCTGCCTTCGGCTCAGGTCATGATCCCAGGGTCCTGGGATCGAGCCCCACATCGGGCTCCTTGCTCGGCGGGAAGCCTGCTTCTCCCTCTCCCACTCCCCCTGCTTGTGTTCCCTCTCTCTCTGTCTCTCTCTCTGTCAAAAAATAAATAAAATCTTAAAAAAAAAAGAGTCTAAGGCTATATCAAAAGCTGCCCATGGGAACATGAGACCAGCATGTGACTAGTAAACAGGGACACTGGGGTTGTAAGAGCTAGGAGAGCCCTGTGAGGTGAAGGAAGGGCGTACCATCAGGATGGAACTCAGAGGCCGCTGCTCCCTCCACCCCTCTGGTCAACAGCGCCTTGTAGGTGTCAATGCCCAGAGCTGGGGCACCGTCAGATACTGGCTACCATATCCTGCATATAAAAGAAAATGTGCAGACTGTGGAAGGGGCAGGAGGAGCCCTTCTTAGATTGCATTTGTTCTATGACCACTTCTAAGTTAAAGAGAACAGTAAGACTCTCAGAGAGCATCTGAGGGCAGATGTTGGAAATGCATGATCACAGCATTCACACCAGGGCCACTGGCTGCAGTGAGATTTCCCTTCTGCGGCTTGCAGGGAAACGTGATGTCTGGCATGAGTGCACTTAGATTCAAGTTCTCCTATGGCATTGGCAGGGTTAAACCGCACAGCTACTTATCCCTGAAAGTGAAATTGTCATGAACGTGACAGAAGACAGGATATAAAGTCACCAAAACAGGTTATCACATGATGAATAATTGCTGGACAAATAATTATTGAGAAGTAATTATTACACAAATCTGACACATGGTGAAGAACACAGTGGCAATGAACACAGTTATTACACTGAATCTCTTTACTGGAAGAAGGAAAGAAAATTCTTCATCCCCAAGCAATGGTTTTCCTTTTGAAAATGGGTATTATCACCAATGTCTAGTCCACCAACACAGAGCAATTGAATCAGAAAGTTTCAGGATTCTCAGATTTCTCAGTTTCCAGGAGATTTTAATGTGCAGTCAGAAATCCCACCCTTGACTTACTATTCACTCAACCCACTGACCGTGAGCGAGACTCTCAGTTCAGAGGCACCATGAGGACCAGGAAGCCAAACAAGTTAACCAGCCCGTAATTAAGGAGTTTACGTTTAATCTAGCGATTCATTAGCAGTATCTAATGAACTGTCTTTACTAATAGGGGTATCCAAACTAGCTTCACCCTTCTTAACCTACCTGCTCACACTTATTCCAGGAGCCCTAGTACTGATCATGCTGAACCAGGGCCCGGCGTGCCCTGTGAGCGACATTTCCATCCTGCATGACGTTTGCTGATGGAGGAAAAATCCTCCTGTAAGGTCCTTGGGAGAGGAGTCCAGAGTCCAAAGATCCAAAGTGTGGATTTCCACTTTAACTGTGGACCTTGGGACATAGCTTCACCTAACTTCTCAGAGCCTATTTCTCCATTTATAAAATAGAAATGATGAAACCAACAATGTTGGATGGTCAGGATTAAATAAGCACGTTGTGAGAGGTATTTTTTCTAGTAAGAAGCTCTTTCTCATCTATTTATTTTCATTATAATTGAAGCTAAATTTTCAATGTAGACTATATTTGCTAAAAATTGGCAATATCTCAACCTAAAAGTTTACAGTTACATGCATCGGGGAGCAAGTATACCACTCTCCAGGAAAAGGAACTGAGATGCAGAGGTCTGAGCTCCCAGAGCCAGGAAATTTTCCTTTACTCAGCACCATTTCTAAGACAGTTCAAAGTGGACTTGCATCTTGATGCACATATCCATTATTTTGATAAGTCATCACTGATATCTAAAGTATAACGTGATGTGGTTTCACAACAAAATTACACAAGTTAGGAGGGAAAAAAAAGAGGTCACGTTCGAAAAACCACAATTTCATACTTACCTCCATGTGGTATATTTCATTTTTCCCAGTTACATTCACTTAGTGACTTAGAGCATAATAATTCCCTTAACAAACACTCCTTTTTCTCTAACTATATCTGTATGTAATGAGGATAGAATAAAAATAAAGGTTCCTTCCAATTTATTCTATTATTATCAAACGCTAATTGAGAAAGATAAATTTGCATATTTTAGAAGGTTATTAAATGAATCAGCTAATGATAAAGAACTTTTGAATTTAAAAACTAAATATTAATAGGGAGAAGAAAGCATGTTACCAATTCTCTGCTTCCTACAGTCACCCTGATAGGAGGGAGATAAATGAAAGAAGAACATGAGGATTACGCATTAGGAACAGAAGTAATGCTCCTATGCCCTTTGCTTATAGAAATTTTGCTTATGACCTAAATCAGTGATGTCTATATGGCAAATAATCAATTATCAAACCACTTTCCCTTTAAAAAGAATTTTGTTCCAGTTATCTATTGCTGTGTTCAAACTATCCCAGAATTTAGGGACTTAAAACAACCATTTTATGTGGCTCATGGTTTGGGGGGTTGGGAATTCAGGAAGGGCTCACTTAGGCAGTTTATCTCTGACCCACTTGGTCTGAGGCAGCGGGGACGGGAGGATCCATTTCCAAGACTACCTTAGGGTTCCTCGGCGTATGCATGAGATCTCTCCCCTCTCTGTCTGTCTCTCCTCTCTCTCTCTCTCACACACACACACACACCCCTACCTTCCAGAGCCTCTCCACCTCTGCATGCCTCAGCTCTCACAGCATGGCAGCCTCAGGGCAATCAGATTTCTTAGATGGTGGTCAAGAGCTCCAAGGTCAAGTTGTTCCCTTAGGCCTAGGCTCAGAAGCTGGCATGACATCACTTCTGCAGTATACTTTTGGTTAAAGTGATCACAGATTTGAGGGAACACACACCCTCATGTCTCAAACGGTAGAGTCAAAGAATTTGTGGCCATATCTAATCTACCACAAATCTTTAAGGCAGTGGTTCTCAATCAAAGCAAATTTGTCCCTTCCGGGCTAGTTAGTGATGTCTGGAGACATTTTTGGTTCTCACCACCGGGAAGGCAGGTGCTACTAGTGGACAGAGGCTGAGAATGTCATTGAACACCCTACAGCTCACAGGACAGCTGCCCAGCAGTAAGAATAATCTGGCCCAAGATGTCAGCAATACCAAAACTGAGAAGCAACACTTTAAGGTGTATCTGCAGAATAAAAGTGAGAAGTTATTGTTATGCGTCCCTCTCTTTCCAAATGCCCCTGGGGGTTCTTCTAATCCCTACAGTTGGGATTAGAATAGAGACAGCATTACTCTATGATTTCAGTTCAGCGGAAGCACTGAATCCCTGATGCGTGCTAGGTGCAATGTGGAAACCAGAGATCAATAAGACCTGGATGCCTGACCTCAGGACAAGTATAATCCAGTCATGAGGTGCGTGGAAGAGCAGTAGGACAGGTTCGTAAATCATTATTGGCAATACAGAGAAGAGTGAAAGCGATACTCGATAGGATGTAAGCTCCACAAATTCAGGAATTTTGGCTTATTTTCTATTTCCAACACTTAGATCAGTTTCAGATACATTACAGTGGATCAATAAGTATTTGTTGGATGAATAAATGGAACTGAGTTCCTATATAAGGAGGAGAATTTGAGAAAATGCCCAGCAGAGCTCCTTGTTGAAAAGGTAAGTGCACTGAGTGTTTCCCAATCCAAGGTGCCACTTGTCTTCCCAAGCAAAGAAACATGACATTTCTGTCTTTGTCCCCTGAAAGCAAAATCAAAGCAGTTTAGGGCGAGGTGGAGAGGAGAGGCACAAACAAGAGCTTGGGTCTCAGTGGGAAGCTGGGAACCAAGGGCAGGGGCCACTGCTTTGAGGACTGCATAGCTTCTCTTTGTCCACTGTCTAAGTGCTTGGCTATTTCCCCACAGTTGTAAGCAGTTTAACTCATATTAAGGACAGCAAGGAAGGGGAGATGTGATAGAACCCACTCCTGAGTAGCCAAATGATGAGGTAGAGAAGAAAAGAGGAAAGAACTCAGAAGAGCATCCAAACCAGGGGTGCCTGAATTGCCCCGGGAAGTAGGTTCAAATCGGGAGGCTGAAGTCCTGAGGTCTCAAAGGGGACAAAGGGCCCATTTGTTCTCAGAAAAGGGTTTGCAGTGTCCTCAAAGGAGGACAAACCTTTCTTTTGGCTTAGAGCAGACACCCCATGCTGATTGGATGGTTGACTCAGTAAAGGAAGCCTGGACAGAATTTTCAATACATAGGGAACCAGTTTGGATCAAAGTTGATTCTTTTTTTCTTAGGTTCATTCAATTTTTCATCATAAATATTAAAATCCTATAATTAGGATGAGGAAATATAGATGATATTCCCATACCTTTGTGGGGAACTGTTGTTTCATTCTGATAAAAACACAGAACAGAGAAGGAGACGGAGAGCCTGAATTCCTGAAACACAATGAACACATACAAGGCCCCTGTGAGTAACATCCATATAGTTAGACACCAGAAGGCCAACTGGAAAAGGTCTACAAAAGTACAAAAGGTATGCTGTACAAATAATCGATATGCTTAATATATGTTTTAAAAACTCGTAGAAATAAATAATATGAAAACACAAGTAAAGAACATGAATGGACTAATTATAAAAGAATTTCAGGGAATATATGAAAAAAATGTTCTTCACTAATAAACGGTATAAACCAAAACCAATAAAACACAATAATTATCTATCAAATTGGCAAATAGTAATATATATACAGAATACAAATCGCTAGATATATTTGAGAGCAATTTAGCAAAGGCTTTAATAAAAGCAAAGGCTTTGACCCCAAAATTTCACTTGTAGAAATTCATCCTAAGCAAATTACTGCATAATAAACAAAAACCTAAACAGAAGATGGATATCATGTGGTTTATAAAAAGAAAAAATTATAAGCAAACTAAATGTCCAACAACTGGCAATTAGTTGAGTAAATTATGGACAACCTAGGTCATAACAATATTTTCATCTATAATGATAAATATATATATTTATTGATATGGAGAGATGTTTATGATATATTAATTATGAAGAGGTCACAGGAAAGTCTTATGATATGATCCTGCTTTGTTTCTAAATTGATAGTTGAAGAGAACTATAGAGTCTGAAATGTCCGGAAATTTAATCATCGTTTTCTCTGGTGAGTGAGATTATGAGTGAATTTTGTTGGCTTATCTGAATTTTCTCCAGTGAACATTACTTACGTAATTTTTTAAGAGATTAAAAGAAAAAAATTCTGATTACAGGTTAAAAGTACAGAAGATGCATTTTAAGATTGTTAACGTTAAAAATAGACACTGCAGGTTATCTTCCCAGCAAAAGATAGCTTTATTCAGGAATAAAAGAATTGCAGTCCAGGACAGACAACCTGCTGCAAAACCATAGGCTAGTCAATGGGAACAAAGGAGAGGTATTCTGTTTATGTCAGAAAGGGGTAAGTTGGGAGGGCTGTTAGGAACTAAGAGTCCACTGGAGGGAACCGACATGTTGATGGGGGTGAGGGGAGGATGAGGAAAGCCCCTTGTGGAGTGGTATCCACCTGCAAGGTCAAATCCCTGTAAGGTCAAGTCCCACTCTTCCTGTTGGGTCTGTAATTGACTGCTGAAACCTCCAGACTGCGTGTCAGTGAGGTTTCCCATCACTGATTTTCATAAGATTAAGGAAAGCGGATAGCAAGTAAGAACGTGTGGCTATCTATGACTGGGAATCCCTATAGGGGAAAAAGCAAATCATTCCCTTCTATCCTTCGAGATTCTCAGCTGGGATCCCTGTTATGGCAGACAGATTAACAAGAGAAAAACAAACTGAAGTTTATTAACCTGTGTATCTCCCATAAACATGGGAGAAGTAACAAAGAGGTGGCCGGAGCTTGGGCTTCAGAAAAGGCCTATTTGGGGTGACTTAGCCTGGTCTCCTACACCTGATGCTCCTTTAATAAGCCAAGATTAAGGTTCAGTATAACATGTCCATATCACATTGGGTTCCAACCACAGGGATACTTTATTACAGATGAGTGTTAACATTTATAACTTTTAATATTAATTGAGCTAAAAACACTTTTCTCAAGATAAACATTTGGTTTATGACAATCCAAGCCATTAGTTGATCTTAATTTTTATAAGCACAAAGAAATTGTCATTGTCCCCAAAGACAGTCTAGAAAGAAGGTAAAATAATAGCAGGTTTTATATTTTGTCTTCAGAGGGTATTTGGTTGGTTTTTTTTTTATTTGAAAAATTCCACAATTTATTTGTCATCATTTATGGCACTATCTCGAAGATTCAACAGGGATCACGCTGACCTCTTTTCCTTTGCAAGGAGCTTAATAAAAACTAAATAAAATTCACATTTTAACAGCAGTAATGTCTTAGCATCAGAAAATGATTATTTTTCTAAAACTGCAAATAATCCATCTGGGTATTTTTTGGCCTTTATTTCTAATTAGATGCAATATTTGAGAACTCATTTATCCAGTGCCTCAAAAAATTTAAAATTTTTGTGAAATAACTGAAATGGGTCATGTGCTATATAATTCTCCTCTTTGAAGGTGATGTTGCCTGATAGGTGGCTGAACTGGGAGTTTGGGAGACCTAAGAGGTTTCCCATGGGATTCCTGTGATGCCTCCTTAAGATTCTTACCTCCTTCCCAGCTTCATGTCTGTTCAATTTGAAACATGGGGAAAAACAATTTCCACTTATTTCCCGCCATATAAGGATTAACTGGATAATCCGTCCAGAGCAGAGGTAAGAATACTGACCTTTGTGGTGTCAGTTTTCCATACATATTAAATGAGCAAATTGAATTAAAAGTACAAGTTGGTGTTTGGAGACAGCAGAAGCCCCTCGGGGAGCTCCTAGTGCAGAAGTCACTTCCTACCCCTCCTTGCGGATTGGAAAAGTCAAGGGAGGCACCCTCCTCAAGGCCATGTTTTAACCTAAAGCCATGTCTAATAATGGATCACGTTTTATTTTTTTTAGATACCATTTACCCACTGCTTGTGACCCTATGGCTGCCAGGGACACCGACCCCACTGAAAACCAGTGACCTTTACCATGATGCACCAAACCGAGAGGACAGAGGGGATAGGTAACTTCCTGCAACCTGAAATGAAAACAGCTATTCATCTCCTAACACTAGTTTAAGGCCTGGCTCCCACCTTCAGAAAGCTCATGGTGTTGTCGGATGCATGGGGTTTCAACAGAGAGACCCAGGGAGAATGGTCCGACTGCTACGCAGACCAGTGGGCACGTCATCCTCTAGCTCCCCAGGTCTACCAAAAAGGGCAGAAAACAAGATCAAAGGTTTTAACCCCCCAACTGAAGAACTGCCTATGTATTTTACCTTTCCCTTCAAGGAACAATTTTCCACTAATATACTCTGCCTAACCATGCAGAAGAGTAAGTGGATCTAAAATCTGCGTGCATATATGTGCGCACATACATTCTGCAGGAATCGCACAAAAGGCCAAGAGAGAAGCAATCCATCTGGGTTTACGTTTATTGTTTCATTGTTTTCTTAAGTATTTTATTAATGCCCTGTGACTTGCTAAGTGCAAATATATGAAAGGAAGGCACTCATATGAGAGGAAATGTTTGGTTCAAAATAAACTATGACTTCGATCTATCATTTATTGCATTTGAATAAACAGAAAAGCCATCTAAACCTTTTGAATTTTAATCCATTTTTATGGCCTCTTTATATTCTTCCAAAGTGCCTCCCTACTTCTATAATATAATGAACTACCCACCTGATTCAAATCCTGTCATTGCCTAGTTAGGGGTGGAATTTGAGTTAGCCGACCAGCTTGGATAGAATAATAGCAGCTGTTGTAAATTCAAATGCATTTTTATAGGAGGAGATACAAACTTCACACAGGATAATTTATTATGCTGTTTATTGTGCACCTGGGGACTGAGTTTCCTTACCTGCCCACCCTGGTCAGAAATAGAAGAAAATGTCCATGAATCAATCTGTGTGAAAGAGGCATTTGATTTGTATCTTGGTTGGGGAGGGCCAGCTATTTGTAAATTAGCTCAGTCTGAACAGCTAAAAGGCTAGCTGAAACAGAGCCATCTCTTAATCAGGCAGCCCCAAATCCCCAAAGCAAAAGCCTTTTACTTTTCCCACGTTGCGTGGGAAAGTGCTGTGAGACAGAGGGGCCACCGGCGGGACGGGACAGGGTGACACTGTTAGCGCCAAATCCAATGGCCAAGTGGGAGGCTGGGGTTGGTTCCAATAACAGAAAGAATTTTGGAGAGTCTCTAAAAGAGATCACAGTAGCGTTTCCTGAAGGAAAAGCACAAGAGCAATGTGTCTCACACACTTTTAGAGATTATTTTAAGAATATGAAAGCTAAAGCCTGTGCCTTTCGAGGACACCCTGCAGAGGGTCCTGACCCAGGTTAAGCTGCGTGAAAGGCGATAGTCAACTTCTGACGGGCCCGTGGAGCCCCTCTACCCTCATTTTAAGTACAGCCCAGAAACTTCTACTGCAAGGAACACTAATGACCCCAAATGTACATCCTTCTATCTTCTGAAGAATCCTCACCATAACCATGCAATGGGTATTATTACCCCTACCTCCGAAGGGTGCAAACAGGCTGAGAGAGAGCGATTCTATATTGGTTCTGGATGCACAGCTGGCAAATGACAGAAAACCTACCCCAGAGGCCACGGTGGGGCAGCATCCTGCCCCTCAATCCAGTTAACAAAATAATAGCCCTAAGTGCATGGGAGCCCTAGGCCTCTGACCCTGCTGGGGCTGAGACCTCCCCGAAGGGTGCATGCCGGCCCCTGCACAGTCCGTGGAGATGCAGTGCAGGGCCTCAAACCCCTCCCGATCAAGTTTTTACAGCATGATTTAATACCCATCCTCACTATCTCAGGCATAAATTTAAAAGGGAGTGGGAAGATACAGTTTGCATAAGCATTTGGGGACAAAGAAATATTTGGTTATCAGTTATTTTGAACAAGTAACCAAATCCATTATTCACATTCTATTTACATATGGTCCAGAAATAACTGAAGGCAACTGTCCAGATTTAGTAATTCATCCCCTGGAAAGATTTTTGTTAGTTTTGTTTTTATTAACCAGTTTGGAACTCTCTACAGCCTAAATTTATAGCATGATTTTTATGCCTCCTCATTCAGTTTGGATTGTGTAAGCCTACAACCTTAAAATGAAACAAGTATATAAGTAATTTATGGGAGCAAAGAGAAGTAGCCAAGAGGTGGTGTGAGTCACGGGTGAGGTGCTGGGCAGAAATCCTGTGGCCAGCCTTGCTAATGACACAGCCTTGGCAAGGGGCAAGCTCGGAAGTGTGTGGGCGCGCCCACGCACACAAGCGCGCGCAGGTGTATGTTTTGATTAGACTCCTTGAGTGTGCAGGAACAAGAGGCAAAATTTACATTGGAAATGGAATTTACCGGAAAAATACATAGAGGAATAAGGATCCATGGGCAATCTCCCCGCAGGTAGACAAGGAGGCCCCTGAAGAAATGGGATGCAGTTCAGGACACTTAGCATTCTCCTGGCATCCACATGCCCTGTTTGCCTTTGCACCTGCCCCTCCTCTCAGGTCTCTGACTGCAACATTCCGACTGGGTCAAGGTCTAAATTCCAGGGGTGCCAGTCCGCTCAGCTTCTCGGAGAGCCCTGCTCACCAGGCTCCTTCAGAAACGACAACAAATGGACCAGGAGTCTACTAGACTGTGTCAGCAAGGCCCTGCCCTGCCCCCCCACAGCTGGGACCATGTTCCCTCGAACCCCCTTCTCTGTAGGTTCCAGGAGAGAGTGGAGGCGAGAGCAAGCACCTCGAAACACTAGCCAGAGAGTTACCATATGACCCAGCAACCTCCTTCCTAGATATGCACCCCAAAGAACTGCCAACAGGAACTCAACAAATAGCCTGTTTGGCAGAGGTTGTCGCAGAATTACTCACAGTAGCCAAACAGAGGAAACAAGCCGAGTGTCCACCATGCGTGACTGAATAAGGTAAATGTGGACCATCCGTACAATGGAGTGGTCTCCTGTGATGGCAAGAAATGAAGTACTGACAAATACTACGGATGGATGAACTTGGAAACCGTATGCTAAGGCAGAAGCCGGACACCAAAGGTCACATATTGTCGGACTCCACAACTGGCAAATTCATAGAAACAGGAGTTGATTGGGGGTGACCAGCGGCAGGAGGAGGAATGGGAATCACTGCATCACAGTTAGCCTCTGTTTGGAGTGAAACAAGAGGTTTTGGGAACAGGCAGAAGTGATGTAATGTAATAAATGTGTGAATAAGTGTGAATGTAATAAATGCCGCTGAGTTATACCCTAATAGTTAAAATGGCAAAAGGTACATTCTATTATTTCACCACGAGGAGAACTCGGATGGGATCGGATGACGGTGGGCAGAAGTCATCACTGCTGGATGGTGTCGCCGTCACACACGGGACAGAGGGCTGCAGAGGCAAGGGGGTGAGGGTGAGCCAGATGACCAGCAGAGCCCCGCACAGTCCCTGGTGGGGGACACCCCAGGCCACTGTCCTTACAGAGGTGCCCGAGTACCCACAAACCCCCACTTGGGCTCCAGTCCTACAGCTGCCCAGCCTACTGCCATCCCCGCCTGGCTCGGCCCAGCTGCGTGTCCAGGGGTGACACTCCCTCTGACCCTTCCTTCCCAGTCCCTCTCTGAGCTGGGTAAGCACCAGCACTCTGACTGCTGACTTCCAGAACTTGCAGAGGGGCTCTCGTCCCGGCCTGTGGAAGGACCCACTTCCTGGACCTATTCAAAGTTTTCCTCCACAGCAACGGCCAGGTCCTTCCTCACTGACCGGGGGCTGCAGGGTGGGTGGTAACATCCACCACCGTCTGAGGAGCACTTCAGGGTAGGAAGCATTTTCCACATCTCATCTCATCTCCACCACTGACTGCCAGGTGTGTTCTTACTTTAGGAAGAGGAAGCAGACACAGAATTACTAAGTGGTGGTGGCAGGGGGGCCGGGCTTGCCTGCCCTGCCCTGGGATGTCCACTTGTTTCTCTGGCAACACCAGGCTCAGCAGACCTTCTCAGTGACCCGCACAGGTGGCCCTATGCACTCCCACCCACATTTCCAAGCTCAGCCTTCCTTAGCATTCAAATATGTGCCAAACCCCCAGGAAGCCTGCAAAGTTATGTCGTGTTTACAAGTGGTTATTATTGAGCTCATTAGTGTTACCCTATCTGTCTTTCACTGTTGTTATTGATTTTCGGACTCACCCATCACAGAGCATCTGGGCACAAGCCCAAGACAGATGCTTAATTAAACTCTGACCATCCCCACTCTTGCTCTCTCTCTCTCTCTCTCACACACACACACACACACACAGGTCCCTGGATAACAGATTGGATGGATGCCAGGGTGGTCAGATGGCCCTGGGATCGTGGACGGTGAAAGTGGCCAAACTCGGATAGGTACCTCCAACTCTGAGCGTTCACTGCTGGCTAGACATGTTCTAATGCACCTGCAGCGTTCCGGGACCAGAGTGAGAGCCAGGCCCCCACAGCGGCTGCGCATCACATCTTCCTGGACCTGCAGAGACACACAGCTTCACCAGGGAGGAAAGGTCTTTGTTTCAGAACAGAGTTACTGGTTTTTTGGTCAGACTGACTGGTGCATTAAGCCCAGTTCCATGGTGCCCCTGAGTACAAAAGTCCTTGTTTAAGCTGAGAGGCCATTGTGCAAGGCTGACACTTTGTCATGCTCCATGGGTCTCCTGGAAGGCTGCATTCAGACACAGAGCTCTTGAGGGCAGCAGCATGGAAGTGTGCCCAATTTCTGTCCGTATGTGGTGACAGACTTCCCACTCTTCCCCATGGAAAGACAGGATATCGATCCACCTTTCCCAGAGTTGTAAATTTCACTCAGAGTCAAGCTTCTGACTAGAGTAGTGCTGTTAACCAGGGACCCAACCCAGGGGACATTAGGCAATGACTGGATACATTTTGGGATGTCGGAACTGGAAGGGGTTGCTGGTGGGCAGAGGCCTGGGATGCAAACCATCCTACAGTGCCCAGGATGGCCCCACCACAATGAATCATCCAACCAAAACATCAGCAGAAACCCAGCACTAGAGAACTCCTACCGCATACTTATTGTTCTAAAGACTTTTAAGGGGTTAAAATAATTACATTGTACATGTCTTCATCCATTTGGGCTACTATTACAAAATACAAAAGACAGTGGCTTATATACAACACACATTGATTTCTCAGCTCTGGAGGCTGCAAGTCCAAGGTCCAGGTTACGGCTGATTTGGTGTCTGGTCACAGATGGCCACCCTTTTGCTGCGTCGTCACATAGCAGAAGGGACAAGGGAGCTCTCCGGGGTCTCCTCTGTAAGGCATTCATTGCATCCATGAGGGCTCCACCCTCAAGACCTAATCACCTCCTAAAGGTGATTTCCAAATACCATCACGCTGAGGATTAGGTTTCCACATGTGAATCTGGGAGAACGCACACACATCCAGGCCCTAGGACCATATTACACATTGATCATCTTCACTTGGACCTTCAAACCAATCTGTTTATCAGCACAGATATAATCTCCAATATATTTAAAGATCTTTTTAATTTACATGAGGCTTTTAAGTATTTTCTTCCTTGTTTGAACACTGGGAATCTATTCAGTGTTCGCGCAGAAGTGCATTCCCAGAGGGCCACCTGGTAGACAGAATATACTTTTTTCCCCAGTTAAAGAGGACCGAGCCCCCCCCACTTCAGGAGCGTGAAAGCACATTTGCACGTGGAAATCACACGTCCATCGGAGGACATCTGGCCTCACACGAAGTAGACAGCAAGACCCATCAGCACATAGAAATCCTGATGGGCTGAGTAAGACTTCCCCGAGACGGTTTGAACCCTCCAGGAAAAGTCAGGGCCGGCAGGGCACGCGGAGAATAGGACCATGCACAGCCCAGAAGGTTTTGCTAAGCAAACCGAACTCGGATCAAGAGAACACAGTGGTACAGGATTCCTACTGGGAACACCAGAACTACATGTGCAAAGCGGGCTGGGAACAAGATTACAATTTGCCGTGAACACCAGGCTTAGGCTACTACGGAAGATTTTTGACCAACAGATCTACAAACTGAAAGAAGTGTTTTCATAAAGTTAATCAGTCACTTTGATGAAGCTAGAGCAGGTATCAGGCCAATAATCAGGAGATATTGTAGGGCACCCAGAGCTGAGAAAAGGGCCTTGATTAGGGTGACATTTTGAGTCTGAGTGGTGAGTAAACGGGAGTTGTTCTTGCTGTCATCATGAATGAGAGATCACCAAAGGTGGACAAGGAACAAGCGAGGGATGAAGGACTGGGAAAAGCCCTTTGGGGGAGAAAGCAGGGGATTCAATCTCCATTGTTTCTGAACTTTCAGTAATTCCTCGACTCAATAAACCTGCTTCTGCTTCCATCACTTTATTGAGACTGTTCATAATGTAGAAGTCACACTGACTTCATCATTGGCCAATCGAGTTATTTTTCAACCATTATCCTACTTGATTTACTCATAGATTCTCAGCTACTTGAATGTTTTCATTTTTTAATGCACATTCAATGTGCATTGTCTTTAATTTGTTTTAATGCAAATAGTTTTAAGCACATTCAGGCAGTGTGTTAAGCTTAAGGGGTAAGATGAACATGATTCCTTCTCTCCATAAACTTTTAATCCAGTGGGAAACAGCTATTAAACAAGTAATTATGCATATATCCCTGGCATAAATGTAACTGTGGTAAGTGTTATCAAAAAAAAAAAAAGAAAGAAAGAAAGAAAGAAAGAAAGAAAGAGAGAGAGAGAGGTGCTCTGAGAGTTCATCATATGGAACCTCCCTTATCCTGGAATAAAGAAAAAAAAACTCCTTGAAGAAATATTTCGGCTGGGACTTGAAGGGCCTGTAGGAGTTTACTAGATTAGGGAAGGCCTAGTAGGACACCCAGAGGAAGCCAGGAAGGGAAGGAGTCTGGTGTGGCCCTGTTCCCATGGGATGACCAAGGGAGAGTGACAGGTAGCATGGAAGGGTTGGTCACGTTAGACCATGCCCCCCACAATCAAGATTTTGAATCCAGGGTCACAACGGGCCACTGACAACACCATCAGGTCTGCATTTTTCCAATACGTTCTTTAGTGCTATGTGGATGGTGGGCTGGCAGGTGGGCAAGGGTGTGCGGGATAAGACAAATTTGTAAGCTGTTGCAAGAGCTCCTCCCCGAGTCAAGGTGATGGCAAGGAGAGGGCTGAGGGTTTATCTGAGAAAGAGAGGGAGAGGCCTTGGTTAGTGACTGAATGTGAAGGGGTCCCGGAGAGGGGTCCTGGGAGGGGGAAGAAGATTCAGTTTGGACCCAGGAAGCTGAGCTGTCCTGCAGATGAGCTCAGAATCAGTCTGGGGCAGGAAACGTTCTTGCCCTGCTTTCTGCAAGCTCTTTCCCTCCTCCCTCTCTGAATATCCCTCCCCAGGCTCCTCCTGGGCCTCCTTCCTCCTCTGACTTCCTCACCCAGCAGCATGTCCACACCCCCCTACCGCCTCCTGAGGTCCCTCTCCTGCTGATCTCTTCCCTCAATAGGGCCGCCACCCTCTCTCACCTGTCTGCAGTTCTGCCCAAAGGCCCAGGCCACCAAATCTACATCTTCCTCACGTTCACCTGCAGCCCAGACCCACAGTACAACTATCCACCTGCTGCCTTCTCTCCGGGTTCTTGCTGGCACCTTAAGCTTAACAAACATAAACCTGAGCTTATTCGCTTCCGTGAGAAAAGAAAAAAAAGGAAAAGAAAAGAAAAAAGGTAAAAGGGCCTTCCTCCTCTGTCTCCAACCTCTATTAATGGCAGTACCCTCCACTTGATGCCTAGCCCCAAAATATGGGATCCATCCTCCTTGGCTTCCCAAAACCAGTCATTCGTGAAAATATGTCAATTCCCTTTGAGACCCCAGCCTGCCCAGTCCTCTGCCCTCCGCTCCCCATCCAGGCCCCTGTCACCTCACTGACCCTGGGGATTCTAACCCCAGCATATCCCACTCATCATACCAGGGATGTTATTTTAGCACACAGAACTGACCACATCGCCATCTGGCTATAAAACCTCTGCAGGCCCCGATGTGAGGACACGCACCCGAGCCTGGCCCCGTCCTGCTCCCCGCGGCTCCTTCTGTCCCTCCAGCACGTCTGTCTCACTGCAGCCCCTCCGTCCTCCTGCCCCTTGCTGCCTGGGACCTCCCTGCCTGCACCCACGCTGCTCCCTCCACTAAACAGCTGTCCCCCGAAAAGGCCTGGCGTGCCTCCAGGGCCCATCTCCTGGGGCTTCCCTGCTTCCTCCAGGTGAGCTGCGCATTCCTTCCTCTGGGCTTCCACAAGCAGTCTTCACAGCTTTGTTGTCACATGCATCATGGCGTTGTGGAACTTACTGTTGGTCTCTCTCTATTTACCAAAGTCCCCAGTCCCTGCTGTGAATCCTTAGGACAAGAGAAGGCAAGGTTCTTGGTCAGGTGAGTTCACCTGTTCTGAATCCTGGCTGCACGGTGCCACCAACTGGCACACACCTTAGACATCCCCCTGCCTGGGCACCATCGGCAGATGGGGGGCGCAAGGGTGTAGGACCCAACCCCAAGAGGGGCCTCCAGGGCAGGATACTGTGCAGCTCAAGCTGAGAGCAGGAGAAGCGGGGAAGTCACAGGCAGAGGAATTGGGAGAAGGTGAGAGAGGGGAAGAAGCAGGAAGACACCCCCACACCCCCACCCTCACATACTCGGCAGAAGGCTAGTTCAGTCCACAGACTGGGCGGCGCTGCCAGGCGAGCTGGCTGGAGATCCCACTACGTGTCTGAGGGGCTGGAAGTCGCCTAGATGTGCTCAAACCAGATGGAGAAACTGGAGGTAAAAGGACTCTATGTGGTGAGCAAGGACAGGAATGTGAAAGGTGACATTAATTCTCCTCCCACATAACCCTCCTCCCAGGATCTACACGCAGGAAGGTGTCCTGTGTGTTAAGCATGGTCCCCACCTAACGCACAAGAGGCAGTGTTTCCACTCCGAGTCCTCCAGGTGCTGGGAGGAAACTTGAAGTACTTCAGGCTAAGTCCACCACCAACAGAGCCAAGGGAGGCACCAGCCAGGTCAGCCACTCACATCAAGGGTCCCCGTTGAGCAGCGAAGCTGCTCACGGTGCCAGGTGACCTCACTTTGTCCTGGGGAGTGCTTCCCGCTGATTCTCCCTGCCAAAGCAAACAGCTCCGTGTGTGGGTAAACACGGTCTCTGCCTCCCTGTGGTGGCAACAGCCCGGCTCCAGCTTTTGGCATCCCCGCGGGGGACCGCCAGTCCCGCCGTCCACAGAGAAACTAGCCCCAGAGACACTCGCCGTCCTCACCCGAGGGACACGTGCGTGTGTGTGAGCAGAGGATGACATTTGGGAGAGAACAAAATAGCACAACATGTAGGAAGTTGCGAGAGAAGATTATTTAATCCTCTTCCGAAATGCTGGCTGGGCTCCAAGAGCAGCAGGCAGAAGACCAGTTTAGAAAAGTGAAAGCCAATCTGAATAATGATGAGAGAGCTTGTGTCAGGATCCGGCCCAGCAAACTCATTTATAGCCTCGAAAATGAGGGAATAATTGAATCTTCCTGTGGAAATGAACATGGTGCAGAAAAAGAGATCAAATTGGCTTTCTCTCCCCAAGTTCTAGAACTCCTGTTTCTGCCCGACGCAGTAGGTGAACAATTACATAATCAAAGGAAAATCTCTCTTTACTTCCTGGCCTGACAAAACACATTGGATTCCATTCTGCAGAGCATATTCCATTTAAACTAGATTCAGGTTGTGCGGTCTGCACCCCATTTTTTAAGTCCTAAAATAATGCTGCATCTGAAGTCACATTCCAGAGATCTGTTCTTTCACCAAAAGCATAAAGAGTAAGTGGCCTGTCTTAAAATTGTCTCTCTGGTGGCGAGAAGGTGAAGGAAGAAGCCTGGACACCTGTGCCCAGATGAGCTCACCTCGCCCATGAGCACACCCCTGCCCTTCCTGCCTCGTCTGGAAATGGCACAACTGGGAGGAACACGGTGATGTGGGTCTGGCCACGGGCCCCAATAATTTGGCTGGTTTCGCTGTCAGAGTAGGTCTCTCCTCCCCTTCTCTACTGCTTTACCCCAAAATACTGTTTTACAACAAAAATAGCTCACTTGTCTCAACACCCCCATAATGAACTGACAGGCGCTATGTAAATAAAATACACAGAAGTTATTTGTGACCAGAAAAAAAACCCAAAACCTCAAAAATCATCTAACTGAAAATAAGAGAAGCACAGGATCAGGGTTTCTAGATCTGGACCCTGGTTGTCCCATCGATTTTCTATGAAGCCGAGCTTTGCTCCTGGGGTTAACATCACGGTGGTAAGAGTCCTAGTGCTCACTCCACAGCGGGCAGTGCCAAGGACAGTTCCCTTATGGAGTAGGAACACTTACTAACTGCACTTTGTGGGGAATAGCTGAGGCACAGAGAAGTTACTTGTTTTTGTCATGATCACACAGCTGGTGAACATGGGAACCGGGATAGTTCAGAACTGGGATAGGAAGCTAGGCAGCCCAAGGCCACGGACCACACACTTAGCTGCCATGCTGTGTGGATATTCATTAGTACTTCGTGAGCCAGGACCTGCACTGGACATTTTAAAGACATACTCACCTTTGGTGCACTCACTACAACCTCCCAAGGTGGATACTTCAACCCCAATTTACAGATGGGGCAAATGAGGAATAATGGGATTTCGGGCAATACTGACTCTAACACCCAGGCCTGTAAGCACATGCATGGGGGGAGCACCAAGGAGAACCACCTGCTGTAGAAATTCTTTGCAAACCTCTCCCACCCCAGGTCTGCATCAGAGACGGTCACTGCTGCTGTGTGTGAATCATTCGAGGCTTCCTCCGGTCCTTGACGCAGCAGTCAACCCCCTAACATGTTACTGCAACTCCGCAATCCTTCTCAAAACTCTGAAAAGCCACGTCCACGTCAAAGTGTGGCCCATTCCACATTCTCCGGACATCCGCTGCAGACACACATCACACATGCCTAAGCACGCACATGCGTGCACGCACCTGTATGCACCCCCATACATGCATGTGCACACGTGGGACACACAGACTGATCATTTGCCCACCTTAGAAATTTAATTTTCATAAGAACAGAAAATAAAAATTGGTCTTTTAATCATGGCTGCAAGTATCTAAGAGGTGTTACGTGTTAAATACATCTTTCAGTTAATAAAGTTCCCGCCAAGTAAACCTCCCAAACCCTGAGGAGAGCCCACCCACAGACAGACCCTCTGCATGAGTCAGAACCCCATAGGACTGCAGGGTTTCTGTCTCCTCTCTGACCTGCAGACGAGCTGGTGCTACTGACTAACTGACCTCGCGCCCTCCAGTACCTCATCTACGGATCTGCTAATCTTACTGAAAGACAAAGCTGGTTTTGCCTTTGAACCTTTGTGGACCCCTCGCTGTGAATGAAAACTCAAATTTACAAACTCTCCCATCTGGTCCCCAGTCTACTGCCCACCTCATCTCCCGCTACTCTACCTGACACCCCAAAGACCCCTCACTGAATCCTTCCCCACAGCCCTAACCCCTTTCCACTTTACCTTGTGATTCCCAATTCCTTTAATGTTCTTCTCAATCTACTTATATGCCTGCTAAATTAATTTTTATCCTTCCAGATCCAGATGCTACCTCCTCCATCAAGTTTGTCCAACCCACACATTTCAGATACTAATTTAACGACCTCTTCTGGTAGATGGCCATAATCATTTGTTATAACTTCTATTATTCCAACTCCCGACCAATGGTCTGAATGCATTGGGCATGTGCAGAAAGACAGATATTAATCACCAGGTGATGGGCACACGCTCTCCAGCAGACCCCACACCGGGTGAAGGGCACACGCTCTCCAGCAGACCCCACACCAGGTGAAGGGCACACGCTCTCCAGCAGACCCCACACCGGGTGATGGGCACACGCTCTACAGCAGACCCCACACCGGGTGATGGGCACACGCTCTCCAGCAGACCCCACACCAGGTGAGGGCACACGCTCTACAGCAGACCCCACACCGGGTGAAGGGCACATGCTCTACAGCAGACCCCACACCGGATGAGGGCACATGCTCTCCAGCAGACCCCACACCGGGTGAAGGGCACACGCTCTCCAGCAGACCCCACACCGGGTGAAGGGCACATGCTCTACAGCAGACCCCACACCAGGTGAAGGGCACACGCTCTCCAGCAGACCCCACACCAGGTGAAGGGCACATACTCTTACCATACTCTGTACCAGGTCATGAGCACCTAACCTTTACCATACTCACCACCTGGTAACAGGCATATACTCTACAACATACACTGTACCAGGTGATGTGTTAGGTTTGGAAATGCAAAAAAAGATGGTACCCTACCCTTGCAGAGCATGGTCTAGTGAGGAAGAAAGATTTTGACATAAGTACATCATTGCATTGAATACCAAAAAGAAAGACTCAGAACACTGTGAGGGTATATGGCCGGGTAACCTATACTAGCCTGGAGGTCAGGAAAGGCTTTCCTGAGGAACTGACACCTGAGCAGAGACTAGACAGCTGGGCAAGAGTTAATGAGAATAAGAAGTGCAAGAGCTTTCCCTGCTGTGGTCAGAACCAGCACAGCTCCTCGCAGCCAGGGAGCTCTGCAGAGGACACTTTGGGACATCAGGGTAGTCACTCCCCTGGGGGGTGGAGGCAAAGGGCATGCAAGCTGTGTTGAGGATTTTTCTCCTCATCTACAAATATGGGAAATGACTCATGTTTTAAGCAAGTTCTAATTGTTTCCCGGCACAGAATGGAAGAGATGAAAGAACAAAGGGCTTGGACAGCCCAGTGAAAAATGAGACTAAATTGGAGAGACACGTGGGATAATTGTTGTCACCAAAACCACAGAACTTTGAGTAGAGCTTATATTTAGCTGAAAACAACCTAATGACAAGAAAAATATTAAGGGGGTTCCTGTCCCATTTTATCCTTCTCTTTGGAGCTTCAAACGTGGATTTCATGTCTATCTGAAGGTCCATCTGTAATGTCTAAGCTCTACCAGTCACGGCAGCTCCACTTGTCACCTTAAGGAGCTGCATCGTGCCTGATTTAGTTTAACAGCTATGAAGTGTTCATTTTTCCTCTTGGAGTTTCCCGTTTCGGCTGCCTTTAGTTGTTGCTTACAGGATATACATGCTCGCTGTGCTTGCCATTTCTTTTCTCAAACACATGTCGTGAACAGCCCCAGGCACCATGGACGTCTTCACTTCCCACCTCTGCCATTGGCCTGGGCACAGGCTGACAGACAGATGCCGGGGAGAAAAAAAGCCTTCCACACCATTATGACTTCCCTTTTCTGCCACTTTCTCATCTTCCCTTCATTAATCACTTATTCTGCCTTTCAGAAAACACGTGTTTGTTGACCCCAACAGAGAAATAACTCCATAAACTTTAATATATATTCTAAAGGTTTCTCTCCACACACCTCCCCTGAAATCATTCTCCACATTGACTCCCCATCAAGCAGCCTCCTCCACAGACACTTCCAGAACAAATGAATACACACAGCCTTTCTTTCCTTTTCTTTCTTTTTTTTTTTTTTTTGGCCTAGACAGAGCACAGAACCCTAAAATAGAAGAAAATATATTCACTACAGAACGTCAAATCCAAGATACATAACTTATAATGTAAGGCTGGACACTAAATGGAGAAGTAATTTTGCCATAAGCAGAAATGATGAATATCTTTCCCAAATGGAAAGGCCCCAACAGCGAGACTATAAAAACCACATTACTATTGTTACATATTCATGTGACTAGAAATGCATCAATAAATAGACATGCGAGAGGCCATAGATTCTGTACATATGGAGACCATATGCCTCAGGTTTTCTGGGAAAGAAATATTATGTCCTGTGTACCCATATGTACAGTCATCCTGGCTGGCCATGTGTCCCAAATTTTGGCTGAGAAAACATGGCCACCATGGCTTTCTTAGACAGTTACTGTAAACCCCAAGCAATGGAAGGAGTGATGTGCGTAGCCACGGTTGCTCTGGCAGGGGGTTACTGACAGAAAGCGAGGCATCAGAAGCAACTCTAGGGTAGAAGGTGGAAGGATAGAGTCTCTCATAATTATTGCAGGATGCGGAAGAGCCAAGAGTATATTTTATAAACTCTTCAACTATAGCAGTACAGAAAAGAAACAATTAGAAGCAGTCATAGGCACTTTGCAGGAAAATGTTTAGTAACATGCATTTTCAAATACATATGCACTGGAGGGAAGACTCACCCTGGCACTGTGGGATTAGCAGTTAAAGAAGAGAACTAGCTGGAGCATTAGAAGTGCGTGAAGATTTTCACGGCTGAACACAGAGCCGGGGCGGGGGGGTGCCCACAGTCAGCATGAGGTCACAGGCTGGCAATTCCAGCCAAGGGGGGCATTTACCTGGTTACTCTGGAGATGGAAGATGGCTCGTGAAGGCCAGGATTATGCTGTTGGCTTATCTGAATATGATTTGTTTGATACCAGGTAGAGTTATGCTTAAATTAACCATTTTGTAAAGTACAGATGATTCTTCCTGGATAATACCTTTGTAAGAAATTGTAGTTAAGATTTAGCCTCTGGAGTTATATTCTGTGGCTTCGAGACCCAGTTTGCATGGTCACAGACTTACTTGAGTGCTTTACGTTTCATTTTTTTCATCTGTAAAATGAAACATAATTCTAGCAGCTGCCTGTGTCTGGCCCCTGCTGCCAGCTCCTGGGGACAATCTCTCAGCTCCCCTGTGGATCTACTGACTGATCAAAGTGTCTTTGTTTCCCTGGGGGGCAGGGGCAGTTTCTTGGGTCACACAAGGCAGTCTGACAGTGTGATTTAAGGAGAGGGCTTTGTCTCATTGATATTGGCTCAACCTTGAAGGGCTGGAGACTCAGAGCAGCAACATGGGCTGTTTGTCAGGCCTATGTGATCAAGCCCAGTAAAAACTCCATTGACACCCCAGCTTAGGGCAGCTTCCCTGGTTGGCAATATCCTGTGCACACTGTCGCCCATCCTTGCTGGGAGAGGTTGGCATGGTCTGTGAGAAGACCAGAAGCTCTGCATTTGGGACTTGCCTGGGCTCGCCCATTATGCCTCCTCTCTTTTGCTGGACTAAACCAGAACCATAAGTGTAACAGATTTCAGTGAGTCTGTGAACCTAGAGGACCCTCTTGACTACACCCAAAGCTGCAATCAGAATCAGAAGGGACTGGTCCCCAACTTTATACCATCCCCTTCATTTGTTGTGAGGATTAAGTGAGACAATCCATACGAAGTGCTAAGGATGATGCCTGCCACCTAGTAGTGCTTAACCATTATTGGGTTTGTGTTGTTCTTCTCTAAATCCTGGACTGGGCAATGTGCATGCATTATTCAAGAAAGCCGTCTTCTCGAGGTTAGACCTACACAGCACATCTGATTCTGATCCCCATCCTCTTCAAACAGACCTATTCCAGGAGCCCCCCAAAACCACAAAGAAGAGAGCCTTACCGTTCCCCTACACTTTCAACAATGACCCACTCGGATTTTTAGGTATTGGCATTCCTCATAAGATTTCTCTTGAAGAAAGCATTCCAGAGGTAAAAATTACTATAAGAACCATTCTTCTAAGCGACAGACTCCTGCCCAGAGTGGACCAACGTGATTTTGAACAACCAAATTCTGTAATCTAGTGCTGATGCATATAGACAAAAAGACGTTCCAAGAACGGAGGCCTTTCATAAACAATCAGATAGGATTTTATCTCCCATAGCTTAAACTGCTTTTGAGGGAAATAAGCCAATGCTGGTATGTGAATCTGGCTCCCAATCCAAAACACCTTGCTGCAACTGGATGATGACCCAAGGATTGGAGGACAGCCTAAACTGCCCTGATGGTCTGGGCAGCCTGTCTCTCCTGCCAATTCCCTGTCGAGAGTACAAACGCATTTTAATGTGAAAGTAGTGAAATGAAATGTCGCCATTAAATCTGCTGAATCACCAAACCCAGGACATTGCAGACCAAATAAAAAATTACTTTATTACCCTCCCTCCCAAGTCCTCAATGATCAAGAATCACACACACACACATACACACACCACCCACCACGTCTGTGATAAAAAGCACAGCGTGAGGTTCCATTTGGCACAGGTGCTTTAGCATCATCAGGATACTTTGGGGGGGGGGTAATCCACACATCACTCTAGGCAGAGACTTTCTTACTGCAAATTCAGGATGTCCTATAAAAATCCCTCTGACCGGAGCTGACCCAGCTGACCTGTAGACGGCTCCCACCAGATACAGCGTTTTGCAGTTGTCTTTAGAAAAACACGTAAGTGCTGCAAGAAGGGCACAGCTGTGTGAAGTTTTAGCTAGATCAAAAGAAATGCTAGTGGTGAAACCTCTGCATTGAGGGGGGAAAAAATGTTCCATAAAGACTAGGCTTTGAACAATTTCAGGTAGAAAAAACTACTACTTCTGTAATCAGAATACCAGCCACAAGCAAAAAACACTGTAGTTAATTATTTTTGAGAAATGCCCCATTGTGCATCATCCTCTTGGAAGGCCATTATGCATGCAGAGTCCAAAATCCTATGTGTGATTTTTTGGGTCCAGCCATGGACAATTCCAAAGGTTTTACCTGGCAGACCTCACAGGGGAGGGGTGTCAATGTGCTGGTGGGAGTCTCTGGTGGGAGTCACCTGTCAAGGACTCGGCCCCCCAGGCCAGCCAAGCTCATGTGCGCATCTGCATTCCTAACCCAGGTCCCTCCTTTCAGAGCCTCTTTATTGGGGCCTTCAACAGAAGCCGTCAACGTCTGGGAGACCTCCTGCTAGGGGCTCAGGAGAGGAAGACTCAAAGACAGTTTCTCCACCAGACTCAGCCATGAGGACCCTTCTACTCTCAGCGTTCCCCCTCCTTTCCCCAGCAGTTCCAAGTCCTCAAAACTGCCAGGGCCTTTGATTGAGGCTCCCTCAGCAATGGGATCTGATGGATCTGAACCCCACATCTGTGCTGACCCACGTGACCCTTGGCCAGTGTGCTGTTCCATGGGGGAAAATGGAGCAGGAACGAGTCGCACCATCTCTGGTTTGGCGTCTTGCTTGGGCCATTGCAGTAAGTGAGTAGAGGCTGGACTGTTACTTTCATTTTGGCTTGTTGTCTTAATTAGCTGGCAGCTCAGCTCTCTTCAACTCTCCTGAGCCCCTGGTACTGCATATTACAGTATTAGAGGCTCTAAGAAATCCCATAGTAAAGAAATATATCTAACTGGGCATTTTACGAGTCTATTTGTATGGAGAACTTTTGTTATATGGCACCTACAAATAACATTCTTTGTGAAATATGTAATTTTAATATGAACTCAAAGATAAGTAAATGACTATCCCATGAATTGCTGCAGACCAGCACAGGCCACATAGAGACACTCAGAACAATGAACAAAAATACATATCAAAACAGTAACTGTCTAACACATCCCTGGCTATGTAGTTTATAAGTAAGTCAATTTGAAAGGATGAGTTTCAATGCCAGGACACATTAAATTTAACTATCCTTGTATATTACTATAATCAGCTCTATCCTTGAGTATATCATTAAAAAACCATACAGTTAATTACAAAGTATGGATTAATGCTGTTGACAAATACTTGAGTGGTTTGTCTAAAGCCCTGAATCAAAATATCCCTTCAGATTCTAGAGTAGATCTAAAAAGTTCTAGGGTAACTAGTAGTGTAGTTGGTGATCAGGTCAGATAACCAGGCCAGCTGCCCCTTACTGAATGCAGAGTCAACGGGAACTCTTTCCAGTGGATATGCTTCTTTTAATTATACAGTGAAGCCCTAAGAGGAAACCGACAATAAGCAACAAGATGAGCCACCCTCTGACACTCAGGCCAGTGTCCGCCGACTGACTCCTGAGTGCTCACTGCTGCGAGGGGTGCGGGAAGTGTTTTAGGTGTAAGTGGCAGACCCTCTCAGGACAGAATGTGAAGTCCTAGTGCATACAGAGCATTCGTACATGAGATTCAAAACACATGAACAGGAAGAAGACCATAAAGTGCCAGGTGAATGGCCCAGACATGAGTTGGAGTTCAAGGAGACAGACGTCATCATGAACTGGAACATGTTTCAAAAACAGAGTTTTGTGCCTTCAAGTCTAAGGAGAACGGGAACCCCAGGAGATCACAGCAGGAGAACATCTATGTATTTAGCCCTGAAACTCCTCAAAACCAACATCCCAGCAGAGTGCAACAGAAAGTGGTGCTGGGGAGAATCACCATCTTTCAGAAAACATCCAGATGCAAGGTCCCCACACCACAGAGCTGAGAGCAATCGGAATAGGTGTAAAGCGCATCATTAAAATGACAGCATGAGAGATTTAGTAGAACCACATAAAACGCAAGATAAAAGTTTATTGAGACTATTAAACTTCATGGTGAGAAGGGAAAAGGAGCTGGAATGAGAGTTTATAAGAAGGGAAGTGAAGAAAGGCACGTGTGCTCACTGGCTAAGACTGGGATGAAGGAGGGATGCTGACAAAGTCTCCCTCTTCCATGTTGGAATATGAAGTAACTCGTGATTTATCAAAGAATGATGTGGTGTAATGAGGAAGTGCCGTATTAGGGCTAGCTACAATTTACAGTGGACAACCTGCTAACTTTGGTATCCAGTACCTGGATCCACTACAGACAAGGTGGGTGGTGGGTGTTGACACAGGAGAGAAGGTGTGTGCATAAAAATGTTTTTACAGAACACTCCTGCTATAATCTTTGCTGAATTGATAATTCCTCTTAGTTTATGAAATTCCTTAGAACACAAGGTTCCCATTGGTCACAGACATAAGCATGTTCTCCAAAGCATTCTCTACAATTAAGTTACAGTGCAAATGCAAATACTCCTGGGAAGTCAGAGAATAAAATGTGCTCAGTCCACAAACTCGGTAATGTCAGCCCCAGCTTTAGTCCTCAAAATGCTGAGGACAGTTGGGACTTCTCTCCACCTGCTCCTTTCTAATACAAGTCAGTGCTCTCCCCCACCTCCTTCCCAGGAATTTGGGGGACAATGCTACAACAGTAGCTATGAAGGGTTTGAGTTCCTCAGAGAACTTTTTTGCAGTCAAGGAAAAGACAAAAACACTCCTCAATATCCTTTCAGTGTTATGAATGCCCTGAGCAGCAATGAATTGATTTGAGAGCGTGTTTGCATATTTGTGCACCCCAGCAAGGCCGTCTGGCCCTCAGCAGGCACTTCCGACAGCCTGAAATGGCAGGGTTACCCCCTTACGGAAACCTGGCACTCCCAGTTTCCCAGAAAGCCCAGCTGCAGACTCCCGAGCAGATACCGGCTAACAAGACTTTGCCACACCTACCGGAGGGTTGCCTCTTCGGAACATAGGGCTGCGCTGGGAGGCAGCATAACGGGCTGCAGAGGAAGGCTGAAGTGGATTTGAATCCCAGTGCTGCCACTTAGTAATTATCCAAGCTCGGGAAACTTACCTCAAGCTCCCCGGTAGAGTAGACACAAAACACTTTTTTCAAAGTTGTTCTGAACATGAAATGAGATATTCATTTCATGAATGAGAACATTCATTCATATTCCTTGAACCCTGTTTATTGAGTACCTCCCACATGACAGCAGTGATTTTAGGCACTGGAGATGCACAGGGGTTCAAGGTTGGAGTTAATCTGGAACCTCCGCTCCCCTGGACTTCTGTCTCTGTGTTGGGGGTCTTCTGCAGGAGGACACTCTGGGCCTATCCCTGATCCCTCCCTCATTTTCCTCCAACAGGGACCAGGCAGCTTACCTGGTGTGTGAGCTAGAAAGGAAAAGCCGCCCTGGACTCAGGGTTTTGTCCCTTTGCTCCTGGGGGAAACTCGGTTCCTATAGGGGAGCTACAGGGATAAGCCTGCAGATGGGGAGCAAATGAATTGGGAGGGGTCCCACATTCCCCACTTGCACTGGATCTGTTAAATGCCGATATTTGATCCATCTGCTTGGGAAGAAGCATGATAGATTATCATGTTCAAAACCCCAACCTAGGTTGGGCCCCCATACTCACAGAGTTTGCATTCTAAGAAAGTGAGGAAGAAAATAAGCAAGCAAGGGGCGCCTGGGTGGCTCAGTCGTTAAGCGTCTGCCTTCGGCTCAGGTCATGAGCTCAGAGTCCTGGGATCGAGCCCCGCATCGGGCTCCTCGCTCTGCGGGAGGCCTGCTTCTCCCTCTCCCACTCCCCCTGCTTGTGTTCCCTCTCTCGCTGTGTCTATCTCTGTCAAATGAATAAATAAAATCTTTAAAAAAAAAAAAAAAAAAAGCAAGCAAGAGATGAAATGAACATGAATGTTTCAGATGGCGAGAAGTCCCATGATGAAAATAAAACCAGGACAGAGAGTGACGGGGATAAGGGCTACCATTTTAGACAAGAACAAAGGACCTGCCCCACAGAGGCACTGGTCCAGTTTAGGTCTCACTGGGTGAAATCCAAGTGTCTGTCTGTCCACATCCTTTCTGGATTCTCTTGGGGAGAATCTGCATTCCTGTCTTCTCTAGCCTCCAGAGGCCACCCACATTCCTTGGCTCATGGCCCCTTCTTCCATCTTCAAGAAGCCAGCAGCAGCAGGTTGAGTCCTTCTCATGCTGCATCATCCTGACCTCTTCTGCCTCCCTTTCCCACCTTGAAGGACCCTCGTGATTACACTGGTCTCACCCAGATAATCCAGGATAATGTCATCTCAAAATCCTTACCCTAATCACATCAGCAAAATCCCTTTGGCCATGTAAAATAACATAGTCACAGGTCCCTGGAATTAGAACATGGACATTTTGAGGGGACAATTCTGCCTATCACTCATGGCCCTGTGGAACTTCATGTTCATGGGAAATATGCTACCCAATGTTTCCAGGCCAACGAGGCCCAGCCGATGTTTCTTTAACCTTGTTGTTATGACAGGAGGCCTGGCCCTTTGGTAGCGTGTCTCTGCCAGAGGAGGGCATGCCTGGGTTTCCTCTTAGGAACAGCAGGCGCTTGTTGAACTCTTAGGGGTTATCTCACATTTTTGGATTCTAATTAACATTCGAGACTGAAACTTGCATGGTTAATTCATTACATAAAATATTTACTCCTTGAGGTTCTCTTGTTACTTTGAGAGTCATCATGCATAAACTATGCTATTGCAGATGTCTCAGTAAATCAGTCATAATTCTGTAGGTTGAGCCAGAGTAACGACCGTCACCCCCTCTGTGGCCCTGGCGGTAGGCACTGGAGCACTTACTTTATACAGTTGTGTCAGCCCTGCTCTCTCAAATTTCACAATCGACAAATGAAGTTCCCAGACTGAAAATAATCATTATTTGGCTCCAAAAGTCAGTGATGGGACTAACAAAGCACAAATAAATCAAGTCCACATTTTGACTGGGACTCTGAAATGAGGGGGGAGAGATACCCAGATGGTCTCAGTGAAGGCGAAAGTCTCCACTGGACCAGAAAAGCTAGGGCTCTTATACCTTCAGAGCCTGTGTTGGACCAGTCGCACCCACAATCCCAGGAAGAAGCCAATGTGCCAGAGCATAGATGCCCTGCTCAGAAATCAAAAGGGTATAGATGGGAAAGGTGCCCTGACCAGGGGCCACGCCATCCCCATGCCTGTCTCTTCCTGACCATAATTACACATTTGGCTCACTTCTCTCCATCTGTAGAACAAAAGCGTTAGACAGAAGCTTCGGGAAGGCCTCTGCAGCTACCACCCGGGTTGCGATGGTTCTAACAGATTCATGGGAGGCTGCACTTCTGGTCTGGGCATTCACAGAGTGGGCACTCAGCCCTGGAGATGCACTCCAAGGGATCTCTGTGCTGATGGTCATGTTGTTTGCACTCCTCCACTCAGCTTTTCCTCTCCTCTTTCTTACACCTCTTGATCCAGTTTACTGAGCATCTAATGACAGTCTGAGGGGAACCAAGGTTCCCAAACATCCCTTGATAAATGGAACCATGGAGGTCTCAATGGGTTTTCTATGCTGTTTTGCATTTAGCCTTCTCTTGCTTCTCCCTCCCTTAGTATAAGGGGCCCTGTGCTCTGAAATCTGTGTGGATTCCATTCATCCTCCTCTGACCCACCTTTGAATCTGTGAGTTTGAATTATTTTCCTTTCCTCATTTAGGAAGCTTTCCAGGCAGAACTGTTGAATCCTTCCTGCCTCTCCAAGTCCATTCCTATTTCTCTTACAAACAACTCTATTTCTGGACTATCTCCTTTTCCTAGAACAAATTTCTAGCATCTTCTAGAACATGTGGCCGAGAAGTAGACTTCACGTCAACCTTATGACTGTGTCCCTAGAGAAGCATAGCAGGATTCACAAG
>NC_138381.1:4513905-4551340 GCF_054177405.1 Leptonychotes weddellii | reverse complement strand
TATGTCCTAGCCTTCCTTTCATGTGATTAGATCTTACCATGCCTATTGGAGTATAAACTTCTCAGTGGCAAGAAGAAAACATATCCACCCATAGAACCTACCATAACATTTTACCAAGAACAGCTGCTATGAACTGAATGTTTGTCCCCCACAAATCTTTATGTTGAAGCCCTACCCCAACAATGTGGTGATATTAGGAGACAGGACCTCTGAGAGGGGATGGGATTGTTGCCCTTATTAGAAGAAACCAAACAGCTTATCTCCTACTCCTGCCCTCCATGCACCACCTCTGCACCCAGGGGCCGTGGGAGGCCACAGCAAGAAGGCAACCACGTGCAAGGCAGGAAGAGGGCCCTCACCAGAGCCCAACCAACTGGCACCTCATCTCAACTTCCAGACTCTCAAACAGTGAGCAATTCCTGTTGCTTAAGCCACACAGCCTATGGTATTTTGTCATAGCAGCCCAAGCCGACTAAGACAGTAGAGCTCAAAGTATAGTTGTTAGTTAACTGAATTAATTAAGAGGAATCTACAGCCGTTAGCAACTGTATATGATTACTAGCAATACCAGCATGGAACAGGAGAGACTGGAGTTCAATATTAGGTCTGCAATTCACCAGTGTGACCTGGGCAAGTGAACCCCTTTATTCCACATCTACATAAAGCAAATAATAACATCTATGTGAGGGTAGCTTCAAAGATCGCATAGATACTAACATTTTTGAAGAGGCTACTAGTTACCTAATCAATATGTATTCTCCTTACTGGCAAAATTCCAATTTTGTTCACTATAACAAGACACTCAGTTCTAGCTAGTGAGACATAAGCAGAGGTTTGGTAGGTATTTCTGGTATTTCCCTCCACCTCCTCCCAAGGGAAGTAAGAAGCAAAGTCGTTAGCTCAGAGTGAGTAGTGGGACAAGGTGTGAGAGGTTTGAGGAGAAAGTGGGGCTCTGAGGGAAAGCCATATGCTGAGCATGGTAACACACACAGTCAGGGGTCTGGAACTTTAGTGACCTCACAGAGCCGACATACCAGGTGTAAGCAGTCAACTTCTAGACTTCTCATTCATGTGAGAAAAACGTGGAACGCTCATTTAACCCTTAACTTTCCCTTGCACGTAGCCCAGTGAAATACCTAACTGACACCACCATAAAGTTTTCAGTACAGAGCCCACGTGTGCCCCATCCGGAACAGTAAGTGCTTCATAAATGTTTGGTTGTGGAGATCTTTAATACGGTCAACATTGGCTGCTCTGGAAAAGCAGCATTATCATGGTTCTAAAGAAAGGCAAATCATTTAATGAAAATTTGATGAGTCTGAGAATTTACCCTACTTAAAAGCAATAAGCTATCCTGTTACTACTTAGTGCAAGCTGACAAAGACACAGGACTCCTGGTCGAAGACAAAGGACTTTATTGTTCTCGGCTAGAGCAGTAACCAGAGCTTCCTGTTCTCATCAGTGCCCCAACCCCCGCGTCCCATACAGGTGACAGCTGGCCTAGACAAATCCTGCAAATAGTGTCTGCTTTACAGGAAGGAAACCCAAGGCCCAGTACTTCTTGAACAAACAGCAAACACTTCAACAAGCCGCAAACAAGCCAATCCCCCATCCTCTGGGGAGGAAGCAATGAACTTCACCTCCTAGATGACCAGCTCTAGAAATGGAGACAGATAAGTCTTGCAGCCTGGCACACTCAGCAAGAATGTGCAGAACACTCGGGGCTCTTGGCCAACTCCCCCTCCAACACTCTCTCAAAAGTAAATTATTTTACTATTATCACATTAGATATTCCAGAAACCTCTAGATACTGAGGCATGTCCAGCCAAACTGAAATTATGGGGGTTGTTGAGTGCACTAAGCTCAGAAGTGCAGCAATGTTAGGGTATTGGCAAAAGATTTACATTTCTTCAAGACACTGTCAGAGTTATCACCAACTATCTTGCTGCTCACTGACGCCTAGAACCAGCTCTACTCCTGACTTTGAATTATCTGCACCACTCACTAAGTTGTATTACAGCCAAATGCTCGCCTTTCTGAAAAAACTAAGGCACTTTTGCTGAGTCAGGACATGCTAAATGTGTTATTCAATGCCCCTGAGGTGCAACTTGTTCCTGGTTGTTTATTAATATTTTTAAGAAAAGTAAAAAATGCTAAATGAAATTAGAGCCAATATAAAATGTCAGTAAGACTTAGAAATAAAACACCCTATCAGTTTTCAAACTTAGAGCCTAGCCCAATAGAATTCAGAGTGCTGACTCATAAGAGAATCCTACGGTTTTTTCCTTATATCTGGCCCCTTTATTGATTTTTGTTTTATTTAAGTTCAAGTTAGTTAACATAACATATTATTAATTTGGGGGTAGAATTTAGTGATTCATCAGTTGCACATAACACCCAGTGCTCGTTATATCATGTGCCCTCCTTAATGCCCATCACCCAGTTACCCCATCCCTCCACCCCCCTCCTTGCCAGCAACCCTCAGTTTGTTTCCTATAGTTAAGAGTCTCTTATGGTTTGCCTCCCTCTCTGTTTTTATCCTATTTTATTTTTCCTTCCCTTCCCCTATGTTCATCTGTTTTGTTTATTAAATTACACACATGAGTGAAATCATATGGTATTTGTCTTTCTCTAATTAACTTATTTCACTTAGCATAGTATCCTCTAGTTCCATCCATGATGTTGCAAATGGCAAAATTTCATTCTTTTTGATGGCTGAGTAGTATTCCATTATATATGTGTGTATGTGTGTATACACACACACACAGACACACACACCACATTTTATATATACATACCACATCTTCTTTATCCATTCATGTTGATGGACAGCTGGGCTCTTTCCATAATTTGGCTATTGTGGACATTGTTGCTATAAACATTGGGGTGCAGGTACCCTATTGGATCATTACGTTTGTATCTTTGGGGTAAATACCTAGTAATGCAATCGCTGGGTCTTAGGGTAGCTCTATTTTTAACTTTTTGAGGAACCTCCATACTGTCTTCCAGAGTAGCTGCACCAGCTTGCATTCCCACCAACAGTGTAAGAGGGTTCCCCTTTCTCCACATCCTTGCCAACATCTGTTGTTTCCTGAATTGTTCCTCAATTGTCACCATTCTGAATGGTGTTGCTGCCTGTGTTCTACTCTAGGATTTTGATGGATTCCTATCTCACATTTCGGTCTTTCATCCATTTTGAATTTATTTTTGTGTATGCTGTAAGAAAGTGGTCCAGTTTCATTCTTCTGCATGTGGCTGTCTAATTTTCCCAACACCATTTGTTGAAGAGACTGTCTTTTTTCCATCAGATATTCTTTCCTGCTTTGTCGAAGATTAGTTGACCATATAGTTGAGGGTCCATTTCTGGGTTCAATATTTAAGAATATTTCCCAAGCCCTATGGAAAAGATTGAGCAGTTCTCATAGATAGAGATAAATGAGTCATGATGAAGCTCTGTCTTCCATTCTTGAACATACTTCGTACATGAAAAATAAATTATCCTGTTTATGACTAGCATAAAGATGTAAAAATGTGTAGTAACATATAAAATGAAAAGACAATAGCATTTGGAGAAAGACTTAAAGGAATACCATCACAGAAATACAGTGGTGAGTGGTTGAGCCAGAGTTCAACCAGAAACAAAAGCAGGAGGATGTTTTTAACAAAGAATCAACTTACACACCTACAGAGACCGGCTGAGAAGGCTGAAGCCCATAGGACAGGCAGTCGGGAAGGGAAATCACAAAGAGGCTGGACCTCATAAGCATGAGCTGAAGCTTTCAGTCGGCCGGCAGACAGGCAGCAAGGAAACATCAGGGCAGGCTGGAAGTCCACAAGCACACCCTGAGCCTGGAATCTTCGACTCCAGGAAGAGCCCAGCTCCTCTATAAAGGGCTTCCATCTGAGTAGGTCAGCCTACTCAGGTTATCACCCAGGATAATCTCCCTTTTGATGAACTCAAAGGTAAGTGATAAAAGACTCTAACTACACCTGCAAACCCCTTCACAGCAGCACCAAGTAGCATTTGATTGATTAGCTGGAAGAAGGCATGAGTGTGCTACAAAAGAGCCGCAGCCTCCCTCACCACCTACGCTAACTGGAAACACACTAGATCAGCAATTCTGGGGCATGACGTTCAGCTCAGCCAAGCAGACACGCCTCAGCTCCATCACAGTGTGAAGGCACGGGCTCAAATCCCAGCTCTGCTCTACCTGTGTGGATTGGAAGCTACTTGGCTTCAGACACTTCATCCGTAAACTGGCATAATGACACAAGTCTTTCGGAGTTGTTTGTGAGGATTAGAGTTATTTTATGAATAACTTTATCTCAGTGTATGGGTAACCATCAAAAGTGCTCCATAAGGCATCACTAATATTGTGTGTGTGTGTGTGTGTGTGTGTGTGTGTCCATGTGCACAACTCCATGTGATTCTAAAAAAGTATCTCCCTTTTTTAACTTCCAACTAGTTGTCTTGTTCATCTTCTGGGATAGCTCTTGGACATCCAAGAATTAGCATGCCCAGAACACTTCATAAAGATACTTAAATTTCAACATGAAAAGCCCTTCCAGATATATTTCCCCAACACTTTAATTATACCCATGTTCTATTATCCATCCATAACCTGATCCACTTCATACAGTTCCCTCCATTTAGGTTTCGCTGACACTTTCATCTCTACTCGGCCCCTCCAAAGAGAAGCTCAGCTCTTTGTACCCTTTCACTTACAGAGTTCAAACAGAAAAATCCAGGCAAATCATGAGTTCTTCTGAGATTCACCTTCCAGTCAGAATGTCTACCTGAATAAGCAACTTACTAAAACGAGATACTTTTACTCACTGCTTCCTTTACAAATTTTCTAAAGAATGACTCCCAATGTAAAACAAAAAAGTTCTACCATTTGTATGCCACGTAGTAGTGGTGACTCTTTTCTGAACAAAAATCTATATTCATAATTGGACAATAATTTGGTTTTATTTCTGTACTTAACGTTAAAATTTGTTAAATGTATAATATTAAATCATAGTCATTTAAAAATACAATAGAATGACACAAACTACTTCAAACTTTAGTATTTCACAGCCTGCTTTTAATGGAACACTTACAACATATTTATGCAGGGATTGTCTTATAGCTTGAACATACAAATTGTGTGAAATTCAGCAAAGAAACAAGCTCAACATACAGTTATAAAAATCTAATGTGCTCTAAGAGAACAACAGAACATAATCTTTGACCTCGAGGAATTTAATAAGATATATATACAAATGAAATAGTCAAAGAGAAAAACAATGTTTAAAAAGGGAAAGGGTAGAAAGATGTTAGGTCTCTGTAATCAGCCTCATGAGTAAAGTTACGAAGGTATTGATCATAAGTCAGCTGGGTCCTCCAGTTCCAGAAATTCTTCTCAACACTACAGAGATACCTTTTCATGGGATAACAGAAAGTTTAGTGAAGAAAACAAAGTCATACTATTAAATTAACCACTCACTATTTACTCACAGTTAACATTAGCCCCAACATTTCGGCAAATCACAACAAATATATAGGCATGAACTAGCAAGGCTCGGGAGTCAGAGAGACTTGGGTTTAAAATTAGCCCTGGGGCCCCTGGTTGGCTCAGATGGTTGATCGTCTGCCTTCGGCTTGGGTCATGATCTCCACGTCCTGGGATCGAGCCCCACATCAGGCTCCCAGCTCAGTGGGAAGTCTGCTTCTCCCTCTCTTTCTGCCTCTCTCCCTGCTTGTGCTCTCTCTGTCTCTGTCTCTCTCTCAAATGAATAAATAAAATCTTAAAAAACAATAGCACTGCTTTGGGCTCGTGGCTTCGCTTCTTTACATCTCAAAAAATATATTTAATAAACATGCCTCTATCACATGGATTGCATGAAAATACAGCATATTTCAAGTGCCTGGTGCTTAGTGGGTGTGCTGTCCTTCCGTGTGGCAGAGGAGAAGCCAGGAGCCATGTTTCTCTGTAGAAGGTTCCTGAGAAGAAGCAGAGAGTGATAGTGAGGCAGGCCAGTGTTCCTGGGGCTGATGGTGGCCACACACGTGGGCAGCCACATGTTGATTAAGGCTTCTTGGGCTTCCTTGAGCCCACCAGGCCACTGCAGTGGGAATCAGTCAGTGGGAAGTCTCCCAGGATCTTCCTGGCAAAGTTCTGAAAAGCAGCCACCTTGGTGCTTCTGGCTGAGGTCTTCAGTGACTACTTCCCAACCTTCTGGATATACACTTACTGCCCTTAACTGCCCGATCCTTCCCACATTTGTGTAAACAGAAATCCTATACTAAATGCACATGTATTAAATGGCTCTATTTTCCTGTTCAAGTCCAGGCTGACACTAGGTATTTGGCAAATTGGCGCCTTGCCTCCATTCTGCGTCTCCATGAAGCACTGGCCAAGCCCTTAGTCAGGAATTGCTAGGATAATGTCTCTTATCCTGGCCTTCCTCCAGATCGTCTTCTTTACCATTTTATCACTAAAGGACTCGTCCCCTTGGTTTCTCCAAGCTGCTCCAAGCTAGTCCATTCCAGGTTTGTTGCCTGAACTGATGTGCTCATTTTAGAGAGCTGTCCATTGTGAACTGCTCAGTTTATCACTTTAATTAAAGACCTCCCATGTAAACCAACCATAATTATTCACCTGTAATTCTCCTGTTTTCTGCTATTTCAATATTTTAATAATTCCTAGTATAAATCCATGCAATCCCCGAAGTGCAGGAGAAACCTCAGGAAACTGGCTTTTGTCAAGTGTGGTTCACAGGCTTCTTCATGTAGATCATATTAATTCTCAGGACCAACCTGTGAAACAGGTACTATTCCCACTTCACAGTTGAGAAAATTAAAACTTAATGTGGGGGAATATGGTGGAGAAGGAGGGTCCTAGGCTCACTTCATCCCAAGGATACACCTAGAAAACACCCACATCAGTGTAAATAACCCAGAACATGACCTAAAGACTGGCAGAACAGACTCTTTACAGCTAACTATAGAGAAAAGGCCACATCAAAGAGGGTAGGAAGGGTGGAGACAGTCAGGAGTCCTGCAGAGCTGGAGGAGTGAAGCAGAGAGTGTGGAGAAGAGAGAAGAACAGAACCCCATGCCAGGCACCCTAAGCACACCAGACATGGGGGAGCTGCACTGGGAAGATGAATCCCCATAACATTTGGCTTTGAAAACGAGAGGGGCCTAACTTCAAGAGTTCTTACAATCAGTGGAGCTTAACACCCAGAACTTTAAAATCACTGGGCTTGGCTCTAGGAGAGCTGGGAGGGCAATAGGAAACTGAATCCCCACCCTTAAAGAAACAGCACAACAGACTGCCCCACTGAGATACAGCATAGAAGCAGCAATTTGAAAAATGCCTGGGGTAGACAGGAGGGAGTTTTATTTACTAATCTCAGAGCATGTGCTGGAGGGGCAGGGATCTTTGGGAGACTTCTCCAAGAACAAAAGAGCTGGCAGGCACCATTTCCCTCCCTTGCCCCCCAGCCTAGATACATGGACACCTGCAGGAACGAACACTCTCCACCTAGCTTGCTAACAGCAACACCACCCCCACGTTCTCCTGCGGATCCATCCTTGGCAAGAGTCCATCCAACACAGCACCACAAGTGTGCCAGTGTGCAAGCAGCCCCAACAGGGGCCAGCACCACCCCAAAGTTACTCCTGCTTGGGGGAGAGGGGACAATAACCACATATACCCATCCAACTGCAGCCCCAGCAGTGCACTGGGGGCAGATAGCTGGTCTGACTACAGGCCCCAGCAACCAGTGAAGGCTCCTTAAGGGACAACACCCAGAAAGCACCGATGGTTTGGTGCTACTGGACCTCTGGCAAACACCTGGTCTGACCCAGCTCAAGCCCAAAGCAGCCCAGACTGGCCTCCTAACAACACAGGAACCAAGCCCTGCCCACAACACACAAAGAGAGCCATTGTAGACAGCTGAGCTGAAGGAAAATGTGACTCAGCCACAATAGCAGGGCAAATGCAATACACATAGGAGACACCTCTGAAGTGCTAGGTTCTGGTGACAGAGGATATTGCGCTGTAGGGCACTACAGGTCTTCTTCATTAAGCCACTACTTTCCAGAGCAGTGGAAGACATAGCTGGCTTTCCTAACACATAGAAACAGATACAGAGAGACAAAATAAAGAGACAGAGGACTATGTCCCAAATGAAACAACAGGACAAAAATCACAGCAAGAGAGCTAAATGAAACAGAAAAAAGTATTATGTCTGATAGAGAATTTAAATTAATGGCCAGAAACATATCCACTGGACTTGAGAAAAGAGTAGAGGACCACAGTGAGACCCTCAACAAAGAGATACAAAACATAGAAAAGAACCAATCATAGATGAAGAACTCAATAACTGAAATTAAAAATACACTACAGGGAATAAATAATAGACAAGAAGAAGCAGAAGAATGCATCAGTGACCTGGAGGACCGAAAAGTGGAAAGCAATCAAGCTGAACAGGAAAAAGAAAAAAAGACTAATAAAAATAAAAATAGATTAAGGGAGCTCAGCAACATCAAGCATAATAACATTTGTATTATAGGGATCCCAGAAAGAGAAGAGAGAGAAAAGGAGGTAGAAAATTTATTTCAGGAAATAATAGTTGAAAACCCACTGAATCTGATGAAAGAAACAGAAATCCAGATCCAGGAGGCACAGAAAGCCCCCAACAAAATCAGCCCAAGGAGGTCCATACCAAGACACATAGTAATTAAAATGGCAAAAAGTAGTGATAAAGAATTTTAATAGCAGCAAAAGAAAGCCATTACATACAAGGGAAACCCCATGAGGCTATCAACTGATTTTTCAGCAGAAACTTTGCAGGCTAGAAGAGAATGGCATGATACAAAGTGCTGAAAGAAAAAAAAAAATCTACAACCAAGAATATTGTATCCAGCAAGGCTATCATTCAGAATAGAAGGAGAGATCAAGAGTTTCCCAGACAAATAAAGTTAAAAGAATACATCACCAATAAACCAGGCTTTACAAAAAGGTTAAAGAGGACTCTTTCAGTGCAAGGAAAGACCATAAGCAAGAGTAAGAATAGTAGGAAGCACAAAAGCAGTAAAAATTAAGTATATTATAAAAATCCCTCAAGGGATTCACAAAATAAAAGGATGTAAAGCATGACACCATATACCTAAAATGTGGGGGGGAAAGGAGTAAAAAATTAGTGCTTTAACAATGGACTCAAACTTAAGCAACCATCAACTTAATATAGACTGTTATATGTATACAATGTTATATATAAACCTAATGGTAACCACAAATCAAAAACTGGTAACAGATAAGCAAAAAATTAAAGAGAAAGGAATCCAAGTAGATCACTAAAGATTGCCAGAAAACCATGAGAAAAGACAGCAAGAGAAGAAAGGAACAGAGAAGAACTACAAAAACAACCATAAAACAAGTAACAAAATGGCAAGACACAGGGTGACAGAATGGATAAAAAAAGCAAGACACATCTATATGCTGCCGACTTACAAGAGACTCTTTTCAGACCTAAAGACACAGATTGAAAGTGAAGGGATAGAAAAGCATTTATCATGCAAATGGAAGTGAAAAGAAAGCTGACAAAATACCAGACAAAATGGACTTTAAAACAAAGACTGTAACAAGAGACAAAGAAGGACATTATATAATAATAATGGGAACAATCCAACAAGAAGATATAACAATTATGAATATTTATGTACCCAACATGGGAGCACCCAAATACATAAAGCACCTAATAACAAACATAAAGGAAGTAATCAACAGTAATAACAATAGTAGGGGTTTTTAACACCCCACTTATATCAAAGGATAGATCACCCAAACAGAAAATCAAAGAGGAAATGGTGACTTTCAATAACACATTGGACTAGATGGATCTCACAGATATATTCAGGACATTCCATCTTAAAACAGCAGAATACACCTTCTTCTCAAGTGCACATGGAACATTCTCCAGAAGAGATCACATGTTAAGTCACAGAATCTCAACAAATTAAAAAATAATGAAGTCATACCATGCATCTTTTATACCCACAATGCTATGAAACTAGAAATCAACTACAGGAAAAAATCTGGAAAGAACATAAATATATGGAGGGTAAATAACATGCTACTAAACAATGAATGAGTCAACCAAGAAATCAAAGAGGAAATCAAAAAATCATGAAGACAAATAAAAATAAAAACATAATAGCTGTGTTTGGGATGCAAAAAAATCTTTGGGATGTTACAAAAGCTGTTCTAAGAGGGAAGTTCATAGCAATACATGCTTACCTCAAAAAGCAAGAAAAATCTCAAATAAACAACCTAAACTTACACCTAAAGGATATAGAAAAATAACAACAAACAAAACCTAAAACCAGCAGAAGGAAGGAAATAATAAAGATTAGAACAGAAATGAATGATATAGAAACTAAAAAACAATAAAACAGATCAATGAAACCAGGAGCTGGTTCTTTGAAAAGATCAATAAAATCAATAAACCTTTAGCCAGATTCATTAAAAGAGAGAGAAAGAAAGGACTCAAATAAACAAAATCAGATGATAGAGGACAACTAACAAACAATACCATAAAAATACAAAAGATTATAAGAGAATATTATGAAAAATTATATGCCAACAAATTGCACAATCTGGAAGAAATGGATAAATTTCTAGAAACATATAACCTCCAAAAACTGAATCCAGAAGAAATAGAAAATTTGAACTGTCCAATTACAGCAATAAAAGTAAATCAGTAATCAAAAACTAAAAACTAAAAGACAACCTACTGAATGGGAGGAAATATTTGCAAATGACATTTCCAAAAAAGGGTTGGTATCTAAAATATACAAAGAACTTATAAAACTCAACATAAAAAAAAAAAAACCCAAGCAAACAAATAATCCAACTAAAATATGGGCAAAAGACATGAGCAGATATTTCTTCAAAGAAGACATACAGATGGACACCAGACAACAAAAAGATGCTCAACATCACATCATCAGGGAAATGCAAATCAAAACCACAATAAGATATCACCTCACACCTGTCAGAATGGTAAAATCAAAAACACAAGAAACAAGTGTTGGCGAGGATGTGGAGAAAAAGGAATACTTGTGGTCTGGTGAGAATGCAAACTGGTTCAGCCAACTTGGAAAACAGTATGAAAAAAAATTAAAAGTAGAATTACCATATGATCCAGTAATTCCACTACTGGGTATTTGCCCAAAGAATACAAAAACATTAATTTGAAAAGATATATGCACCCTATGTTTATTGCAGCATTATTTACAATAACCAAAGTAGGCAAGCAACCCAAGTGTCCATCGACTGATGAGTGGATAAAGAAGATGTGGCATATATATAAAATAAAATTTTACTCAGCCATTAAAAAAAGAATGAAATCTTGCCATTTGCAACAACATGGGTGGATCTAGAGGGTATAATGCTAAGTTAAATAAATCAGTCAGAGAAAGACAAATACTCATACATGGAATTTAAGAAATAAAACAAATTGGGCGCCTGGGTTGCTCAGTCGTTAAGCATCTGCCTTTGGCTCAGGTCATGATCCCAGGGTTCTGGGATCAAATCCCACATCGGGCTCCCTCCTTGGCAGGAAGCCTGCTTCTCCCTCTCCCACTCCCACTGCTTGTGTTCCTGCTCTTAATATCTCTTTCTCTGTCAAATAAATAAATAAAATCTTAAAAAATAAAGAAAAAAAGAAATAAAACTAATTAACAAAAAAAAAAAGAAATAAAGAAATAAAACAAATTAACAAAGGGGAAAAAAAAAGAAACAAACCAAAAAACAGATTCTTAATTATAAAGAACAAACTGTTGGGGGCGCCTGAGTGGCTCAGTCGTTAAGCGACTGCCTTCAGCTCAGGTCATGATCCCGGGGTCCTGAGATCGAGCTCCGCATCGGGCTCCCTGCTCAGCGGGAAGCCTCCTTCTCCCTCCCCCACTCCCCCTGCTTGTATTCCTGCTCTCTCTATCTCTCTCTCTGTCAAATAAATAAATCAATCTTAAAAAATAAATAAATAAAAATAAAGAACAAACTGTTGGTTACCAGAGAGGAGGTGGGTGGGGGGATGGGTGAAATAGGTGACGGGGATGAAGAGTACACTTATCATGAGCACTGAGTAACGTATAGAATTATTGAATCACTATATTGTACACCTGAAATTAATATAACACTGTATATTAACCATACTGGAATTAAAATATTTTTTAAAACTTGATGAGTTTAAGTATCTAACAAATGGCAGGGCCACCATCTGAGCCTGGCTTCTGACTTCCATTCTCTTGAGAGTGTAGCAACGTTTCTCCCTCAGGCTGGTGCACACTACAATGACTACCTAAAAAGACCACCATTATCTCGTGCTGGCAAGGATGTGGAGCAGCCTGACTCCCACGCACTGCTGGTGGGAGCGGACAGTGGTTCCACCACTTTGGAAAACTATTTGGCAGTTTCTTATAAAGTTAAACATAGGGGTGGCTGGGTGGCTCAGTCGGTTAAGGCTCTGACTCTTGGTTTCAGCTCAGGTCATGATCTCAGGGTTGTGGGATCGAGCCCCGAGTCAGGCTCCACACTTAGCGTGGAGTGTGCTTAAGATTCTCTCCTTCTCCCTCTGCCCCTCTCCCTGCTCATGCTCTCTCTTGAATGAATAAATGAATGAATGAATGAATGAATGAATGAATGAAATCTTAAATAAAGTTAAACATACACTTACTATCCAGGCTCAACAACTCCATTTCTTGGCATCCATTCAAAAAAAGGGAAAACATTATGTCCACAGAAAGACTCACACATGAATGTTCATAGTGGTTTTATTCACCATAGCCCCAAACTGACAGCAACCCAAATGTCCATCAACATGTGAATGGATAAAAAAATTGTATTTTCGTACAATGGCATACGATTTGCTGATTTTTTTAAAGATTTTATTTATTTATTTGACAGAGAGAGACACAGCGAGAGAGGGAACACAAGCAGGGGGAGTGGGAGAGGGAGAAGCAGGCTTCCTGCTGAGCAGAGAGCCCGACATGGGGCTCGATCCCAGGACCCCGGGACCATGACCTGAGCCGAAGGCCTATGCCCAAAGACTGAGCCACCCAGGCGCCCCTGATTTTTTTTTAAAAGAGTATGCTGTTGATACAGACAAGACAAATGAATCTGACAGACAATTTTAGGCAAAGCCATATACAAAAGAGTGCATCCTCTCTGTTCCATTTATGTGAAGGTTTACAATTATGCAAACTGAGCTATTGTGATAAAAATGTAAGTGGTTGCTTCAGGTGGGGAATTGGCTGGAAAGAAACATGAGAGAATTTTCTGGGGTTTTGAAAATATTTTATATTTTGATAGGGTGGTTTCAAAATTCCTCAAACTTATACTTTAAAATCTGTGTATTTTATTATGTACAAATTATACTTTTAATAAAAAATAAAAATTGCAGTAGCATTTTTGTATTTTGAAAGTTTGACTAATAACCTTTAACTTGCCCACATCTTGACTTAAAATTTAAAAATCACACACAGAAAACATTTATAAGCCCCAAATAAGTGACCTTATTGGTATTTATAGGTTCTGTTCTCATTCTCCTAACTGCATTTTTTTGTTCTGGCCGCTAGACACATAAGTAGGAAAATTTATTAATGTCAAATTTATGGAGAGGCTGAGACTCTATTAATATGATACATCAATTATTTATAGGTCACATATTATATACAATATGGCTATATAAAATTTCTTCTTATGAAATGATGCTATTAATCCACTGTCAGTAGGACATGTCATTTCAATAACAGTACACATTATTTCCTTTAATTTATATAAAATTGTGAGGAGACAAGCAGGCTGCCTGCATGGCAAGTAGGAATGTATTCAACAAAGCATGCAACAAAGGTGTTAATGCATACTGACTCTTCTTTCTGCCTTGGGGTAATTAGGCACAAATGACAGTTCACTTTAATGTCTAGTTATGTTTTTTTCTTACACTTTTAGTTTCTCAGAACGTAGTCTATATCAATATAATCGATCTTTCCTGACAGCCCATACCTCTCAATCACTACACACAAAGACAGAGATGAATTTGTCTCTCACACATGTTGGAGGACTTTGAATCCTGCTCTCACACATGGGCAGTGCTCCCTTGACTTGTTAAATGTCAGCAGGTGTCAGTAGGTGTTAAATTCTTTTATCTTGCAAGTATTAGTATTAATATGACACATGAGCTCTATGTACTTGTGATAGCATATTCCTTTCTTTTTTTTTAAAGATTTTATTTATTTATTTGAGAGAGAGAGAGCAGGAGTGGGGGGGGGGGAGAGGCAGAGGGAGAAGAAGACTCCCGGATGAGCAGGGAGCCCGATGCGGGGCCCGATCCCTGGACTCCCAGGTCATGACCTGAGCCGAAGGCGGACGCTTAACCGACTGAGCCACCCAGGCACCCCAGTATATTCCTCTTTCGATGAGGGTTATATATGCTAAAATTTTATCGAGAATTGTTGTATCTGTTTGGATGTATATTTGGCCTAGGTTTTTCTTTGGTAAAAGTACTTTTTATGACCATGTTTTAACATCTGAATTATAAGATATCTGAATTTCACCAAACCTCCTCAGGCTGTGAGCATAATAATATCACATTTTCTTTAATATCCAGAATTATCAAACCCTTGGCCCCCATCAATATAATTTCCTCCATCAAAGTATTTCTCTTATTTCTGGGAATCCTCAGGAAATACCCTGGCATTCTAAAGAGCAAGTCTCTGAGGTCCTCACTCACATCTGTTTCAGAAAAGCCACATGAGGATGACCTGCGCCAGGAGCACGGCTTCCAGTATCTTCTTCGAGAACACTGCCTGCCTGGCACTTGTCCTCCAGCACTCCCCAAACTCCCCAGTTGTCATGGTGCCCCTCACAGAACTGGGGAGAATGTCCTTTCCCCAATAAGCTGGTGGCCAGGCCACCCACCTCACAAAGTCCGTGTGACAGCAGCCTGTTATTCTCTGTGGGCAAGCCCTCTTTCCATGGTGGTCAGACTTTGAGGCAGGGAGGCTCCATAAGACAAACTGAGCAGGTTTCTGGACCTGACTTTCACACCATGACCTATAATTACTAAAGAAGAGAGAGATTTATTCTTTATAGAGTCTCTAGCACACAAGACAGAGAGGAGTTTCAAGCTGGGAGTTCCCCCCAACTACCATGGTCTACGGAATTCCATGCAAGAATGTGAGATCATGGTCTTTGGGTTACCATGATCTTTTGGTCAAGATTGAGGGCAGGGATCTAGTTAAAGATCCCTTCAAGCAGGGATCAAACCCTTAGCAACAAGGCCCAGTTCGGGAGTCAGCTGGGTAGGCTGGATCTCTCATGCTCCTTGGCCTGGCTGTCAGTGCCCTTCTGGTAGGAGACAAAGTAGCACAAGAGTCTGGCATCATGGGCATCATGGGCATCATGCCAGCTCCTGGCTTGCTGGCTTCCAGGAAGGGTCTGTCACTAAGTGTGCAGCATCGTCGACTTGTTCAAAGTTTAACATGCATTGAAGAGGAAACCCAGCACAGTGAGCCACACGTACACATGGCAAGAAGCTCTGCATGCTCAGCAAGCCAGCGCCTGTCCTCCAGGTGTGCCAGGCCTGGGCTGCTGGCCCCCAGCTCCCTCCTCCCCCCTCGCCCTGCCGGCCGAGCGCCGTGGGAGTGGAGAGCTGCATGTGCTCCTTGGGGCTCCTGGGTCTGCAGAGTTCAGCCATGGGTCCTGAGGCTCCATCTCCTCCCTTGTCCTCCCAGCCTCAGGATGGTAGCGGCTTCCTGCTATTGTTAATGTCTGGGATGCCTTACCATCTCCTGACTGGCTAGTAGCATCTCCAGTCATTAAGTAACTCAGTCCCGTCTGTTGTAAATGCTTGAAATGGTGTCTTGTTTGGAAAATGAATTTCTTAAGGCGGTCGCCTGGTTATTACCACCCCCACTCCTGTTTGCTTAGGTAAAAAATGACATGAAAAAAAACCAATGTTTTAAAAATGTTCTAAACGATTGCTTTAGCTAGTCATAATTAAATATTTGACTTCGGAAAGCTTTCCAGTGAATTTATCAAGTCTGTATTCTTATACATTATGCTTGTAACTTTTATTTTCCTTGTGTTGTTAATTCATGAATATCTGCATTTCCTATCCTATCAATTTTAAAACATTTTATTTCTTATGATGTCATCTATTTATCAAATTAATTAGCCCATTGATGAGAACAACGCACTCCTTTTTTTTAACTATTATGATCCTTTTTTATTCCTAATTTTATTTATTTGCCATTTTATTATTTAGTCTCCTAAAGCGTTATCAGGTTTATTAATATTTCCTAAAATAAATGCCTTTGGTTCATTAGTTCTGTTTATTTCTTGTTATTCACTTCTGCTATTACCTGATTTATTTCTCTTTGTGTTTATTTTTAGCAAATGCAAGTATTTGAGGTTACATAGTTTCCTAAGTACTATTTTGGTGGCATTCTTTTAGTATTGACATGTGATATTTATATTTGTATGATATTTAATGCTCTATTACTATATTTTTGATCTCTTACATGATGGGGCATTGTTTGAAGTTCTTTTTTGTTCCATAGAATTGAATACCCTGAAATTTCATCATTATGCATTTCTTATCCTGCTTTACATAATGAACTTTGCCTTTTGTTAATTCATCTTCCTTCTCAAATGTCTAATCTGTTGGGGTCTCTGTGGGATCTTCGGTGGCAACGCTTGCTTGCAAACGTTCAAGGTCTCCAGGTGTTGGAAATAGCACAGGAAGAGTCCATTTGGCCAGGCACTGGACTCACCAATCCCACTTCCCCCACCACTGTTTTAGAAACAAGAGCAACAGTTACTCTCCTTTTACTTATTTTTTTAAAACTACTCTCATTTTAATGTATTGTCCTCTTTTTCTCGTTCTTATACACACGTCTTTATGCTTTTTGTTTTAATTTACTTGAAAATTACGTTCTCAGGGTCACTGAGGTCTGCTCAGAAGTAAACCTCTTTGAAACACCCTTGTTCTCAGGTTGTTTCCAACCCAGTGTCCATTGTTTTCTTCCTGGTTATGTTTTCCTTCATTTTCTCATTAAAGTTTTTTTAGCAATGATTCCATCGGGGGTGGTGTTGTGGGCACGGGGGAACTGAAGCAGTCAACAACGCACACTCCCTTCTATCCTAGAGCAGGCGGGTTGGTGGGGAAGGCAGAGGACAAACACCCAGCATGTCCACAAGGGTGAAGGGCTGCAGAGGTTACGCAGGGTGGGAGAGGCACCCACTGCAGGGACATGACCAGAGCGAGGGGCTGGACGGCATGTGGTAAAGGCCTGGAGGAGGGAAAGGTTTCTACAGCCGGCCTCCGTGGCCTCTGGAATCACGCTGTCTGGCAGCTGAGTCCCTTCCTCCCCGGCCCTTTCATTTCTCTTCTGTGGACCATTTGTGCCGCAAAGCTGCGACTTGCGTTGGCTCACAGTGTGCCTTCAATGCTGCCGGACCCCTTTCTCTGGGCAGCGTCTCCGGGACGGACCAGCCCCACACCTGTTCTCGAGCATCGCGTGTATACTTTGCAGGTAGCGTTTCTTTTCCGTCAGTCAGTGCTTCCTTTCCGACAGGAGGGGCGGGCAGCCCTTAGAGGGTACCACGTTCAAATCAGGGTTGCCAGTGCGCCTGAGTTCCTGTACACCGGCTCTCGCCTTTCCCGGCTGCACAAATTTGCTACCCTGTGCTGGTTTAATTCCACTTCTTGATTCACCCCTTCTCTTCTCTTCCTCAACAATGCTGCCAGAAAGCCATCAGGTGAGGCCGAGGGAGGCTCACAGCCCCACGGGAGAAGGCACAGGGGAGGAGGGAAACTCTAGAGGCTCAGAGTGGTGTGTGGGAGCCTGAGAGGGATAGAGGGCTGGATGGGGTGCAGCACAGGGTGTCAGGGCCCCATGGGTGGGCAGGGTGCCCACAGAGGAGGGTGGCCAGCTCGCAGGGTGGGAGCCTGGGCAGAGAGATGGCTTCCATGCTCGAGGGAGGCAGTGATGGGAGAATGGTGACGCACAGGGAGACTGCCCAATAAGGAAAGAGGATGAAGACAGATTGCTCATTATCAGAGAAGAGATTTACACATATGAAAATGAAGAAAACTCTCAGATCCAGACTGGAGGAATCAGTGCAACTGGAAGGTAGGTAGATAAACAGAATAGATAGATAAGCAGTTATACAAAAAATCACAATATAAATTCGTGTGTGTGCTCACAGGCACCCACCCCTACTTCTGCCTACTAAGAGGGCTTGGGAGGGGTTCTGCAGCAATAGCAACAAACACACCTTGTGCCCAGCACTTGGTTTCTAAACACACCATTCCCCTCTCAGGAGAGCAAGCACTGGATCCAGAAACAGTGGATTCCGGGGCTGGAGCAGGAAAAGTACAAGATACGCCTGGACCATCTTGTTGTGCCAGAAAGGAAGGATATGCTCAAAGAAGGATGATGGAAGAATATCGGGGCACCAACGAGGGTGATGAAGGGGCTCCCTCTGGCCAGATCCAGGACAACGCGGGCATCAAAATAAGTGACAGTAATGAATTAGAACTTACTGAGTAAATGGGAAATCATGATTCCAAACTCACCAGTAAAATATATGAATAGGTTGAAGTTGAATGAGAAAGGGGTTACTTAAATAATGTAACCTATGGAAGGGGAGAAGAGTAGTTTTTCCACGGAGAAGCCTGGCGGATCATGCTTTCACCAAGTGATCCGAGTGAACACCATGAGAAATGGGGCATTGGAAATCGTACACGGCCTCAGAGGATGTGTTGAGAACACAGCAGCATTTCAGGGGCGTCCCCGCCGAAGACACATAACCTGAATCTCATCATGACAAAAGGGCAGGCAATCCCAAATTGAGGAGTACTCTTTCAAATAACTGCCCTGTGACCTTCAAAAGTGTCAAGGGCATAACAAGCAATGAATCATGGAACACTACATCTAAAACTAATGATGTAATGTATGGGGATTAACATAACAATAAAAAATTTTTTTAAAAACTGTCAAGGGCATAAAGCAAAGAAAGTCTGAGGGACCATTCCAGTTTGAAGGAGCCTAAAGACACAGGACAGCTACACACAACATGTGATTCTGGATGGGACCGTTTTCCCACAAGGGCATTGTTGGGACAACCGGTGACACTTGGATGGAGCAGTAATAACATATCGATATTATTTCCTGATTGTGAGGATTGCATTATATAGGAAATACACCTAAAATATCCAGGAGTGACGGGGCATCAGGTTGGCAACTGATTCTCCAACAGGTCAGGAAAATAAAAGATCTTTGTGCTGTATTTCCAACTTCTTTATAAATTTAAGATTGTTGCAAACTTTTTTTAAGTAAAACAAAAAATAAAACAAGAATAAACTGTATTGCTTTTCAAAATGTGCTGGCTGTTTCTGAAACACATTTTTGTTCTGGCTTTTATTATCTAGCCCTCTCTGTCTGCCATTCTCCCAGAATTGTTTGTGTCCTCAATTCTATGGACTCTAAAGTGTTTCCAAGTTATTCAATCCTCTTGGAAATTGAAGTAAAATTTCTTGTCAATCTAAATCTCTCAGCCCAAGATCTCCTGAAGATTATTTTTTCTCTGAGACAAAAACGAAGATTTCTGACTACCAAAAAGAGTTCCTTATGCTCAGCATGAAACGTCCTGCAGATAATTTGTGTCAAGGTTGCTGAAAAGTTAATTGAAAAAGAAATTAGAAATTGTCTTTTTTTTATTATACACTTTCTGCTAACCCTCTCCTTCACCTGGATAGCAGACATGCTGGGTACAATATTCTACTTGTCACTATGGTTTAATAGAAATCCAGAAAGACACCACAAAAAGCAATGTATCTTACTGATCATACTGAAGTCATTTATGACAGTATGGCCACCGTGTCAAGGTTTATTCCATGAATCCTAAAATAAATGAGTTTGTCTTATTTCCAGGCATCTGAAAATCCTCTGTAATAAAGGCCTATTTACTTGAGCTGCATTAATAATCCAAAATAATAAAAATAGGGCCGGGAAGACCAGCAACCCTACAGTTTTTCATTTCATGTGGAGGTTGCCTTTTTCGATGCATACTATGCTTGCCTCATGCTAGCTGACTATTGTAGAGATGCACGTGAATACATTTCATGCTCTCAGCATCCACCCACTATATTATATACACACACTTAGTTCACTGCCATGTAAAAAACGGGATTATTAGAAAAGCATTCTTAATTAGTACATCATTCATGTAGCAAGATTCAGGCTGATGAGTTAATGGTTGGTAAATATTCCCCTCTTATTTTAATTCTTCCATCTCTCCTGGTTACCTGACCCTTGGCATGGTCATGGCCAACCATTTTCATGGCCACAGAGTCAATGTTTTCTTCCTGCATGGTGCCCTTCTGAATGTTAAGGATGTGCATTGAATGATTGTTGTCAACTTTTGAAGAAAAATCAACTTATTCCATCTTACATTTTGCATGTTGTAAAATAAAATATTCTGAATGCTGAGAAGTGGCTATCATCCTCAGATTACCAATTATCCGAAATTACAATTTAATGCACTAAATGTTTCGAACATAATTAATTTGGTTTTTATGTGTACAACAAGATATGTTGAATACCTACTGGTCCACACCAGGAACCATGCTAGGCAGTGGAGAAACAGATAAAAAAGTAGAATTCCATCCTAATGAGTTCACAGTCTAATAGTAACAGCAAATGAGCCCAGAGATCACAGCAAACGTGCAAAAACTTGCACAGGTCCAGTGAGGGTGCAGAAGAAGAAAAACAGCCCTGAAAATGAGAAGCAACACTGGGCCCATGTCTTGCAGGAGTTTGTTTGGCCAAGTGAGAAGGACAGGAAAGGGAAGGGGAAACACACAGGCCCAAAGAGGGGCTGACAGTGGGGAATGGGGCAAGGGTTGGGACCTGAGGTTGTCAGAAAAAGCAACGTCCGGCAGCCCCTCACTTGCCATGTCAAAGAGCACTGACTTGGGTAGGAAATATGGTCACTTTTTTTTTAAAGGATTTTATTTATTTATTTGAGAGAGAGAGAGAGCAGGGAGGAGGGGCAGAGGGAGAGAGAGAGAGAGAGAAGCAGACTCCCCGCTGAGCAGGGACCCTGACGCAGGGCTCGATCCCAGGACCCTGGGATCATGACCCAAGCCAAAGGCAGACGCTTAACCAACTGAGCCACCCAGGCGCCCCAATGTGGTCACTTTTAGGATGTAAAACTATCCACAAAGTCTCCTGGATGGTAAAAACTTCAGCACACGGCCTTAAATTAGCCACAAAGTAAACATTTGCTCAAGGGTCTTTATGAATCCCGCTAACGTGATGAAGGAGTGCTGGCAACAGAGACTCCATCTTGTTCTCCCCTCTGGCACACGGAAGACACCACATTAGATGACTACGCTGTGACCTCACTGTGCCCCTCACTCCATAAAAGCCGGGGACTAAGGTCCACATGGGGGCAGAGAATAGGGGCAGGTGTGTAGTGTGCTGGATCATCACCCCCTCCGCCAGCCTGCTTTCCCCTGCCAGTAAGTTACCCTGGATAAAACTGTGTAAATGGTATGAAATGGCTTGCTCTGTTTTCCAGTATTAAAGTGTCTTATCAGCCTGGAGGATACATTACGGACTCTCCTCCACCTTCTAACACTTGACGTGAAAGATACATTATAAATCCAACAGCAGTCTGATCTGCTTTCTTATTCTCTAAGGAACCGGCCAACCAATCAGCAATTGGACTTGATAGGTTTAGCTCTTTTTGGTTCCTGCTGTCAAAGATAGCCAGCAGAGAACCTAAAAGGAACCTTATCATCACAAAATCTCACCAATTTAGTGGATCTGGGGGAAGCATTTAATAATAATAGGAATTCTTAAAAGCCCAGAATTTTTATTTTTTAATGATCTCAGGTATATCCATCGACCAAAACCAGACTAGCAATGGGTAACCCAGTGGACACACTAAGAAATTATGAAATACAACTATATAAAAACATTCTATAATTGGTACGTGGTCCCATCTCTTTCCTCTTTCCTGCCAAACTCCTTCAAGGATAATCCTTGTGTGTGGCCCTAGTTCCTGTCCTCCCACTTAACGCTCAAGTCCACCCTCACTTCCACTGTTCTAAGACTACTCCAAGTTCACATGTACATGTCTACTAGATTCACATCCTGTTTAACCTCTGCTGGAGTGGCAGCTTGTATATTCAAAGGAACCACAAAAACGTCTCCCATTTCCTGTTCTCTCCTTACAGTATGACCTTATGACCTTGTCCCAACCACATCAAGAGGTGGGGTCTATGTCCCCTCCCCATGAACTGGAGGGGAGGGGACATAGACCCCACCTCTTGATGTGGTTGGGACACATGTAGGTTTAGTCACTGTCTCGACCACTAGAGTACAGCAAAGTGGCACTCCACGTCTTCTGAGACAAGGTCACAAAGGGCAATACAGCTCCTGCATTCTCTATCCCTCCCTCTCCCAGGGTTCTTGCCCTGCGAACCAAGCCGCCATGCTGTGAGGAAGTCCCCGCAGGAAGAGGGTGTGATGGGACAACACCAGCTGACATCCCAGTTGACAGCATTGATCACTAAACATCCTTCCTTGAGGAGCATTCACTCTTATGTGGGAAGACAAGGAAAAGAAATGCACTGTGGTAGGGAAAGCACTGAGTGCTACGGGAACACAGGAGAGACACCTAGCCCAACAAGGGAGGGATGGGTCAGAGGGTAGTCAGAGGAGCTTGCAAGGGGAAGTGAGAGAAGTTTCCCAGAGAAAACTGTGTCACTCCAGGGACAGGAATGTCTACACCGAGATCTGAAAGGTAAGGAGTAGCTGTGTAAAGGGAGTGTTGGAGGAGGGTGGGGAAGAAGGTAAAAGTGGTCCAGGCACCTTCACCATCGAACCCCACCCATCTTTTCCAGCCTCACTTTACCCTTATTCTCTCTATGCCTTGTATGAGGCTACAATTACACACAACCAAGTGTGTAGTCATCGTATTTGCTCAACAAGCAAACACCAAGTGTCTAAGTGCCTGGGATTATGTGGACAGTATATATGGTCACTACCAACAGAGTTCATTGTCTAGTGAGGGAGTGTGGTTATTTCACCTAACAAGTCACCTTCATCGTGCACTTGAAAGGATGCAATGATGACTTTCCAGTACATGGGGCCATGACCCAAGAACACAAGAACAGATTTGAAGAACTAAAGAGTACAAGTTAGGGAGAAGTTGAATTTGAGATACCTGTAATCATTTAATTGAAGACATCCAGTTGGCAATTGAAAATAAAGGTTCAGGGGGAGCAGTCCGCCGTGAGGATGATAGTATAGCATGGTGATGGTACATCACGGTGGCAGGACAGCAGGGTGGCCGTACAGGACACTGGTCCACAGTATGGTAGCAGGATGGTCTGGTGGCTAAGCACCCAAGTGCCGGCGCCAGACGGAACTGAGTTCAAATCCAAGCTGAACCACCTCTCAGCTCTGTGATCTTGGCCACCTACCCTCTCCCAGCCTCATCTATGAAAAGGGAATGAGCATGAAAGCTACCTTAAAGAGCTTGGGTGAGAATAAAATAATGATGGGCACTGTTATTTGGGGGACATATTGTTACCATTATGTATGAGGTGACTCAAAATCAACTTACTTTTAGCAGCATTTGGAAATAATTTGTCTCCCTTAAATTTGGGCACTCTTCTTAACAGCTGAAGACAGTTATATAACCCCACGTGTTCCTTTTGATGTTGGCTGCTGGGAGATTGAGTTAAGTGTAATATTCCGTCACGGTAAGCTGGAATACCAAACATTAGCACAGGTACTATTTACCTCCTCTGCTTTCCATATTGGTTTGATTTTGTATTTTAATGGTTTTCCTCTAATATCTCTTTATACCAAATTGCCTCAAATCTTTTTTTGGAAACAAATGTAATGTAAATATAAATAAATAATATTCACTGAAGGAAAATAACTTTGTGATATAAAAAATGCAAAATGTTTCAGCAATGCCTATTTGAAAGAATGCAAACCAAACTGAATTCCTATTCTAAAAGTAGTGCCCTAGCTATCCATCATAAACGTACTTCTCTAGACTTTCATGACTCCACACTCACCTGCAAATCCTCCTACCTGCTAGCACCGCCTTCTTGGCCCCTCGGAGACTCTCCTCTCCTGGCACATTTCCCTCATCCCTGTTCTCCATCTACACATGCTTCTCGGTGATGTCCTGGTCTGTGGCTTTAAGTACCATTTCCTCAGCTAGGACTCTCAAATCGGAATCGCCAAGCTTCTTCCCTGAGATCTGGATTCATATATCCATCTGGATATCCATCCAATTTCCACTTGAGAAGCTAAGAATTGTTTTAAATTCAGCGCAGCTAAAACTCAACTACTGATTGTCACCTTAGGCCCCCTCCAACCCCTACCAGATCTGCTTCTCCCACGGGCTGATGTCTTTTCCTCCGCACTATTCCCACCTGCTCCACGCTGCCGTCATCGTTCACCTGGACAGCTGCAAGAGCATGGTCAACGTCCAAGCCCCTAGGGGGTTCACAGCATCCTCTGGTTACTGTTTCCCTCACAAACAGAGTAACATCTAAACCTGCAATGGTTTCCACCACAAAAAGAATAAAAGCTAAGCCTCTTGCTGGGATCTTCAAGGTCCTGTACAAGGAGACATCACAAGCCCCTGACTTCGTCCCTCCCATCCACCTCCTTCCTCCTTCTTAGACTCCCACCAGCTTTCCCCTGCTTCCCTTCTGTTTCTCTGCTGGGCTCCTTTCTGTCTCTGGACATTTTGGCTAGAATGTTCCCTCCTGGGCCACCTTGCTGCCTCCTCTCATCACGTGGATCTCAGCTCAAATGTTTACCCACTTGGTGAGCTCCCCCCCCGGCCCCCGGCAACCTCCCCCAGTTACTGTCTGAGCCATTACCATCTCCAAGCACCCGTTCCTACTGTGGAGAGATCACAAGTTGTCTGTCTACTGCAAAGCTGAAGGTGTGGGAAAGGAGATGTTCTCTCTCCCATCCACCAGGAGCTGGAGCATTCACCCATGACCTAAGCAGAGTCCACCCGGGATCCTGACCTGTGAGGGACTGCCCGCAGCTGAAGGGCCAGAGGTTGGGGGGGATGGATTTGAGAGTGGAGCAGCAGCGTGCTTCCAGCCTCGGCAGGGCAGTGCAGACAGGTCAGGGGGAGGCGCGTGTTTCTATGATAGGGCCTTGGCTGTGTCTTGCCCCTCCTTGCTCCTGACCAAGCCTTCTGGTGGATTCCGGAAGCAGCCGGACACACTTCCAAAATTCCTTTTTTGTTTCAGTTGACCAATTTGTGCTGTTTGCTACTAAGAACTCTGATTAGCTTCTATTTACCATTATCTAAAATTACCTTATTTTTTTAATATTATTACCTTATTTATGTATTTTTTACATGTTTTGTATCCATCTTCCCCTCTAAAAGGTAGAGTCGGGACAGAAAATTTGTCTTCTTAAAAAAAAGAAAGAAAGAAAGAAAATTTGTATTCTTCACCAGTGTGACCCCAATACATAGTAGGTTCTCAATAAATATTTGTCAACTGATCGGTTGAAATGAGTCTAGGGCTCTTATGATCAGAAATACTTTGTATTTTATACGCTCCCTTATAGCCCCAAAGATACTCCTATAGATTTAAATTCTAAAGAAAGTTAGATCAAAAAAAAGTTTTGAAAGGATTTTGAGATGGTAAAGAAACTGATGCCAAGACCAAACGCCACATATCTCTGATTCATCCGTTTGAATTCAGGCCAGAAGGATCTAAAAGGAACTACAAATCTGGTAGCTGCAAAGTTATCTAATATCTTCTAAGCACCAACCATTCAGCAGCCACAGGCACATATGACATGATCAGCCAGCCTCCAGGACAAGGCTCTGTCTACAGTGTCCCTTCCTGGGGCAAAGACGCAAGCCCACTCTCACAAGGCTCCCGCACGCTTTGGTTCCCAGTCACCGCGACACACTGGGTAGCATCTGCAGAAGATCAGGACAGGCACGGACAGTGAGCCACCCACGTGTCCAATGATTGAAGGTGCCCAGCACAGTGGTTCCATGTGCCTCTTTCTCCTGGCTTTTCTAGCACCTTCCATCTTGGTGCATACCCAGAAGACCAGGAGGTTTAGAGCTGTACCCATTCCTCAGGATGCTTCAATCAGATGAAATAAAGTATTCTGCCTCCAGTAGACTAACTGGAAATGGGAATAATAGAGAGAAATTCAGTAATAGAGAGAAACTCAAGGCGACCCAACTGGGGACAATATTCAACTCTTTTACCAGAACCACAGAGAACCAATTAGCCAGCACAGAGCCAGACACACGGTCAGAATTAGTAAAAAGCTACTTGAGGAAATGAAGGAATACACCAGAACTCATCTACCTCTCCCTTCTTTTGGGGTCCTTAAGTTATTTTAGGTCACAGTTTCCTCTGAGAGACCCTAATGAATGCTATAGACCCTCGTGCTGGCAAGTGCCCGTCTGATGACCTGTGTATTTCGCACAATATCAGTGCCTCCACGGTACAGGAAGCAAATTCCTGGAGACCCTAGAAGTTCTCAGACCCGGTTCCAGAACCCATAGGCCAGATTTAACCAACATTAAAAGTCTCTGAAGGAGGGCACAATGCAGGCGGGTGGTAGGGAATGACAAGTCTACGATTTAGAAAATGAAGGAGAGAGAATCAGAGCAGCCCTGGGGTCAGGAAATACCGTCTCCACTCCTCCATCTGCCCAGCCGCCTCTTCTTCCAGAGCTGGTATGAATGATTCCAAGAGCCCTTTCCAAATCCCAATCCAAGGACACTTAGAGTGCTCACGGAAACTTTCCTCTCTGTCAACCTGTCATCAAGTTGACAAAGTTCTCTAGGAACAACAACAGAAAAAATGTCGCTAAAGTTTCTTACCCTTTTAGGAAAAAAAAATAATAATATTTCCAAAATAAGGTGCTCCCTTATTAGATATGTGCCTGTCTCAGTAGATCGCTAGAATTGTCACTTGAGAACAAATGTAAAAGAATCAATCAAGGAGCTTCATAAATATTCCAGGCTCCTGCCTCCCACCACCTCTGCAAAGCTCTGAAAAGCACTCGTTATGACAGTGAACCCCAGCGTGCATTTGTCTTCTTATGTGGGGGAGGTAACTGCAGAGCCACCAGTTGTGCTTCCGGGAAGTAAGTGGTGGCGGCAGGGTCAACAACAAGTTCTGGACTCAAAGCATTCTAACCTAGACACTTGGTTTAGATTCCAACACAGAGCTCACGGGTGCGTGGGATAAATCAAAGCAGTGGTTTGGCCTCCGGTGCTGATGAGGTCTCACGAACTCTGTGTTGGAGCCATGAGCGTCAACTTCAACGAGTATATTGTCTCCTTGCCCCAAGGAGGGACGCCCCAAGTGCTACTTTTCACGGAGACTAAAATCCTGGATGGGGCACCTGCCTGGCTCAGTTGGGGGAGCGTGTGACTCTTGATCTCGGGGTTGGGAGTTCAAGCCCCATGTTGGGTGTAGACATGACTTAAAAATAAAATCTTTATTAAAAAATTTAAAAATAATAAAAAAAGTAAAATCGTGCAGATTCCCTTATCCATGGAAAATCCACACCGACAGTTTTAGGCAGCAGGACAGTTCATACATGGTGAGTGTGAATATACTTTTTATTCAGATTTAAGAGTCTGTCTTTTCATCTGGACACTTTTGAGGAAACAGAAAGCTGAAATCCATTGTTTTATCAGTAAAAAAAGAGTCACTGCCAATTCTCCTCAGGTCAAGGTTTTCTTCTTCCTGGTGGGCGTTCTGTTCAGACCAAGGGTATAAGGATTTCATTCCCAGCCAGCTTCCCGCTCTAGCTTTGTGGTTCCTCCCTGCCACAGCTCCTGTGTCACCGCAGAGCCAACGAGTAGCACAGCTCCCTCTTTCAATCACTAGGTTTTATTTCTTAGGGAGAGGTCCCAAGGAGCTGCTTACTCACAAAACAACCCTTCATTTCAGGGCTATTAAGGAGTTTCCATTAAAAGAAATAGGCCAAGGCGGGCATCATTTCTCTAGGACGAAGACAGGAACTATCACGTGAGGCAGCCACAGCGGAGCGGGTGGGCAGTTGGAGGGGCGACCATCCTCTGGGGGCTGCCTTTGCAGCGGAAATCACCATCACACTCAAGGCCAAGGTCAGGGCACCCTGACCGGGGATGCCCTGCGCCCTGGTCCTATCTCATCGGTGCAAATCAAGCAGGTCCCTCCCTCACTCTGGGAGGCTCTGCAGCTCAGCTAACAGAATGATGATCCTTCAGACAACATCGATTTGGTGCAATGGGGTCAGCCCTGTGTCGGGCACTGGAGACCCAGAAACCAACTAGACACTGCATTCCAGTGGAAAGAGGTAGATGATGAAGATGGAAGCAAATGAAACACATGAGCACACCAGCTCACAACCAGCTCAGCAAGACGAGAGGTCCTTAGAGTGTCACAGGGGTGGGGGCACCCCTCTAGACTGGGTGCCCAGGGCTCATCTCCCTGGGTGCTGGTCATAAACCGAGGGGTCTCCTTCCTCTTCAAGGCTGAGTAGTACTTCACTGTACGTATACACAACAGTCTCTTTATCCACTCATCCGCCATGATACTTAGGTTGTTCCCATATCTTAGCTTGTGAACACTGCTACAGTGAACATGGGAGTGCTGATAGCTCCTCCATATCCTGATTTCAATTCCTTTGGGGGAAGACCCAGATGTGGGTCTACTGGATCCTATGGTAGTTCTAGTTGTAATTTTTTGAGGAAGCATGATTCCACTTATATGAGGTATCTAAAACAGAATCAAAGAGTAGATTGGTAGTGGCCAGGGGCTGAGGGGAGTGGGGCCTGGGGAGTCCTAGTCGATTGGCATGAAGTTTCAGTTAAGATTGATGAATGAGCCTAGAAACCTGCTAACCATCACAGTGCCTGTAGTCAACAATACTGTATTAAAAATCTGTTAAGGGTGCACCTGGGTGGCTCAGTCGTTAAGCGTCTGCCTTCTGCTCAGGTCATGATCCCAGGGTCCTGGGATTGAGCCCCCTATCAGGCTCCTAGCTCGGTGGGAGGCCTGCTTCTCCCTCTCCCGCTCCCCCTGCTTGTGTTCCTGCTCTCGCTATCTCTCTCTCTGTCAAATAAATAAAATCTTAAAAAAAAAAAAATCTGTCAAGAGGGCAGATCCCATGTTGTGTCCTTACCATAATAAAATAAAATTTAAAAAAAGAAAGAAAGGAATTGACAACTAATTCACAAAAAGGTGCTCAAACTGGTAATGGCAAAGCAATTTACCACTTAGATGCATTTGTATTAATACTAAGAAAGGATTCTCGAATAATATAACCACAGGATTTCGAGCATGGGCTGATAGCTTCCTGGCCTTCCTCGAAATACCCTACAAAAACATTTCTCTTCTGCCATCAGAGGCTGTCCCAGCACCAAGATTCACTTAAGGAATCATTATCCTTGCTTACATAAAGCCCCAGTTACGTTGCCTCTAAAAGGTTATTTATCCAAAGCTACCAACAGATTGACTTTTCTTTAAGTAAGTCAGCTAGTCATCTGGTCAGCAACATGTAATGGCCACCTCCTCTGTGATGCCCAAGTTGCCAGGCACTGTTCTTGACAAGTGCAAATATGGAACCCACCCAAGTTCACGGTGAAGCAGCACAGTGAGATCATTGCATGCCGTACCCGCGTTCCGTGAACAAAACACACCTTCCATGCAATGCAACACATCCAACTAATGTGTTTGTCTTTCTTCTACAAGCAATTATAAGGAAGTAAAACAATTTAGAAGGCAGAGGGTTGGGGTCTAGAGGTAATTTATTCAGACTTCATACTCTCTGAGGATAATAAAAGGTGGTAAATCCTGAACTAAACACAGTCAGCTGCAGGGAGCTGCTCAAAATTTATTCTACTCCAGACTAGTGACAATTAAATGGTCTATTTTAAAATACAGTGCTTTTCAGTACTGCATATGTTTAAAACATTCATTTTTCTCCTTTGGCTTGAAACAAAGAATACAATTCCTTCATTTCTTCAACAATACTTCTTAAATTTTTCTTCTCCTCCACAGCTGAGAAGGAGCTTTCTTGCCTGAAATAAAACTTCTGCATCCATAAAACAAGTAAATTTATTCTTAAACTATATTGCATGAGAATGTGCATGATTTTTCAAACTAGCAACTTTCCATGAATTTAACAAGGGCACTGGAACTTTCCATGAATTTAACAAGAATTTAAAGAGTCTTCTGCATAGATAAAGCTGAGAGATGATTAAATGTAAAGCAAACTAGGATAGTGGGGGTACACCCCTTCCTCCTGGGCTCTCCCTTTATCCCCTCCCAGTTTCTTCTGACTCCCCAACATCTGTGTGGGCCGACGCTATCCTCTGTGACTGAGGGCAGAGAACGCTGAGCAGGGATGTTGGTGCTGCTTCTGTGGGCTCCCCACTTGGAGCCCCAACATCTTGCCCAAGACCTCCCCTCCAAGATTGAGTTCTCCTCATGATGCTACCACTGAGCTGGAGAGCCTCTGCCCCCAGCACAGTTCCAAATGTAGGTTCTTGGTCCTAATTAATGGAATCGAGTCCACTTCCATTTGATACATATGAAACAAAGGAACTAGAATCCTCCAAAGGTCTTTGTGCCATCAATTAAAACAACTCATAACTGCTAATAGCACTTCATGTAGGTATGTCCGTAAGAGACACATGACATGCACTTCCATGTGATGCCTTGGGAACATTCAGCTCTGACACGTGGGCCTTGGATGCTCCATTGATTTTCCTCCTTTCCCAGGGCTCCCACACCCCACCCTCCGGAGCTGCACATTCGGTGATCCACCCCCACTCCACAGTATTGACTTCAGCCCCAATTTATGGCAATAAGGACAATCAGTGATACTCCATCTACATCAGAACACCGTGGGGATCTCTATAGTGCTTGCTTTATATATTTAAGTTAATATATAGTAAAATTAGATGGCTATCCTCCTTTAGGATATGAGCTTAGTCATTCTCAACAAATCTTTGTTGGCTTTTTTTAATTTTAATTTTTTTTATTATTATGTTATGTTAGTCACCATACATTATTACATCATTAGTATTTGATATAGAGTTCCATGATTCATTGTTTGCATATAACACCCAGTGCTCCATGCAGAACGTGCCCTCCTTAATACCCATCACCAGGCTAACCCATCCCCTGAACGGCCCTGAAGACAGACCCCTGCGGGCGAGGATCCAGCAGGAAGAGCGTGAACCATGTGATCGTCCTCGGATCATCTCAAACATTTCCTACGACCAACAGCACACACTCGGGAAAAAAGTGTGAGGTGATAAATGAAGAGTTGTGAGGAGATTTCTCGTGGAAAACTGGACAGCTATATTTCTGAGATGCTCTGACTCTAATCCTTCTTAAAGACAGGAAGGTGAGGAGATGATTTATTCAAATAACTTCCCACGGTAATACATATAAGCCATTTCAAAGACGAGCGTTCTACTTGTTCAGGGCCCTACAAAAAAGATTCTGCATGCCTTTCTTCTGAGCTTCTGAACATTTAACCACCCGCCCTGGTTCTACCCGTAACAGTGAGAGCAGCAATGTGACGGTTGTGGTGGCCGTCGTGGTGGCCGTAGCCGTGAAAGTAATTGTAATAGTTCCACTTTTAATTTGCAAGAGTTTCTGAACTTTTTGAAGGTCACAGACCTTGTTGAGGATCTTTTGAAAGCCACGGATGTCCTCCTCAGTGTGGTGGACAGGTGTACATACATGTTTTGATTAAATAAATACAAATAAATATTCATAACCTGATGATAAAATACACAGAATAATTATTATGGGTTGAAGTGAGAGGTCAAAATTCAGCAGTTGAAGCCCTAACCCCCAGTCCCTCGGAATATGACCTTATTTGGAGACAGGGTCTTTACAGGGGTAAGCAAGTTAAAGTGAGGATGTTAGGAGGAACCCTAATCCAATATGACTAGTCTCTTTAGGGAAAATGTAAATTTGGACACAGAGACATATGTAGAGGAAAGACGATGGGAAGAGTAAGAACGAGAAGATGGCCTCCCATAAGCTAAGGAGAGGAGCCTGGGACAGACCCTTCCCTCACAGCCTCAGAGGGAGCCAGTCCGCCAGAACCTTGATTTTGGACGTCTGGCCTCCAGAACTGGAAGACAATAAAATTCTGTTGGGTAAGCTGCCCAGCCAACAGTACTATGTTAGGGTAGGCTTAGCAAACTAATACTATCATGTTGTGAGATTCCCTCATGTTGATATGTGTACCTATAGTTCATTTCACTGCTGTCTGAACGTACCGGAATTTATTTGTCCAATCTGTTGTGGGCGGAGTGTTTACAGAGCTCTCCAGTATTGAGTGATGCTGTTATAAACATGGTGATACATGCCTCTCTGTGCAAGCACGAGGTTTCTCTAGGATGCCTGGAACTAGAATTGCTGGATCGAAAGATCCATGTTTCTTCTATGCAGATTGTTTGGAAAGTGTGTGTACCAATTTACATACCTATCACCGGTGTGGAAAGGCATTCTTCTGCTGCTCCAACTTGCCAAAACTGGATATCATCATTCATTTTTACCTATTTGCTGGGTGTGAAATTGCATCCCATTGCAGAGGTAGGTAGATAGAGTCACTGATTGATTTTCATTTACTACTACCAGCATTATTATTTATTTCTTGTATTAATTGATTTTTCAACTTGTAAAAAACCATAAAATATGATTTGATGTTAATATCTTATGGCCCAATGACAAGAGCCTAGTTCCTAAGTAGAGAACTTGTTAGTAGCCTTTCCAACATTGTTCACTCCCAGTGACCTTCCAAAATATGTTTCCATGTACAATTATATGTTCAGAGTGGTCTCAATGACAAGATGCAGACAAGAAGTAGAGACCCTGTGGAAACCAGCACTGTCCTGGTCTTTCTAGGTCCACTTAGTGAGCATCAATTCACCTTTATGGCTGTAATTTTTGGTTATTTTCTGGGGAAGTGTTCATTAATGGTAAAATATCAACCTTTGGGCACTAGAAATCTCATCTTTTGGGGGGAAAATGTCATTCTTTGGATATAGTCATCTCATAACAACCTCTTGAGGTAAGAAAAAAAATTGCTCTTAGATCCATAAGGGAGAAAAGCACACAGATAGGATTTAATTTCCCAAGTGTCAACCTACAGGTCAGTGGTAATATTTAAAATAGAGACTGAGCATCCAACACCCCATTGCTGCCCCATCCATTAAATGATGCCAGTTCCCTTGGTAAGCATTAGCCTTCAGCTCTTGCTCAGAAAAAGCAGAGATTTTATACACTTCATCTAGTCTTCCTGACGTGAGCTTAAACTGGTAGAATCAATATTTTAAAGCTGAAAGAAGTTTTAGGGATCACTTTCATCCAATCTCTCCTACCTTAAATATTTCAAAAACAAAACAGAGAAAATGGCATTCTTAAAACCAAACACCTATTTAGCTATAAAACAAAAATAAGAATCCTGGGGCCGCCTGGGTGGCTCAGTCGTTAGGCGTCTGTCTTCAGCTCAGGTCATGACCCCAGGGTCCTGGGATGGAGCCCCACATCGGGCTCCCTGCTCAGCGGGGAGTCTGCTTCTCCCTCTCCCTCTGCCTGCCACTCTTAAAAATCTTAAAAAAAAAAAAGAATCCTGGATCTCCGGAGTCCCAGAACTGGGCTCCCTCCACAGGACATCTATACAATTCTGAGTGCTGGGCTGCCCGACAGTTCGCAGTTAGGACCTGTAAGACAATACCTTGGTTCTTTGGACGGCTCTGCAGACCTGAATAAATAGTAGTTAGTGATGGAGACTGGACATTCCAGGATTCCTCTCCAGACAAGAAATACTACATGCCCAAAGAATTTTTTCTTCTGTTTGAGCAAAGAAATTTGAGTTTGTATTACCGATATGAATAAAACAATGTGCAAAATCACAAGCTCAGAAAAAAAACAAAAAATATGAACATGGTGATGCTATGCCAGTTGCATATCAAAACTTTAAAAAAAGATGTCACATAGAGAAAATAAGGAAATATTATCTATTGGGCACTTTCTAGGTGGGCATCATACTGGTCACTTTATAGACCTTGTCTTATTTCTCATAAGGTCTTACTATTTTTTTCTTTTCAAATTTTTATTTAAATTCTAGCTAGTTAACGTACAGTGCTATGCTGGTTTCAGGAGTAGAGTTCAGTGATTCATCACTTACATACAGTACCCAGTGCTCATCACAAGTGCCCTCCTTAATACCCATTTATCCCATCCCCCCACCCACCTCCCTCCATCAACCCTCAGTTGTTCTCATGAGTCTCTTATGGTTTGTTTCCTTCTCTCTTTTCTCTTTTTCCCTCCTTCCCATATGTTCATCCGTTTTGTTTCTTAAATTCCACATATGAGTGAGATCATATGATAATTGTCTTTCTCTGACTGGCTTATTTCGCTCAGCATAATACTGTCTAATTCTATCCATGTCATTGCAAATGGTAAGATTTCATTCTTTTTGATGGCTGAGTAATATTCCTGTGTGTGTGTGTGTGTGTGTGTGTGTGTGTGTGTGTGTACACACACACCACATCTTCTTTTTCCATTCATCTGTCGATGGACATTTAGGCTCTTTCCATAGTTTGGCTATTGTTGATAATGCTGCTATAAACATTGGGATACAAGTATCCCTTTAAATCTGTATTTTTGTATCCTTTGGGTAATATCATAAGGTCATATTAATATCCCCATTTAGCTTATGAAGTCACTGTGGCTTTGCAAACATAAGTAACCGGCCCAAATAAAGTAAATAACAAGGTTGTTATTCAAACCCTATTATAATGCCCTATACATGCAACTATAATTCGGTGTAGTAAGGGTTTTTGTTTTTTGTTTTTGATGATAAAGTAGAAATTCAGTGTAAGTATGAAGGAGACAGAAAGTATATATAGATAGATAGATATAGATATCTATAAATGTATAATCACACTACCTCCAGAAAACTGCTTTTAAAATTCCCGTGTACGTTGCATTGATAGTACCCAAAGATGGCTGTTATCATTCCTTTTCTCCCTGAAAGCGCATATGCTCCACCCTCCTCTTGAATTTGGCCTCGTGATTCCTCTTGACCAATGGAACGGGCAGAGGCGATGCAATGTCAGCTTTCAGTGTAGCCTTTAAAGATCTGGCAGTTTCTGCCTTATCTCTGAGGAGAAGCCAGCCGCCATGGAAAAAGCCCAACTACCCCCGACTCCCTTGCTGCAGGAAGCCATAGCTAGCCACATGGATTGGCTACATGGAGGAAAACTGAAGCCCCAGCCCTGGGCGTGAAGCCTTCCTGGACCTACCAGTCAAGCCCAACCTCCAGAGAAACAGAGCATTGTGAGGGAAACCTAGGAGCCGAGGAACCCCAACCCAACCACCAGCAAAGCCTAGTCAAGCTACAGAGTCATGAGAAATAATAGATTATTGCTGTTTCACAGCAAAAGATAAGTAGGACTTCATCCTCAGAGATATTCTCTGTATGCATGAAGGTATGATTTTATGCATATGCAAAACCTATTTTGTACTCAGCCTTTGTCACTTAGAAACACTCTCCGTTTTCACTAAATAGTCCTATTCTTCTGTAATGTGATTTTTTAACGGCTACACAGTTTCTGCTTGTGTGGCTTCCAGTGGTTTGTGTGATGGTTCTTGTACTGCTGAGCAAGCAGGTAGCTTCTCCATTTTCACTAGTATACACAACATCCAGAGTGAGCGGGCCTGTGTACAAGTCTGTGCCCACATTGTTCACTTTCTTTGGATGAATTCTGGATATGGAATTAGAGCCTCCAAGGATTAAGTGTTTTCTTATGGTTCTGGTCAAACTATCTTGAACAAAACTCATGCCAATTCTCCCGGTACCAGCTGTGAAAGAGGACGGTCATGTCTGTGCCCACAATCTCACACCACCAGGTACTCTGTTTATCACTTGCTTCCAATTTGGTAGATGAAAGATGGTTGGTCTCTCGTTGTTTTAATGTGTCTTTCATTAATAGAGGGTCAGACCTTTCCTCCCGAGTGTGAGATGCCCATGCCCGGCACGCTCTGCTGCCCCAACCACGTGATGATGTCAAACACAATGTCTGACACTCAAGGGTAAATGGACAAGGCTACCAGGAAAAGTACATGATGGAAAGAAAATTTTTAATACATGAATGACAGGAATAATTTTGTAGTAGGACCTAAAGAGTCGTAATCAATTTTTCTGACAGAAGAATTTCACAATCCATTGATTTAAAATCACATGGATGGATGAGGACGTTTCCAGAGCATTTGTACCTGCCACTCATACTTGTTACCTATGTTTATAGAAAACTGTAAATCACTTCTTGGGCAGACCATTAATTGAGAAAATACACTTCAACCTGAAAAAACTTCTAAAATCGTTATTTTATACTATAAACTTTCAGCAGTAGGAACTAATTCTCAAATTCCTCTTCTACACAAGTTAATTTTTAATTAAATAAAATACTACTAGCCTTCAGCAGTCATAGGTGAAAAGTTTCATGTGAAACATTACTCTTGGTACTAAAGATAAGCAAATATAATCAAACAAAAGCAGATCTGAGCAAACATTCTTTATAACATGACAAGCTACACAAACAGAATTTTTCAAAATTACTTTATCAAAAATTTTCTTCAGCTTCATTTATTTGAAATACAATAGAGAATAAAAAAATGAAAAAAATCTAAATACTTAAATTTGACTTAAAGTTTAGGAGAATGCCGCAAATACAACTTCAGAGTTATGCCGCATTTTCACATTATTATTAAAAAGAAAAGCAACTAAGTTTTTGCTAGCTTCTCTCCTACCTGTTTTTTCTTGGACACTCTCCCTCGCCCATTAAATATCGCCCAGGGTTCCACTTCTTCCCGCCCGTTCATTGTGTGTGTGCTGTGTGCTCATTATGGGGCTGAGCTCCGGGTAGATGTCAGCTTTCACAGGTGTTTACTGGTTACAAGAACTAGAGGTGACTAGTAGTAGCCTCAGCTGACAAACGGGGAAACTCAAAGTTAAAGAGGTTAAGATACTTGCCCTAGTCACAAAAACATTCTCTCCCTGAGAATATTCTCTCTGTGTCATCAGCTCATTCTAATACCACAGTGATACCAGAGAGCTCCCAGATCTGTATCTTTGGTCCCAAATGTGCTGTGTGCTGGAACCATCTAGCAAGACTCTTGATCCACATTGCCACCTCCGTCTCACAGGCCGCACTGCCCAAATGACACACCGGATCCACAACCACGGTCTTTCTTCCTGAGCCTGCTGCTCACTCTACACGCCCTCGTGCTGGGGGGGGGGGGGGGGGGG
>NC_138381.1:4495765-4513805 GCF_054177405.1 Leptonychotes weddellii | reverse complement strand
AGTCATTATCGTCATAGTAAATGGCATTAAATGACAGGGCAGGATATGAACGGAGGTCCGCTTGGGTGTGGTGGGGCTGGGGGGTGTCCGGGAAGGCAGGAACGGAGAGGTGCGGATTAGACGGAACAGCACGCGCAGGGGCAAGGGCGCAGAGGAAGACGGAGTGCACGCTTACAGGAGGGAGCGGCGGAAAGAAACAAGGGAGGAGAAGCCAGAGTTTAAAATTATATCTACTCCACTTCCAAATATCTCCCAAATCTCCTGTCCCCCGTCAGTCTGGAGTATGGCCACAGCCTGCCAACTTGGTTCTCCCCTTCCATCACTCCTTCCATCCTCAACACTGCGCAAGGAGTCCTTTTCTTAAACCGCACGCCTGATCACGCCGGTCCTGCTCAAAGCCTCTGAGGCTCCCAATCACCTCCAGCCCAGGGGTGAGCTCCGCTGGCCCGGCCGCGGCTCCAGGCACACGCCTCACACCGGCCCATTCCTCCGTGGCTTTTCCTTGGGGTCCCCAGCAGAGGGGCGCTCTCTTCCCACTCACCTGTGCCTTGGGCATGCATCATGTCAGAAAAGAATACGCCTAGAAACCTAGTCTGTCAGCAATCCTTGATGCCAAGAAGCCAGAGATCCTCCTTGGACCTGTCCGGGCGGCTGAAGGACCTACTACGTGGGCGGAACTAAGTCGAGCTTTGGGCTACCCCCCAAACCCCCTCCCCGCCTTTGCCTTGGCAGCGAGCGCCTCCTGCTGGATGGTGAGCGCGCAGGCGGGGCCCCGAGCCAGCCCGCCCCCCAGCCCCGGAAACCACCGAGGGTTAAGCCCTTCACCCCTCTTCTGTGTTCTCCCCGGTGAGCCGTTTCCGCAGACCCTTCACTGGCTAACCCCCAACGTCAGCACGAGGAGGGGAGAGCGCTGCCTAACTGGGGTGGCAGGGGCTCCGTCCCAGCGCCCCGGGCCCCCTGCGGCGCCGAGTCCTGCAGTGTCCCCGAAGGGCTCCACTAGCCGCTGACCTGTAGACGCTGCTTCATTACAGGAGAGGATCGAGGCTTAGGTTAGGTCTTTCTACGGAGGAGAGGGCTTGGGATTGGGGGCGCAGAATGCCCACACCGCCTGCCGTCTGTCGCACACTGTACTTTGTGTACGGGCGTGAGAGCCCATGTTGACCTAAGGGAGGCTGCAATTGCTTAGTGACTAATTATAACTGTAGGGGGCAGAGGGAGAGGAACGGTCCAGAAGGCAGGCGCTGGCCTTTGGTGTCAGATCACCTGAGCGTCACACACACTCTGTCATTATCAGCCATGTGACCTTCAGTTGTCTCATTTGTAAAAGTGGGAAGAGCGGTGCCTACTTTCCACGGGTGCTGTGAGGACAAATCGCATGATCTGAGCGCATCTGCCCAGCGCCTGGCATGCAAACCTCCGTGCCTTCTGTTCTCTTCTGCTAAGCCTTACGATTGGGTCAATAATAAAGAGAATTCTAAAGTTGCTCCGTCATTCCAAAGCAAGTTGTTGTAAAAAAAAAATCTTCAAAAAGAACAGAGGGGCAGTTTTAACTCCCATATAATTTAAAGCAGACTGGGGGGAAAAAAGGAGTAGGCACATTTTTCAAAAGCATCAAATATGCCAGCAATGGGAGAATCATCTCTAGACCGTAGACTCTCATACAGTTCTTAATTGTTCTAATAACTCACTTTTACAGAGAGATCAAGTTACCATTGAAGGAAATGATATCCTGTTAATGTCTTATTAATGACAATTACATTCTTCAGAAATTGATATAGAAGAGAGAATTCAATTGGTTCAAAAAGATACAACTTCAACTGTATCATTTGTTTGGAAGTGTTCTGGTCACAAAATGTCCTTAATTACTGTTATTCTCTTATTTGGGCCTGAAATTACAGTGCTGACATCCCTTTAGTGACAAAAGCACTTTTCATAGCCAAAAAATGTTAGCTATGGCTTGTAAGTCTCTTTTGATTGGAACTCTGTTGGATGCAGCTGGGGTATTTCTGAGTTAAGCTATGTTCATGTGTTCTCCTTCTGGCTGGAACATTTCAGCCTCTGTTGTTTTGATTGCAATATTGTCCAGCAGGCTGAGCTTATGATTAATTCACGTTATTAAGATGAATAACACTCCTTTCAGATGGCAGTTGAAAATCCACAGCAGGAAAAGCTGAAACAGTGATTTGACTGCAGTTGCAGGAGGAGTGGAGGTTATGGACTTTCTCCCTCTATAGCTCAGGAATATTTAAGCAGGATGTTCTTAACATCCTGTAGGCCACTATGGTTTCTTGAGTACCCTGTAAGTGGCCAGAAAGAGAAGTCCTAAGGGCGGTGTTCCCAGGGGGAGCATGATGAATGCCCAGACACAATCAGTCACTGCTGCGATAAGCATCCTGGGGTCCCGGGAGGAAGTCAGAGGTAGGACTTTTGTAAAAACACATTGGAGATGTCTGGTTAGCCCAGTCCTACTTTAAAATACCACCTGCATTCTGTGTTAGGGAGTGGCTCCAGGAGACACCTAGCATTGCACCAGAGCGGGCACCTGACCCAGGGTGAGCCAACGGGATTTTATTTTTACCTGAAGAGTTTGAATTGAAATTTAAAAAGCATCCATCTGGAGTGGATCGTGCCAGGTATTAACCACGTAAGCTCACATAGAGGTGGGGACACATCTTGCACCCAAAAGCCACTTGCTTATTGATGTTATGAACAGGCAAGAGCTAAAAGCTCACAGGGAAGCCAGTCTACAAAAACAGCATAAAGCAGATGGCACATGAGAAATGGACTTCTGGGGGACAGAGGGCACAGAACACTCACCAACACCCCCAAGGCCTCCTGCCTACAACTGGGAGCTACAAGACTCTATTATATCACTACAATAAGTCTTCACCTACCTCCAAACCAGGACACCTGGAAAACCCCAAGTACCAAAGTCAAGGGCCACCACTGTGCATCCCACAAGCAGCACAGGGATAGGGCTGATTGGTATGGGGGAGGGGAAGGGAGACCTCTCCTACCATGACTCTAAAAGGACCTTCACAAATTCCTCTGGCAGCTTAGGGTATAACTGAACTAAGACCTGAATCACAAATCATTTTTCTAAGTTGAATGTTCTTGCTCTATCTTAAAATATAATTCTTTCTCCAACTTGCTTATTCTACATAATGCAAAAATACGAAATTGGAATCAGAACATGTGGACTCAGCTCCTGGCTTTATTACTTCCTGTCTGTGTATGGTGGGAAATTATTTAATCTCCCTGAATCTATCTTTCCTCCTTTAAAAAATAGAGATCATAGTAGTATCTGTCAACTATTTCTATTTTACCTCCTTTACAAAGCTTCTCTAATTGCCCAAGAAGGAATTTGTTGGGATGGAACCTGGTTTATATCTCTATAACAACAGTGGACATTGTGATAGCTAACTTTATGTGTCACCTGGACTGGGCCATGAGGTGCAAAGATACTTGGTCAAAACATGATTCTGGGTGTGTCTGTGGGGCTGTTTCTGGATAAGATACACATTTAAATCAGTACACTGTGTAAAGTAGATTGCCCTTCCACGTGGGTGGGCCTCATCCAATCAGTTGAAGTTCTGAAAAGAGCAAAAAGATGGACTCTCTCTGGAGTAAAAGAGAATGCCTCCTGCCTGCATGCCTTCAAACTGAGACACTGGTTTTTTCCTGCTTTCAGACTCAAACTGAAACATCAGCTATTCCTGAGTCTTAAACCTGTTGGACTCAGACTAGAACTACAATATCAGCTCTTCTGGGTCTCCGTTTGCTGACAGCAGATCTCGGGATATCTCAGCCTCCATAATCACATGAGTCAATTCCTTGTAATAAATCTCCTTCTATATATATGCACATCTTACTGGTTCTGTTTCTCTGGAGGACCCTAACTAACATAGACATATTATATTACAATTCTCTGCATATATTGGTTTTCTCCATCATACTTTGAGACCTTCAGTTGCACAACACAAGGTACAACATCGGGCAGAGAGTAAGGGCTCAATAAATATTGAGTGAAAGTATGTCTGCCTTTCAGACTGGCTTTTGTGATTGTTGAGAGGCATAAATAAAATGTGTGAGTAACTGAAAATGGCACAACTCCATACAGAAATTAGATATTTCTCCATAGTCATCCCCAAACCCAATCTTACTATAGAAAATCAAATCAAACTAGGACTCGAGTGTTTCTAACCTGTTTTCCATGAACCGTGATTAACTCTAAACGTATGAAGGATTGCCTCATGTGTGTGCAGCATCGTTCTTGGCCCTGAGGACAAATGACATAGACAGGTCCCAGAGGTTCTATTCTAGTGGAGGTGGGGCAAACTTTAAACAAGTAAATGCATAAACAAGCAAGATGATCACCACTAATGGTGAAAATGGAGACAAAAATCAAGCAGGGTCATCCTGGGGCAGGGGCTACATTAAATGGCACCACCTTCCCCACTAGGAGATCTCCCCACTTTTGTGTTTTTCCAGTATTTCCTTCACTCATTTTCAGTCTTTCCCACCTCAGAAAAGAGCTATAAACAAACTCTGGATTCATTCAAATTAATTTTCTTAAAACAGAATTTTGATCACATCATTTTCTTGTTTAAAAAGTTGTGTTGTTAAAAGCTTGATTGAAAACTAAAAAAAAAATAAATAAAAAGTTGTGTTGTTTTCCCATTTCCTACAAAGTAATGTCCAAATGACTTACTGGTGCCTAAGGCATCTGGGGTCTGTTCTTAACCCATCCACAGCGTTCCATCTTGTTAATGCATGGATGTGCCTGCCCACTCCCCCGTTCACAAGCATGCTGTGCCCCACCTCCACCCCGCCTTCATTAACTCCGCCCCCCTGAGAAGTCCCCTCTTAACGCCCTCTACCTTCATTTGTGCACACAGTCCATCCATTACACGGAGAAAGGGTCGGGGCACATGGTACCTGCTTAATAAATATTAGTTCCTTCCCTCCTAGCTAGAAGAAAATGCTTGCTCCCCCAAGTCTTACAGCACTTGGTCCAAAACTCCCGTCTGGTGCTGATCTGGCTCTGCCTTGTGTTATCGTTCTTTAGGAACATGTCATATCTTCCATCTGGGTTAGTATTTCCTTAGGAGAACAAAGTGTCTCCTTCAACTACATTTTTCCTATAGTCAGTACAAAACAGCCTTCGACAACTGTGTGCCAAGTGGGTGAGTTTGGTGAATAAACAAATGGCCCAGCAAGTAAAAAAGGAAGAAGCCCAAATTTTTCATAGTTTCTTCTTGAACTACTAATGTCATATTCACAATAGGTCTGCGAATTCATCATTCTTTATGGACTTGGGTGATACGCAGTCACCACAGAAGTTCGGAAAGTGAGAGTAATTTCTTTTTTCCAAGAGTGACCATTTTGGTGACAATTCAGAAAATCATACGCTAGGTATAATGAACCATTTCCAACAATTAAAAAATAAGTAATTTTTAAGTTTTCTTTTAGGGAAAATTCTTTTAGAGAAAATTGTGTGACTCTACCACACAATCATGGTGACACTTCCTCACAGCAGGACACCCCCAGACAGGCCCTCACAGTAGTGTCAGGGCTGGGAAATGCTGTTGGGTATGTAGCCCAGTGGGTGGTCGGCACGACTGTGAGGCTGTCTTACACCATCCAGCCCCAGGTGAGCCACCGGAGGACCACAGCCCCACGAGGAGCCCTCGGTGAGACCAGAGGACTGCTCAGTCCTCCGACTGTCCAGAGACCATGGCATGTCAGTCATAACCTGAGGTATTAAGTGAATCTAAGTCTCTGCAACTGACTAAAAGTAGTATTGTTTTTTGAGGGATTCTGAACTCAGATTCCTTTGCAAGTGTCTTTAAGTTCTCCACATCAAGCAAATCAAAACTAAAAATCATAGGTGGTGAAATACATTGTGGTTTATGCAAGAAAGATGACACAGAATTGTAACCTATACTCAATAAGACTGATCCTATGTCAAAAACTGGCAAGGAGTGACTGGGTGCTGCAGTCGGTTAAGCATCTGACTTTTGGTTTCAGTTCAGGTTGTGATCTCAGGGTTGTGGGATCGAGCCCTAGGCTGGGCCCCATGCTGAATGCGGAGTCTGTTTAAGACTCTCTCTCCCTCTCCCTTTGCCCCTCTCCTCTGCACTCTCTCTCTCTGTCTCTCTAAAATAAATAAATCTTTAAAAAAAAAAAAAAGCAAGTCTTAAAAAAGACTGGCAAATGAAAGTACATACTTATGCCTCAAATTAAAATATTTAGAATATGCATGTAAACATTTCCTTATGATTCCCCCATTTAACTGTTTTTTTCAATTAACTATCTAAATGTTGGGTTACTTCAGATTGCAGTCTGCTTCTGTATGTGACATTATATTGCTCAGACTTGTTTCTGTCACAGGAGCCAGTCTACAACATGGAGAAATGGGTATTCCTACTCTCGGTCATCCTGAGGTGGGAAAAGGAAGCTGACCCTAGACAGGTACGGGGGAGGACCTGATTCTTCTCTCTGGAGGCTAAAGACTCTGGAAGCGGGGAGAGAGTTGCAGGAGCTGCTCCTGGGAGAAGGCACTGGGGCCCTCACCGCAGGGAGCTGGGGAAGCAAGACCCAGACCAGAGCCCCTCCAGAGCAGCCTCCCAGGGAAGGGAAGATGAAGACACAGGGATGCCAGTTCTAAGAAGGCTCTTCACTCACTTTAAGTTTTCCTTTCAGAATCTCAAGGCCCTTACTCGACCTCACAGCTTCGGTGGAGCTGGCTGGGTTTGCAGGAACCGGGGCAGGAGCTCTGTGCGCACTGGAAGCGAGCGGGCCCAGGAAGAACCAGAGCTGGAGCAGAGCCATGTGATGCCCCAGGAGCTGCCAAAGGCAGAAACTGGGGGCTGTGGTCTGAATGTGTGCCCCCAAATCCATATGTTGGAATCCCAACCCCCAAAGGTGATGGTGTGAGGAGGCGGGGACTTTGGGAGGTGATTGGTCACAGGGATGGAGCCCTCCTGAGAGGATTAGTAGTATCCTTACAAAAGAGATGCCACGCAGCTCCCTAGTTCCTTCCCCTTGTGTGGACACGAGAAGCAGGACACAGAAGGGGACCCTCACTGGACCATGCTGGCCCCCTGTTCTCAGACTTCCGGCCATGAACACTAGATTTCTGCAGCTCTGGGTCACAGCCGCCCCGGATGGGCTGAGACTCTGGGCCACGTGCCTGGTGGATGTGAGCCCGTCGGGAGCAGGATGAACTTCGGAGGCAAACAGAGTGAGCGCCCAGGGACCCTTGCCTACTGGAAAAGAAAGGGAAGAAGAGCACAGAGAGTAGACAAAGGAATGAAGGGATTCAGGTTACCCAAGTGACTGAGTGACAAGAGGGACAGCTTAATGACAATGGAAGTTCTAGGACTTTAAGTTCCCAAGACAGGGGCATGTCGTACACACCCCCCAGGGGCTCTTGGGAAGCACCAGGGTTAGTCAGGAGGCGGAAGGAGCGAGCGCTTACTGTGGTTTCCACAGGAAGGAACGGGCCAGGCTGGGAAGGCAAGTTTAGGACTGGATAGTTTGGATAATGTCGGCAGGCTCTGGGGCTATGGGGGCGGTCTCCAGTTGTCCAGAACCTGGTCCTGGGGGTTGCGGGGGCAGAGGAAATACTGGCTGGGGTGTGAGAGGTCAGAGGTGTTTGGGATGTGGGATTCTCTAGGAATCAGGAGCCCTGTGAGGGGCGGTCTCTCCACAGCTAGCAAGGCCCCCACGATGTCAAAGCATCATAAAATAAAGAAAACATAAAACGTGACTAATACATTGTATTGTGTGAAAGTCTATCAAATGTGTCCTCAGAGTTTATTCACGTGATTATCTGGGTATGTGTGGGTTTTCCTTTTCACTAACTGATATGACATAATACACAAACATATTTCTTAATACTTAAAAAAAGTGTTCATTCTCAAAAGCGAAAAATAAAACATTTCCTGCTTCGGGTATGTAATGTCTTCAGGGATGCCCTCCTGTTCTAAGTCTCTAAATGTCACCGTGTCACTACCCTACTTAAATCTCTCACGTGACACCCCCGGAAGTGGAATTCCTTCAGGGAACACACCCTGGCCCTCCAGCTCCCAGCCCCGCGACTCAGAAGGCCAAACCATTCCCGTTTTATCTACACACGACAAGGTTAAAAAACCTTCACATTATCACTTAGTGTGTGCCAGGCACTCCACTAAGCATTTGTGTGCGTTATTCTATTTAATCCTTCCAACAATATCCCCATTTTACACACTAGCAAGTTGAATGTCACAGCTTAAGTAACTTGGCCCAGGTCAGGCATTTAGGAAGCGGTGGAGGAGAAAGTGAAGAGAGCCTGGGGTTTTCAGGTTCCTCTGGGCCTTTGTGCCTTACAGTTCCTCTCATGGGTGTCCTTCCCCTCCCTCCCCACTGTCACCCACAAACCCCTCCACCCAGTGAAATGCTGACAGGTTTCCTCCGACTCTAGCCCCTGACCTCCCTTTCCTTAGAGCATTTACTTTTGAAAACTTGTCATTGTAAATTCTTCGTCTGCCCCTCTGAGAAGTAAATCTCCCAGCCACAGTCCAGGAATGTCTTTCTCAAACACGTGGGAGCCAGCTCTTTGAAACGTGACCTCCAGGGAGAGAGGCCCTGGTCTCCAGTCTCTGGGGGAGGCCAGGAGCCTACCTTCCAGGAAGTGCCGATTAGCAAGTGAAGATGACCCGATCGCCTTGACCACCTTCCCCCAGAACCTTCCACCACTTAAAAGCCTTCAGTCTCTCTCCTCCACAGCAACAGTCTCCAAGTCTTCCTGGCCATTTTTAACAAGCTCTGCTGCCATTTCTCTCTCCCGTAGAGCTCCCCACCAGCAGGGGCAGGAGGCCCTCCTTGTCATGGTCTCTCCACTGGAACTCTTCTCACTCCATGTTGAGCTCACGTGCAGATCAGGTGCTTCTGTGAGCACATCCCCATCCATCTGGGCACCTCCAGAGGCCAGGGTTTTGCCCTGCTCATCTCGGTATTCCTCTGCCTCTTTTTTCCAGGCCTCTGGTGTGGAGCACAGAGCATGCCACTCAGGAAGCACTCCGTAAGTGCTGGTGGAAACAACCAAATGAATCAAGCAAACAAATCTTTAAATTATGACTGACTTTAAATCAGAAGGCATGCAAAATAAGAGAAAAGCATGCATTTTGTATGTATCACACCAGCAGTTTCCAAATTTTAGGATGAGGTTCCTTTCGGCTTCCCAAACCTGTTATCCGAATTTTCCCGATTCTGCTCACCGTCTGCATTCCAGCCCGCGTCACCGTGGTGAGCAGCCACGTCATGAGCCACAGACACAACTCATCGCCATTCGACGCCCGTGTAACACAGACAAATAATAACTGCATTAGTCAGACATTTATTACAGGCCAGGTGCTTCCCATCTCATTTAATGCAGCAATCCTGTGAAGAATCCACTGTCATTACACAGATGACATTTTACAAATGACAAAAGTGGGACTCAGAGAACTAAGTCACACGCACAAGGATACCCAGTGAAGGGGAGGAAGAGCCGAGACGCCAACATCAATGCTTGGACCATACCACCACCCCGCCTGCCTCCACGCCCAAGGCCGCTTGCAATCAAAGCCAAACTTGAAGAAATACTGGTGATTTCTCCTGAACGTGACAAATATTCCTCACCCTTAAAACTTATCTGATCTCCATCACAATTTCCTCTCCATTCTTGTCCTATTTAGATCACTGTACTGAGACCTCAAAATAAATAGGTATTATGTAACTTGGTAATTAAGTAAAAATTAATTTTAAAAAATACCCTTTTCTAAAAACAGGGAGAAAATGTTTGGTGAGAACCTTTTCAATTTCATCACATTGCCTTTTCTCTGGTTTGTATACTCCCTCCTCTCTCCCAAGGCATCAGTGTGCTCTCTATCACACACGCACTCACAGACACACGCTCACTTGCACACCGAGCTATCCCTCCTCCTTGTCATCACTGTGTGTCTTCTCCCTCATTAGCGCAGTAGCTGTCTCCATATTTTCACTTTCTTGTCTCCTAAGAAGAAATAAGAAGCGCTACGCCAAACAATGGTAGGCAGACCACTCTAAACACCCCCATATGAACAGCAGCCATAATATGTATTTTAAGAAGTGCAGTCTCACAAAAATATGCCTCGTACAGTTCTCAGGTGCTCACTACAGAGCCTGGCGGCACCAGGCCAGTGTGTGATGCGGTCGCACAAACGCAGCACCACCCCCAGCGTGCAGGAGCCTGGGGCCCCCAGGAGTCACCACTGCCCCCCTGCACCTGTCCAGACCCAGGCAGACCGGCCTGCAGCATCCACATCACACAGCAGAGACGCCATCCGCACGTCCGGCACAGAGAATAAAAACACAGCGCCATGGGCTTCCGTTTTAATAGAAGTGAGAAAGCCGAAGTAAAAGTTTAAAAGCGTACCCCTCCACTCTTCCATCACAGAAACACACACAACTCGTCTGCCTGGGAAGCATGGGCCCAACACTGGGTAGTCAACAGGTCACAAAGCCTTAGTTCCCCCTCTACCTTGCCTTTCGTCCTCACACCCACTCAGATTTCCGAAGGTCCCTGTGGAAGAGCAGACGAACAGCTGGAGAGCTGAGGGCGGGACAGTGATTCACGCCCCTGCAGCAGGGACTGTCTCTGTTTGGTAGACATGGACCCGGGATGCGAGAAGCGAAGGATGTGGCCCCAGTCACATCCAGGGAACTCACAAGGTTATGATTTGACTCTGGATTTGTTGAACTCCACAGTGTTCCCGATTTCCACTTCATCCTCCTAATTTTACGTGTTTATAAAGTGCACTTTCTCGACTTATTTCAATATACGCAACAGACATAGGTAAAATGCAAAGGCTGGGGTGGGGGCGGTTAGGTAAAGACAGTTTCCTTTGAGGTCCAAAGTTCCTCAATTTGGACCCTTAGTTGTAATCTTTCCCTTAGCAGGTCCTCTTCTGTCCCTGCTTCCAGCTGAACCCCCTCCATGCCTGGCCTCAGTGGAAGCCCCTTCTTTTCCTCAAGCCTGCCATCTTGCAGGTCTTGGCAACCAAAAGCAAATGATGGTGATTCTCCATTTTGCATGGTTACTAATAAAATATGTGACCCAAATTATAAAGCCAAAAACTTTCACTTATAAAATGTCTTTATCTTCTCCAAAACACCTGCCCATTAGAGACATCATGCATTTATTCTTTCCAGGTTCTTTAGGGCCTTCCGAATGACACTGAGCAAAACCATGGTCAGAACCTAAAGGACAAGTCAAAGAATAAAATGGGGACATAGGATAATGAAGCTATAAATGCAAAGCCTCAGACTGTTCTTCACTATCCGTGATATCTATTTGCTTTTCAAATATTAAATAGCAATTATATCCTTGACCTACATAAAGTATAGGAGTGTTAAACAAATTGCTAAGCTTGGTAAAACAGGCTGCAGTGTGTTCAGAAATAAAAGCCACTAACATGTTACTCACTGAACCAAGTCAGACTATGATGGCAGACTAATAATGAATTTTCATTCATTTATTCATTAAGTAAATTACATTTTTTTTTTAAAGATTTTATTTATTTGACAGAGAGAGACAGCGAGAGCAGGAACACAAGCAGGGGTAGTGGGAGAGGGAGAAGCAGGCTTCCCGCCGAGCAGGGAGCCCGATGTGGGGCTCGATCCCGGGGGGATCATGACCCGAGCCAAAGGCAGACGCTTAACGACTGAGCCACCCAGGCGCCCGTAAATTACATTTTTACTGGGTATTGATTGTGTGCCAGGCGCTGTGGTTTATCAGTGCTCTAGGAGGAAACATCCTGTGTGCCTTCACTCGTCAGCATCACCCTTCATCCAAGAGGACCAAACCTCCCAGCTGTACCCAGAAATAGATGTGGTGAACACCTCTCCCTGGGGGGCCGAACACCCTGCTTCCAGTATCAGCTTGTGCTGTGTTTGCAGTGGGATGCACTGGTGACTAAGAGAAGAATCTTTGGCAGCTTTAGAAAGCTAGTAGCAGATATTAGGTTAGGTGTGTTCCAATATCTCCACCTAAATTTCCATCTTTCTACTGCAAGGTGGCACAGTCCTATTTATAGGTCTCCTTTTTGAGAGTCCAAAGTTGATGCTAATGCCCTTGAAGGACATTTCCAACAAGAGAGCAGCAGGAGTGATCCATGGTGCAGTGTTCACAACAAGCCCACCTGACTTGCCCATCACCTAAAATGACTTTGCAAATTGGTACATAATCACGATCAGCCCCAGGGTGACTCAAGGGCCATAATGGTCTTAATGAGATTTTGTCGTTCCTCCGAGTCATATCTGGAAGTGACAGCACAGCTCTGATGACGAGAACTAAGGACTCAGCTCTGCATCACTGGTTCCTTGCTCATAGCAGAGATTGCTTCTTGCTTTGCATCGGTTCTGAAGTTACATAGAGTAGTTCTCTTAAAAGCAAGGAATAAGTGACTACTAACTAGTGTAGCCTAATGTGTGGTAATCTAATGTACGGAGAAAAAGATATCCAAGCAAGTGATGGAAATATTTGCAATCACGTTGTTCTCTTCTTGGCCTGACACATGTATATCTTAAAACTCAAATCACACTTTCTCAATCCAGTTTTTACAGTTATACCCCATTTTATTGCACTTCACTTCCTTGTGTTTTGCAGATACTGCACTTTTTTTACAGACTGAAGGTTTGTGGCAGCCCTGCGTCAAGCAAGTCAATCAGTGCCATCTTTCTAACAGCATTTGCTCACCTCGTGTCTCTGTGTCAGTCTGGTAATTCTAGCAATATTCCGAACTTGTGTGTTTTTATTATCTTTGTTATGGTGATCTGTGATCACTGACCTTGGATGTTGCTATTGTAATTGTTTGGGGGCACCATGAACCACACCCACATAAGATGGAGAACTTGATGAATCTCGTGTGTGTTCTGACTTCTCTGTCAACCCGTCGTTCCCCCTGCTCAGGCCTCCCTATTCCCTGAGACACAACAATGTTGAAATTAGGATAATCAATAACTCTATAATGGCAGCTGAGTGTTTAAGTGAAAGGAAGAGTCCCACATCTCTCACTTTAAATCAAAGCTAGAAACGAGTAAGCTTAGTAAGGAAGGCATGTCAGAAGCTTAGCAGCCTGAAAGCAAGGCCTCTTGCACCAAAAGTAGCCAAGGTGTGAACGCAAAGGAAAAGTTCTTGAAGGAAATTAAAAGTGCTACTCCAGTGAAAGAGAAACAGCCTTATTGCTGAGAGGGAGAAAGTTGGACAGAAGATCAAACCAGCCATGACAGTCCCTTAAGCCAAAGCCTAATCCAGAGAGAGGCCCTGACTCTCTTCAATTCTGTGAAGGCTGAGAGGTGAGGAAGCTGCAGGAGAAAAGTTGGAAGCTAGCAGAGGTTGGTTCCTGAGGCTTAAAAAACTGTCTCCGTAACACAAAAAAGTACAAGGTGAAGCAGCAAGTGCTGTTGTTGAAGCTGCCCCAAGTTCTCCTGAAGATCCAGCTGAGATCATTACAGAAGGTGGCTCCAGTAAACAACAGATTTGCTGTGCCGATGAAACAGCCTTCTGTTGGAAGAAGATGCCACCTAGGACTTTCCTAGTCGACGCCTGGCTTCAAACTTCAAAGGACAGGCTGACTTGTTAGGGGTTAATGCAGCTGTGACCTTAACCTGAAGCCAAAGCTCATTTACCATTCCAAAAATTCTAGGGCCCCTAAGATTTATGCTAGATCTACTCTGCCTGTGCTCTGTAAATGGGACAACAAAGCCTGGATGATGGCACATTTGTTTACAATATGGTTTACTGAATATTTTAAGCCCACTGTTGAGAACTACTGCTCAGAAAAAAAAGATTCCTTTCAAAATTTTACTGCTCATTGACAATGCACCTGGTTACCTAAGGGCTCAGATGGAGATATTCGACAAGATTAATGTTGTTTCCATGCCTGCTAACACAACATCCATTCGGGAGCCCATTGATCAAGGAGTAATTTCGACTTTCAAGTCTTATTATTTAAGAAATACATTTCAGAAGTCTACAGCTGCCATAGATGGTGAGTCCTCTGATGGATCTGGGCAAAGTAAATAGAAAAATTTCTGGAAAGGATTCACCATTCTAAATACCATTAAAAACATTTGTGATTGGGACACCTGGGTGGCTCAGTCGGTTAAACATCTGACTCTTGATTTTGGCTCAGGGTCATGAGATCAAGCCCCACGCTGAGCGTGGAGTCTGCTTAAGATTCTCTCTCTCGGGTGCCTGGGTGGCTCAGTTGGTTAAGCGACTGCCTTCAGCTCAGGTCATGATCCCAGGGTCCTGGGATCGAGTCCCGCATCGGGCTCCCTGCTCTGCAGGGAGCCTGCTTCTCCCTCTCCCACTCCCCCTGCTTATGTTCCCTCTCTCGTTGTGTCTCTCTGTGTCAAATAAATAAATAAAATCTTTAAAAAAAAAAAAAAAAGATTCTCTCTCTCCCTCTCCCTCTGCCCTTCCCCCGCCGAACTCTCGTGCTTTCTCTCTCTTAAAAATAAAAAATTGTGATTCATGGGAAGGGGTCAAAACATTGACATCAATAGGAGTTTGGAAGAAGTTGATTCCATCCCTCATGGATGACCTTGAGGGGTTCAAGACTTGAGTGGAGGAAGTAACTGCAGAAGTGGAAGGAGCAAGAGAACTAGAACTAGAAACGGAGCCTGAAGATGGGACTGAATTGCTGTAAGCTCATGATAAAATTTGAACGGGTAAGGACCTGCTTCATTTGGATGAGCAAAGAAAGTGATTTCTTGAGATGGAAACTACTCCTGGTGAAGATGCTGTGAAGATTGTTGAAATGACAACAAAGGATTTAGAATATCCCTTAAACTTAGTTGATACAGCAGCAGCAGGGTTTGAGAGGATTGACTCCAATTCTGAAAGAAGTACTATGGGTAAAATGCTATCAAAGAGCATCACATGCTACAGAGAAGTTGTTCATGAAAGGAAGAGCTGATCAAAGCAGCAAACTTAATTGGTCTTTTAAGAAATTACCACTGTCACCCAACCTTCATTAACCCCCACCCTGATCAGTCAGCAGCCATCAACATTGAGGCAAGACCCTCCACCAGCAAAAACATTACAACTTGCTAAAAACTCAGATAATGGTTAGCAATTTTTAGCAATAAAGTATTTTTTTAATTAAGGTAGGTACATTGGTTTTTCAGACATAATGCTATTGCACACTTACTACAGTGTAAACATAACTTTTATATGTACTGGAATGCCAAAGAATTCATTTAACTCATTTTATAATGATGCTTAACTTATTAAGGTGTTCTGGAACTGAACTGCAACATCTCCAAGGTGTGCCTGTATATTTGAGGGTTCATTTAGGCTCACAATCCTTTGTTCACACCTGCAGGTACAAGGGACTGGCATGAAAGGGCTGGTTTAGGAAGAGATTGTATGTAAGTCAGGGGTAGCAACCTCCACCCACTTTTTGTTCTTTCATGGTGTTTTTGAGAATTGCTAACTGATGCAGTAAATGAGATTACAGGTGTATCTATATTTACATATTACAAAGATTTTTAAAAATTTAAATAAAACCAAAATTTATATACATTAAAATATAATCAGGAAATCACTTTTTACTACAAGTCTATGAATATGTAATGTCCTTACTAAGGAACACTAAACATCTTAAAATGTAATATACATAGATGATAGATAGATAGATAAATAGATAGATAGATAGATAGATAGATAGATAGATAGATAGATAGATAGATATGGATGGATAGTGGGTGGATGGGTGGTTGGGTAGATGTATGTATAGATAGAGATACGATACATACTGATGATGGCTTTAACTTCCTGCAAAATATTTCAAACCTATCCTTACATATCACTCAGTCACTTAATATTTTGCCAATATTGGTTTCTTATCAGTTTTTTTTAGTATTCTTAGTCCCTTTACCTTCTTTCCCTCCCTCTCTAACCACTCACCTGAGTTGAAGTTTATCATTCCCATGAATATCTTTTTTTTATTATGTTAGGTTAATCACCATACATTACATCATTAGTTTTTGATGTAATGTTCCATGATTCATTGTTTGCGTATAACACCCAGTGCTCCATTGAGTACGTGCCCTCTTTAATACCCATCACCAGGCTCACTTTTAATGCCTTAAATATACTTTCTGTAAATGCGTATTTCCATAAAATATGTGGGAGTTGTTTTGGAAGGTGTTAAGCCTTATACAAATTGTATCATACTAAAATGTTATGTTTTTGAGATTTATCCACATTCATGCATGTACCTCTGGTTCATTCATTTAAACTAACTGTATAGTATTAAAGTTTTATAAATATTCCACAACCTTAAAATTTATTTTCTTGTTGATGAACATAGAGGAGTTTTCCAATTTCTTGCTATCACAAACAACAGTGTTAAAACATTACATCTCTCTCCTTGTACACATGTGCACAAATCTCCCACTGATACACACTTAAAAATAAAATTGCGGGCGCCTGGGTGGCTCAGTTGGTTAAGCGACTGCCTTCGGCTCAGGTCATGATCCTGGAGTCCTGGGATCGAGTCCCACATCGGGCTCCCTGCTCAGCAAGGAGTCTGCTTCTCCCTCTGACCCTCCCCCCTCTCATGCTCTCTCTATCTCATTCTCTCTCTCAAATAAATAAATAAAATCTTTAAAAAAAATAAAAATAAAAATGAAAATAAAATTGCTAGGTTGTCAAGTATGCCAATTTTCACCTTATTGGAGAATACAAATTTGTTTTCCAAAGTGACTGTACCAATGTTTACCCCCACCAGCAGGGCAAATGAGTTTCTAGGCTCCACATTCTGACCAAAACTTGGAATTGTCAGATCTTTACATTTTTTCCATTGAGGAGTGGGAAATCGTATCTCAGGTTTTAATTTGAACTTCTCTGATGACTAGTGAGGTGGATTGTTGTTCATATGTTTAGTGCCCATCCATCCTTTCTGCCCTGAGACTTGTCTGTTCATATCCTGTGTCATTTTCCTAGAAAGTTTCTAGTCTTCAGCTTATTGCTTTCAAGGAGTTTTAATATTTTCTGGATATTAATCATCCACCAGCTGTATGTTTTACAAACATCTCTCAGTCCATGCTTTGTCTTTTCACTTGTTTATGAATGGAAGTTTCCTTTACATATAGTCAATTTGATGTGCATTTTCTTCTGTGGTTTATGTTGTTTTTGTCTTTTTATTTAAAATCCCACCCTATGGGGCGCCTGGGTGGCTCAGTCATTAAGCGTCTGCCTTCGCCTCAGGTCATGATCCCAGGGTCCTGGGATCGAGCCCCACATCAGGCTCCCTGCTCGGCGGGAGGCCTACTTCTCCTTCTCCCACTCCCCCTGCTATGTTCCCTCTCTCACTGTGTCTCTCTCTGTCAAATAAATAAATAAAATCTTTAAAAATAAAATAAAATCCCACCCTATGCTGAGGTTAAATGTTCTCTGATGTTTTCATTTCAAATTTGAAATTTTGTTTATGTCTTTAGTCTACCTAGAATATATTTTTGTGTATGGTGTGAAGTAGGGAGTCTAATTTTATTTTAATTTTTAAAAATTTTTGAGCCCGAAGACACTAATTTCGAAACGTGTTATGCAAGGGCATCTTTTCTGTTTCAACAACAACTGTGCTAAGGTGAGACACGTTTTCTAACTTCTGGTAAGACTGAGAAATTAAGCAATAGTACTTTCTGAAACGATCAAGAAGAAAAATGTCAGTGACACTGCATACAGATGTAAGTGATATTAAAATAGAAGTTTTCTGTGAGAGAACACCCAAAACTTGTGAGAATTTTTTGGCTCTTTGTGCCAGTAATTACTACAATGGCTGTATATTTCATAGAAATATCAAGGGTTTCATGGTTCAAACAGGAGATCCGACAGGTACCGGAAGAGGAGGTAACAGTATCTGGGGCAAGAAATTTGAGGATGAATATAGTGAATATCTCAAGCACAATGTTAGAGGTGTTGTATCTATGGCTAATAACGGGCCAAACACCAATGGATCTCAGT
>NC_138381.1:4466874-4495665 GCF_054177405.1 Leptonychotes weddellii | reverse complement strand
GGCAAGCAGCCACATTTGGACATGAAATACACAGTATTTGGAAAGGTAATAGATGGTCTGGAGACTCTGGATGAATTGGAGAAGTTACCAGTAAATGAGAAGACCTATCGACCTCTTAATGATGTACACATTAAGGACATAACTATTCATGCCAATCCATTTGCACAATAGCTATAATCTGGAAAAATATTTGGCAGACTATTCAAGGAACACACCTATTGTGCTTTACCCAGTTTTAACTATGTTGAAAGATTACATCATCCTTCTGCCTGTTTATAGCTAAGATCTTCTATGAGTTGGTGGTACCGTGGGGGCCCAAACAGCTTTTATTCCCATTATTAAAGCATATTTTTTACTATTAAAAAAAAATTTTTTTTAATTTTTTACTTAAATTTGATTTAGTTAACATAAATACTGTATTATTAGTTTTGGAGGTAGAATTCAGTGATTCATCAGTTACATATAACACCCAGTGCTCATTACAACCAATGCCCTCCTTAAAGCTCACCACCCAATTACCCCACCCCCAACCCACCCCTCCAGCCACCCTCAGTTTGTTTCCTATAGTGGAGTCTCTTATGGTTTGCCTCCCTATTGTTTTTATCTTATTTTATTTTTCCTTCCCTTCCCGTATGTTCATCTGTTTTGTTTCTTAAATTCCACATATGAGTGAAATCATATGGTATTTGTCTTTCTCTGACTTATTTGGCTTAGCATAATACCCTCTAGTTCCATCCACATTGTTGCACATGGCAAGATTCCATTCTTTTTGATGGCTGAATAATATTCCATTGTATGTGTGGAATTTATCCATTCATCAGTTGATGGGCATCTGGGCTCTTTTCACATTTTGGCTATTGTGGACATTGTTGCTATAAACATTGGGGTGCATGTGCCCCTTCAAATCACTATTTTTGTGTCCTTTGGATAAATACCTGGTAGTGCAATTGCTGGGTTGTGGGTTTCTAACTTTTTGAGGAAACTCCATATTGTTTTCCAGAGTGGCTGCACCAGTTTGCATTCCCACCAACAGTGTAGGAGGGTTCCCCTTTCTCTGCATCCTCACCAACATCTATTGTTTCCTGAGCTGTTCATTTCAGCCATTCTGACTGGTGTCAGGTGGTATTTCATTGTAGTTTTGATTTGTATTTCACTGATGCCAAGTGATGTTGAGCACTTTTTCATGAGTCTGTTAGCCATCTGTATGTCTTCTTTGGAGAAATGTCTGTTCATGTCTTCTACCCATTTCTTGACTGGATTTTTTGGTTGTTGGGTGTTGAGTTTGATAAGTTCTTTATAGATTTTGGATATTAGTCCTTTATCTGATAAAACATTTGCAAATATCTTCTCCCATTCCATAGGTTGTCTTTTGGTTTTGTCGACTATTTCCTTTGCTGTGCAAAAGCTTCTTATCCTGATGAAGTCCCAATAGTTTATTTTTACTTTTGTTTTCCTTGTCTCTGGAGATGTGTCTAGCGAAAAGTTGCTGCAGCCAAGGTCAAAGGGGTTGCTACCTGTGTTCTCCTTTAGGATTTTGATGGATTCCTGTCTCACATTTAGGTTTTTCATCCATTTTGAATTTATTTTTGTGTATGGTGTAAGAAAATGGTCTAGTTTTGAGCCCCACATTGGGCTCTCTCCTTCTCCCTCTGCCTGCTGCTCCCCCTGCTTGTGCTCTCTCTGTCAAATGATTAAATAAAATCTTTAAAAAAAAAAAAGAAAGAAAAGAAAATGGCCCAGTTTCATTTTTCTGCATGTATATGCCCAGTTTTCCCCAACACCATTTGTTGAAGAGATTGTCTTTTTTCCATTGGACATTCTTTCCTGCTTTGTCAAAGATTAGTTGGCCATAGGGTTGAGGGTCCATTTCTGTTCCATTGATCTATGTCTGTTTTTGTGCCAGTACCATACTCTCAGGGTGATTAGAGCTTTGTAATACAGCTTGAAGTCCAGAATTGTGATGCTTCCAGCTTTGGTTTTCTTTTTCAACATTACTTTGACCATTTGGGGTCTTTTCTGGTTCCATATAAATTTTAGAATTGTTTGTTCCAGCTCTGTGAAGAATGCCAGTGTTATTTTGATAGGGATTGCACTGAATGTGTAGAGTGCTTTGGGTAGTATAGACATTTTAACAATATTTGTTCTTCCAGCCCATGAGCATGGATTGTTTTTCCATTTCTTTGTGTCTTCCTCAATTTCTTTCATTAAGTGTTCTATAGTTTTCAGAGTACGGATCTTTTACCTCTTTGGTTAGGTTTATATCTAGGTATCCTATGGTTTTTGCTGCAGTTGTGAGCAAGATCAATTCCTTGATTTCTCTTTCTGCTGCTTAATTGTTAGTGTATAGAAATGCAATAGACTTCTGTGCATTGATTATATATCCTGCAACTTTGCTGAATTCCTGTACCAGTTCTAGCAATTTTTTGGTGGAGTCTTTCAGGTTTTCTACATAGAATATTATGTCATCTGCAAAGAATGAAAGTTTGACTTCTTCTTTGCCAATTTGGATGCCTTTTATTTCTTTTTGTTGTCTCATTGCTGAGGCTAGGACTTCCAGGACTATGTTGAACAACAGCAGTGAGAGTAGACATCCCTGTCATGTTCCTGATCTTAGGGGAAAACCTCTCAGTTTCTCCCCATTGAAGATGATATTCGCTGTGGGTATTTCATATATGGCTTTTATGATGTTGAGGTATGTTCCCTCTATCCCTCCATTGTGGAGGGTTTTTATCAAGAAAGGATGTTGTATTTTGTCAAATACTTTTTTCTGCATCTATTGAGAGGATCATATGGTTCTTATCCTTTCTTTTATTAATGTGGTGTATCATGTTGATTGATTTGTGGATGTTGAACCACCTCTGCAGCCCAGGAATAAATCCTACTTGGTCATGGTGAATAATCCGTTTAATGTACTGTTGGATCATATCAACTAGTATCTTAGAATTTTTGCATTCATGTTTATCAGGGATATTGGTCTGTAATTCTCCCTTTGAGTGGGATTTTTGTTTGGTTTTGGGATCAAGGTAATGCTAGCCTCATAGAATTAGTTTGGAAGTTTTCCTTCCATTTCTATTTTTTGGAACAGTTTCAGAAGAATAGGTATTCTTCTTCTTTGAATGTTTGGTAGAATTCCCCTGGGAAGCCATCTGGCCCTGGACTCTTGTTCGTTGGGAGATTTTTTATTACTGATTCAATTTCTTTGCTAGTTATGGGTCTGTTCAGGTTTTCTATTTCTTCCTATTTCAGTTTTGGTATTTTACATGTTTCTAGGAATTTATCCATTTCTTCCATATTGCCTAATTTGTTGGCATACAATTATATTATTATAATTGTATTTCTTCAGTGTTGGTTGTGATCTCTCCTCTTTCATTCATGATTTTATTTATTGGGTCCTTTCTCCCAAATAGGGAGTCTAATTTTAATCTTTTGCATATGGTTCTCCAATGGTCCTAGCACCATTTAATGAAGAGTCCATCATTTCCCATTTGAACTACAATTCTACCTTGCCATAAATTGTTTCCATTATGCATGATTTTGTTTCTGGGTTCCCAACTTTGTGTGTTTGTAAATCAATATTCTACCCTTGAGCTAATTTCACACTGTTTTAATTACTACGGTTACAAAATAATTCTTAAAAGTATGTCTGCTAGCTTCTTCCTCAAAATTGTCTTCTCCGTTCTTAGTCCTACAGTTTTCCATATGGCTTTTTTTTTTTTAAGATTTTATTTATTTGCGAGAGAGAGAACGAGAGACAGAGAGCATGAGAGGGAGTGAGAGGGAGGGTCAGAGGGAGAAGCAGACTCCCTGCTGAGCAGGGAGCCCGATGCGGGACTCGATCCTGGGACGCCAGGATCATGACCTGAGCCGAAGGCAGTTGCTTAACCAACTGAGCCACCCAGGCGCCCATCCATATGGCTTTTTAATTCTTATTAAGTGTAAAACATTTTTGCAGTGAGGTTCCAATTAGATCGCATTCATAGATTAACTTATTGGGAACTGACATTGTTAGAGTAAGTCTTTCCCTCTACAAAAATGGTCTCTACTTATTTACATTTTCTTTAATGTCTTTTCAGAAAGTTTTATGTTTTCTCCATAAAGGTCTTATATATTCTTCATTGAGTTTGTTCCCAAGGGCCATAGAGTTGTTTGTTTAGGTTTTGGGTAGATTTTTGGCAATTACAAATAATACATGATTTAATTAAACTTTCTAATTATTGATTTTTAAAAGAAATTGATTTCTACACATGGATATTTTATGCAGAAGCTTGGATGAAGTCTCTAATTTTAATATTCTTCCAACGGGTTAGTTTGGGGTTTTGAGGTAGAAAATCGTATCATCTGCAAATAACAGTTTGAGTATTCCTTTCTAATCATTTTTTCCCTTTTCCAGCCTTCCTGCACTACGTCAGACTTCTATCCAAAACAGTTACACAAAGTTCACTAATGGGCAAAATTAAGGCATTTAGGAATGCATACTTCAATTATTAAAGTATGGAGAAAAATAAGGATGTGATAACCTAAAAGTCAGGATAGTGGTTGTCTTTAGAGAAAAGAGAGAAAATTTTTATTGGAAAGGCACCTGGGGACCTGTGGGGTGAGGGCAGTATGGGGGGGGGGGTGTTATGCAGGGTTTTGAATCATAGTTCATCAATCTGTACATTTTTCCTTTATACAGCTTTTCTATATGTGTTATAATTTACAACTTTAAAAAGATTTTAAATTGTTTAAAAATGAATTGGAGAACATTCTGTTTTCACATGCTCCAGAACAGTTGGCAAAATGTTGGTATTATCTGGTCCTTACTGAACATAAAGTGAAAAATCAGTTTTAAATTCTTTAAACTTAGTGAGGGTTTTTTAATATATAGGGTTTTGATTACTGAATCTCTTTAACAATTTTATTTCATTCACATGTTCTATTTCTTATTAAATCAATTTTTGTTGTACTTTTCTTAAAAAGCATTAGTTTTCTTTGTTTTCCATTGAATAAATTAGTTCATTATCCCCTCATATTTTCAATTTCTGTCATATCAGTACTTTTGTCCTTTTTTTCATTGTTAATATCATTTATATCTACACCCTTTGAAGGTGATTTTTATTTTCCCCGTTGTACTTCGTTTTGTACTTTTTAAGCCTCTTACAAAAAGGATGCATTGCTTTTATACTCCATGACAATCTAAGATGTCTATTTCAATTTGGGGAGGAAAAAATAAGGCCTGTAGGCATTCTTTCATAAGGTGAAGTGGCACTGGATAGGGGCAGCAGCCTCACCCTTGTGTCCTAATTAACTGTCCAGCATGTCACAAGTTGGGCTTGCTAACATGTACATCAGTACAGGAAAATGGATGTCACACAGCCCTTTTTAAAATAAAAACAATGCTTGCATAGGGATGATTATCAGAGCAAACAGATTCGCCTTCACATGTGCACCTTGCCCTAGGGAAGCCCCAACCCTGTGTTGTCTCCAGTTTGGGAAGGGAAGTGCATTTACACCAAATCCTTGCTCTCATGGTCTCCTGACAACAGGTGTTTGTTTTCATGACCACTGGCTATTGGAATTAAATTTTTGTCAACATCCACAGAAAGGTCAGTTCCCTCAACAGGAAGAAAGTAGACAAAGCTTTTTTCACCAAACCCTAAAATTCTGAGATTGTAGGAATGCAACGTATTAGGGAAATTATCTCATTAGCTTTTCAAGCAGGAGTCATTTATCAATTACCTGACTTCATATTTGTCATGCCCCTTAGCTGCTTCTTAGCTTTTGTTCTAAATAGTAATACCACATGATCTCAATTTATCTTTATCTTGTATCTTAAGCTATAGGGCATAATAAGTGAAAAGGTCATCTGCATAGGTTAGTGTTTAACTACCCATTTCTTTTTTACTTCTCAGAGACAGACAGGCTCTCCCAACTCCTAATCTCATCCTCCCTATGCCACATGGTCTACAGAGCTAGTAGGCTAAGAGGTAGTTCTGCAAATCACAGGAGCAGTGATTTATCATTTGTAAGGTTCACAGATTGCTAAAAGAGGGCTTATCCCATTGTTTCTTAGGTGAAACACCTCCCGGAGGCTGACTCTGGCTGAGGAATTTCACGAAAGCTACATTCCCAAAACTGAAGCTATTAACTTCTCTGGACACACAGTCACAAAATGTGTGTGAGCAGAGACTTGGGCACAGTTTCCAGCATTCATTTGCCTCTAAAAATAACTTGCCTGGGGCGCCTGGGTGGCTCAGTTGGTTAAGCGACTGCCTTCGGCTCAGGTCATGATCCCAGGGTCCTGGGATCGAGTCCCATATCGGGCTCCCGGCTCAGCGGGGAGCCTGCTTCTCCCTCTGACCTCCCTCCCTCTCATGCTGTTTCTCTCTCTCTCTCTCTCTCAAATAAATAAATAAATAAAATCTTTAAAAAATAAAAAAATAAAAATAACTTGCCTGATCACATAAACAAAGCACCATTTCTCTAGTGGATATTAGTGGCTCAATTATTTGAGTCAAGTCAGGAGGACACGCATAATTGCACTCACTTTGATGAACTAACTCACAGGGGTTGGACATTTGTTGACTGCCTACCATGTGAAGGGTGACATCAGTTGGTTACTGTAATCTCTTTGGCAAACTTTAATGAAGAATGAAGCTTCATCAGTTCAACATGTCCTGAGGGCTTTATTTAGCATGCTATCTTGGTCAGCAAGATTCCCTCCTAAATGACATCCTAGAGGTCACCGTGAAAGTGAACCACAAAGTGAGAACCAGGACGCATCCACTCCTTCAATGCCCAGATGGTTACAGTAAACACTGCCTCGGTGCAATCTCAATGCTCTTAACTTTCTAAAATTGAACGTTTTCAGCTGCATCCTGCCTTCCTCATCCACACGTTAATGTCTTCCTTTAGATGCGCTCACAGTTTAGCTGCTGAGGAGGAGGGAGAGAATTGTGCCACAGCATTCAATACCATCTGCAGCTGGTTGCTATATATACTGGATTTCCGATCCCAGGATGGGCACAACTGACTTCCTTTCATATGGAACAAATTCTCTAAAATTCCAATACAGCAAGTGGAAAACAGAGTTATGAACCCACAGGGTTAATTCACAGGGAGTTTCAATTTCCTCACTGACAGGTGTCCGGGAACTTTAATTTGAGCTCTGAAATTCTAGGCATATCTTCAAGTTAAACAGACACTGAAGGTTGAAAACAGGGCAATTACTGTTGAATCATAGACAAATTTTATTACAGACTGTGGTAAAGTAAATGTTGTGGAGACAGGTAATAATTTGTACCTGCTATGTACTCAGTAAATATTTGTCGTACTGGATTTAATAACTGAGAAGGAGCCTGAAGAAAAGCAGTTCTCTTCACTCTATCACAGCCGTGGCTTCTGTGTTTCTCAGAATCGGACCCTGTCCTCTACTGGACTTTCTAAGGGCGTACACGAGCTCCACAAGGAATTTCTCCTCTCATCACCATGTGATTTGTCATCGTCCACACTGCACCAGTGGGACAGTGGGAATGCAGCTATCTACCTGAGGCTGAATTCCTGGTGGCCTTGATTTATGATTCAGCACTCTTAGGAAATATTTTCCCGGAAAATGAATGCTGTTAATGTTTCTGGTGGAAAGAGAGGGGAGAGGGAGTGTGCAGTAAGAGCTGCATTATGCGTTTGTCATTGCGAGCCACTAAATCCACACCTACCTCTCTACCTCCCATCAAATTTACCCAGTGATGACATCCGCCATTTTGCATTGTGCCTGTCTACACCAGACGCTTTGACTTCCATCACTCAGTTATTTCTTTGGAGAATTCCAGTCTGGGTTATACATGGCATGCAGATTCTCAATTGCCCAAAGAACAGTGTATATTCATTGTGGGATGGCTGAGCGAACAGCATTAACCTCTTGGCATCAAGCACCTGGCAGGGTTTACTTCCAGCCTCCCCCACCCAAAGAGACAGCACATTCCCCACCAGGGTTGGCCCACCAGGGCAGCCAGTGCTGCTCCATCAGACTGTGAACAGGTCAGGAGACTCCTTGGCTCAGCCAGAGCACAGACTCTCCCTCCTTTGAGATTACAAATCCCAAGAGATCCCCTGGCTAGGCTGTGCATGTTTAGAAGACAAGGAGGGATAGGAATATCCCCTGCATATACAAAATGATGTCTCCCATGTGCTAGGAGCTTAGTGAGTGAGCATTTTGTGAATGAATACCTCTGAGGTTCCTTCTGCTAGCAGCAGTTTCTTAGGGGAAATGCACAAATATCATCTGATGGATTCAGGGCAGATATGAGAAGGAAAAGCCTTCCTGCCCTGACTATTATTACATGGGAGTCTGACATCTGGTCCTGACTTTCGAGAGGGACCTTATATGTCTATTCAAAGTGCACTTACTGAGTCTGATGAGGTAGAATAATGAACAAAAAGATGCACCGGCCCTGCCCCAGAGGGCAAATCATCTATTCCAAGCCTCTAGTTCTCTTCTCTTAGGCCTTCTTAGGACGGCCTGCCCCATTGCTCCCTCACCCCCAATCTTCTTGACCATCACCCTCTCCACCCTCCTCACTCTATCCTTGAATGAAGAAAGAGTCCTGTCTTGTCCTCTGCCTTGGTTCCTGACCCTCTAGTGACATGGTCAGCTACATGTGGCTGTCTGGAGACTGGCCAGGGGTTCTCCAAGTGGGGTCCTCGGTCTCATCTGGGAGCCCATTAGAAATGCTGATTCATGGCCCCACTCTAGGTGTTGTGAATCAGAAACTCTGGGGGTTAGGCCCAAAAATCGGAGTTTTATTCAGATATGAACTACACTGTGTGAACCCCCACTTTAATCAAATCCCCCAACACCCTCCTGAGGCCCTCCTGAGTGGGAAATGTGATTCTGAACAAGGGCAGCTCCAGAGCCCAGGATAGGCCCTTGGGAGGCTGTATGTCTTAGTGGGGGCTGCAGTGGGGGTGACAAGCATGGGAGACATGTGGTAGGCATCGAGCAGGAAGAGGAAGGAGGGACGATAGAGAAAGGAGAAGACCCACTCATGGGTGGCGGGGACAGTGTGTCAGTCAGGGTCCCCCAGAGAAACAGAACCAACAGGAGATAGGCCTATTTGTGATTAATGTTAAGAAATGGCTCACTCCTCTGTGAGGGCTGGCCTGCAGACGGGGAAGTCAGACAGGGTCCGTGAATGTGCAGTCTTGAGGCCGAATTCCTTCTCTTCTGGGAACCCTCAGTTTTTCTTATCTATCTTAAGTGATAGATAAGGCCCACAGAGATAATGGAGGGCAACCTCCTTTACTCGGAGTCAAACGACTGTAGGCATTAGCCACCTCTACAAAACCCCTTCAGGGCAGCGCCCAAGTTAGTGCTCCAGCCTGGCGGGTAAGACGACCTGCCACGGACCCTAGAGACACACCTCACTTGTATGGGGATTTTCCGAGGACCACTACCAGATGAGACGGAGCCATCTAAGACTGCAATTCCCAGGGGACCAAAGTCCCAGCAGAGGCAGAAAACCTGCCATTTTAGAGTAAGATCTCAGCGCAGAGATCATACAGCTAGAGGGCAACGTCAGATAAGATCGATTTTGCTGCCCACACTTGTAATTGAGGTCAACAAATAGTTACTGAGCAGCTACTAAAGACACAAAATTAGGCATCTTTTCCACTAGCAGCCAGCTCTCACCTCCCATCCTTTCCTGGCTCGGAGCCAGACCTGGGCGAGCTCTGCAATCTGCTTTATCAGGTAGTGAACGCATCTGGTCATCTTGGTGACCACAGGACCCAGATCCGGCCCCGCACTGAATGGGTGCACGTGTTTGGATCACTGGTCATTGCTGAGGGGAAAAAAGGTTTCCTATCTGTGGTTTAGAATGACTGCCATAAAGTATGAGCAAGTACTTGCCACTTAAATGTGACGTATTCGCTGGAGCTCAAGGAACACTGACACCTCCAAACACCCCAGGGCTCACACTCAAGTCTGAAACACGGAGTTTACATTCATCTGCTACACGATCCTCTCACTGCTTTCACAGAATCCAACACATCTTAAAGGACTGAAGGCAATCCTCTGTATTCCGTTCAAGTTTCAAGCCCATACAGAATATCAAGGGAACAATTTCCTCACCTGAGATTACATTACGCTCTCTGCCTCCGGAATGAAACTTTTAACCTTTTCCTATTACCGTGTGGAAGGTTTTCCATTTCGCTACCCCGCCCCCCTCCCGATGAAACAAAGTTTTTGCCATCTGGGGACTTTTTCCTATGGAGAGCTTTGAGGATCTCTGTAAAAAAAATACTTATAAATGGACCATAATTATCTCCTTGTGAAGGAGAGAAGAGCCTACAATTTATGGTCGGGCATCACGCGGGCCTATTTTGGCTGCACACAGAGCGCGTAGTAAATAGAAACATCAGCTTAGCCATTTCAGAGGGCCACTCTGGAAACAGATTTCTCTTGCATGACCACTCATTCCACTTGAGCAGAAAGAATAATAGGGCAAATTAGCAATTTAGTTGTGGAACAGTGGCCAACAGAATCTTATTACAGAAAGAAAGTATCGTGTTCTGGGAAAATGGGTGGCCAGGGTTTATAAATCCGTAAGAGATACCACTTAGTATCTCATTCCATGACAACTACAATTTCTTGTGCCCTAATCAAAGGCAAGAAATCAGTATGTATTGGAAAAGCACGAGAACCAGGGGCAAAGGGACTACTGGGGTGTCGGCCGGATGTGAATAAAAGATCAAATAATTTCTATTGCAGGCTCCAGAGTCTAGTTACATCAGAATTTAACAGACTTCATGCAGCCACAAACTAAATTTCAGATTTTTAAATATTTTATTACATTACAGCAACATTAATAGAATTACACATAAAATGTAGTCATAATTCCATGACTTCAACAAATCAAATTGCATGTATTTGTCCATTTTTCCATCTAGTCCCTGTTACAAAAAAATATATATAATTTTTGCTGAGCTTAAAGCACACTGCAGCTAAGAAATGCTTGACATTTTAAATCAATACACAATGTTTTTAACCCCAGTGTTTTGACCCTGAGGCTGTTTACTCTCTATTTATCAATAAAAACATTTTCCTCAGAATTATACCAATGATAAAGGCCATTAAACCAACACAACCCTTTGATGGGCTCTCTAGACCACATAAGCGAACTGTGCACACTGTTCCCTCTTCATAGCGCCAAACCCTTTCCATGTACAGTTCGCAACAGAAATGTGACTCATTTTTTTTTTTGGTCCCTATCAAATTTTACAAATTAACATTTTTGCCACTAAGCATTTTCTTAAGTGCTCATTACTTCTTCCAGGTCTGCTGTTCTTATGTGAAGTTTTGGCAACCATCAGTCTTCTTTTGGGCTCACTGTTTGCACCAAGGCTAACTTTTCCTAAGAATGTATGCAACCAAAACATCACTGCAGCTGAAATGGTAGAGTCCAAACATCCTGCTTTATTCATGCATACACTATATAATAAGACTTTTGTTTTTCATAGGTATGACCATCCGTGACGGACTAAAATCCCTTAAACAGATGTATCAGAGATCAGTCCACCAGCTCAGCTGATGTTTTAGGACCTGCCTCAGCTTCCCTTTAAAAACAACAGAGGTGGGGCCACGTGGGATCAGACATACTGTGCACCACCAGTCAGGGGAATGTTGGCCCAGAGGTCACATTTTTTTTTTTTTTTGCCATTTAGTCACAGGTGTTGGTACAACATGGACAGGAATACTCAGCAAGAGTTATTAAAACAGGGGTGGAGGGCTGGGTGGCTCAGTCGGTTAAGTGTCAGACTCTTGATTTTGGATCAGGTCGTGATCTCAGGGTCATGAGATCGAGCCCCATGTCAGGCTTCATGCTCAGCATGGAGTCTGCTTGAGATTCTCTCTCCCTCTCCCTCTGCCCCTCCCGCTCATGCTCTCTAAAATAAATAAAAAAATCTTAAAAAAAAAAAGTTATCAAGAGAGGGCCTATGTTTCCTAACAAGAGAAGGTCCTGTTTCTAAAAGAATAAAAGAACGGTGCCTGGGGCACCTGGGTGGCTCAGTTGGTTAAGTGGACAACTCTAGATTTCGGCTCAGATCATGATCTCAAGGTCTTGGGGTCACGCCCCGCATCAGGCTCTGGGCTTAGTGGGGAGTCTGCTTGAGGATTTTCTCTCTCTCTCTCCCCCTCTGACCCTAACCCTGCTCACATGCACTCTCTAAAATAAATAAAAATAAGTCTTTAAAAAAAAATGGTGCCTGAATTGAGTGCCCATCAGAGATGCTACCACATGGAAATACTAGCCATGTTGTCTTTTTTTTTTTAATTGTGGTGAGAACACAACATGAGATCTACCCTCTTAACAAATGTTTAAGTATACAATATTGTAAAATGTAGACACCGTGTTGTACAGATCCCTTGAGTTTATTCATCTTGTATAACTAGAATTTTATGCCCAATGAACATCTGCCCCACTGCCCTCTCCCCCAGCCCCCGGGGGCTGCTCTGTTCTCTTCTTCTCTGAGCTTGACTATTTTAGACACTTCATGTAAGTGGAATCATCAGTATTTGTCCTTTTAGAACTGGCTTACTTCACGTAACATAATGTCTCCAACATTCATCCACGTATAGCAGGATTACCTTCTGTTTTAACAAGGCTGAAAAATATTCCACTTTATGTATACACCACATTTTCTCTATCCATTCATCTGTCTACGGATAGATTGCATCCATATCTCGGCTGTTGTAATGAACACGGGGGTGCAGAAACCTCTTGGAGATCTTGATTTCAATGCCTTTGCATATATGCCCAGACGTGGGATTATGATAGCTCTGAATCATATGGTAGTTTCATTTTTAGTTTTTTGAGGACCCTCCATCACGTTTTCCCCAGTGGCTGCACCATTTTATATTCCTGCCAATAGTGCACAAGGGTTCCGGTTTCTCTGCAATTGTACCAACACTTGCCACATTCTGGTTTTTTATTTCAGCCATCCTTCCAGGTGTGAGGTGATCCCTCACTGTGGCTTTGACCTGCATTTCCCTAGGGATTGGTGATACTGACCACCTTTCCACATACCTGTTGGCCATATGCCTATCAAGTCTTTTGCCCATTTTCAAAATCAAGTTATTTTTGCTATTGAGTTGTAGGACGCCTTATTGTCTCCTAGGAGCCTTATTTTGCTTTTCCCAAAGTAAGTACCACAGAATATGCAGCAGGACAGAGTAACAGGCACGGCCTTCAGACACGTGAATCCTAGCTCTGTTACCAGATGTGCACCTCTGAGCATAGAACCCCTCTGAACCTCAGCTCCTTGTCACACAGTGTTGTTAGCACACTACCTACCCCGCAGGGGTTCTAAGGATTTTTTTTTTTTTTAAGTAGCCTCCATGCCCAGCATGGAACTCAATGTGGGACTCAAACTCATGACCCTGAGATTAAGACCTGAGCTGAGATTAAGAGTCAGATGCTTAACCGATGAGCCACCCAGGTGCCCCGGGTTTTTAAGGATTTTAAAGACACAGGTAAAGCTTGTTACACAGTGCCTCGCACACAATAAGCTCTCAAGTTTTAAAAATGAAAGTCATTATTTCATGGTGAATTTCTTACTTTCTCCCCAGCCAACAGCAAGCCAGTAAGAGATCACAGGTGTTTCATCTCAAGTGTATGGGTACTTCTCTGAATTAGACACATAAAAATAATGTACTTTTTATACCCATTTCACTGTGACTCAATCATTTGACTATATGTCAACCAGTTAACAAACATTTGCCTTCAGGGCAATTCCCAGAGTTCGGTTTATAACCCCCAAGAGGCCAGAAGGTAGATGAGAGGGTTAACTAAGGCCAGCTGTCCAGGCTGAGGCTGAACCAGTTCAGTAAGACTCTAAAATCTGCCATTCCGCGGGTAAATCCAACTGTTTCGCATTTCACAGAGCACATGCTCATCCCTGTGCATCATTTTCAGGAAAAAACATAATTTTATGTACACCTGAAATGATGGGTGTATGAGCCTGAGTCCCTGCCTGAGTCCCCTTGTCTCTCCTGTTCTGCTGAAGGCAGGGCCCGTCGCTCTTTCTAGCTGAGCCCAGACCAGCCCTTTCCTCCCCGACCTTGTCTGCAGCCTGGCGGACCTCGCAGCCTTGATCACGGGAGAGGCACCTTCAGCTGCTCCCCCTTTCTTTCCCTGTGCTAATCCTACTGAGCTGTGCTCAGTGCAGGTAGCTTTCAGCCCCAGGGGCTTCTGCAGCCCATGTCTTGTTTAGTGGAAGCTCAAGGAAAATCCAGATGTTATTCCATGAAGCCACAGGAGACTACAAAAGACATCCTATGCTGAAGTTGATGTGATATTCCACATACGAAATGTACCGTCGTGTGTAGAACCCGCACCTCCACATCCATTTCTTTAAAGGCACATTCTTTACACTATAGGCATTAAAAACATTTTGCAGAATGACTTTCTCATGTGAGCATTTTCTTTCTGCAGCAGTTACTACCAGACTTATCAGAGGTTAATGACAATGAGACAACAGTCAGGTCACATATAAAAATCATCTTTGTGAAGGCTGGTCAGATCTTTGGTCTGATTTTAAATCAGGCAAGATTTTGCATCTGGAGTACTCTTGAAATAAAAATATGTCCCTTTTATTCTACACTGGTGGTAGGTATGCTTTTCTGGGTGTAGCTCACACTTGTTTCCTTTGCCAACTGCATAATTAAGAGTTTGCACCTGTTACTTCGATTTGATTTAACTTGAATTGATTTAACTCTGCGTCTTCATCCTCATTGTATTTAAGACATCCAGCATAATTCCCCTTGCTTTACAATCAAAAGGCTTCCTCTCAGACAAAGGAGTATGATGAGTAAAGGCTTTTATCTTACGTGTCTGACAACTTAATGTCACTACATACAATACTAAGATGGTCAGCCCCCTAAAAGGTTTATTATTTAGGTTGGGCATAATGTGTGAGCATTATTTTAATATATATATCTTTACCCTTGAGAAATGTCTGCCCTTCCCCCACTGTTAATTCCTACAGCCATGAAGCCGGGTCCAACAAGGTGGGCACCTGCAGTGGGCGGGGTGGGGGATCCACACAGTCCAGGCAGGGTGAGGAGCGCTCCTCACTTGAAGCAGCCGGGTGAGGGAGGACGGGCCTAAGGAGGGTGATGAGGACATCCATGCAGAGAAGTGGCTGTAATATGGTGGGTTTTGGTTTGGTTTGGGGCTTTTCTTACTGCTGTCCCGAGACAGTCTTGAGGCTAGCGGCAGGTCAGTCCCCTTCCTAAGAGGCTAAGTCCACACTCCACCCAACTCCCTTACCAGAGGGGCTCCCCCTCTCTGGTGCCACTCTGCACCTGCCCCAACGGCCCCCGGTGTAGGCACCAGACAACCAGGGACAGCCCCTGTCAGAGGATTATCCAAATCTGCCAACCCACAAGGAGCTTTCAAAACCTAGCTATCACGGCTGGGCTTTTCATTCATAAGATGCCCCCTCCAGTTCCAGTGTGCTGTCACCCTGTCCCCGGGCACAACTCTCCGCATGGCCCAGCCTCCCTCATATGGAGCTGCCTTTCATCTATCTGAGCATCGGTATGTTGTGTCCCAGCATCAAAAGACTCTTGAAATCTTGTAAAATGGTGGCCCCACTGTGATGTTTCTGGGCCCATGTGGGGAGAGGAGGCCACACATGCAGGAGTGGGGGGCACCGAGGCATGATGTGTTGGGGCCCTGGCAGGGTGAGAAGGGTCTCCTCGTGGCACAGCATGCAATCCCGGTGTGCCAAGGTGAGGGGGCGGCATCTGCAGAACCAGAGGGGAGCACTGGGAGAACGAGCTGTCTCCCCAGGTCCCTCGACTGTGAACACACTATTCTGTCCTCTGTAACAGCAAGTGCCTTGTGGCAACACACTCCGAGACTATGTCCCTATATTGTTCCTATTTTCACCCACAAATTTTCGCATCCATTGAGGATTCTTGCCTATAAGAATCTACTATGGTTTTGTCAAATGGTGAGGATGAAGTTTTTTGAAAACTAAAAATAACCTCAGAGGCTTTTGTGCCCGACTTGCAAACTATAGCCTGGGGCCAAATTCAGCCCACTGCCCGCTTTAGTAAATAAAGGGTTCTGGAACACAGGCAGGCCCGTTCGCTTGTGCACCATCTGTAGACTTCACGCTGCAGGGACCCAGCTGAGGAGATGTAACAGGCACTGCATGTCCCCCACAAAGGCTAAACTACACTCGGGCCCCTCACAGAACAAGGTCTGCCAACCCCTGTGTTTAGGAAAATATTGCATTTATGAGACAGGTACAGAATGTTTAATAACTAGAAAAATAATTCTTATAAAGTAAAAACCTGAGCAAATCATCAAAATTAAAAAAAAAGTCAACAGAAAGATTGAAAAACAAAATTGAGACAATATTCCAGAAGAACAAAAGACTAAGATAGAAATAATCAGAAAACCAATCCCAAAAGCATGATAGTTGATTAATAAAAGCTACAGAAAAAGAGAAAATACTTTTTTTTAATCCAGAATTCAAGTAAAAAATTCTTTAAATGACCCATAATGAATGAAAAAGATGTACTCCAAGGCACAATGTCTTGAAATTTTGAAATACCAAGTGAGAGAAGAGAAAGAGAACAGCTCACATACAAAGGAAGAACAGTCAAAATGGCATGAGCTCCATCGACAGCAATGCTAGGATATGCGCACGTGTTAAAACTGTCTTCACGTTCTAGGAGAAAACATCTGTCATCCTGCAGTGTCTACCCAATTAAACTATCCATCAGACGTTTTCAGGAACTCATGGATCCAAAATGTGTCTCCCATGTCACTTTTCTTAGAAAGCGGCAGGAGAATGTGCACCACACACACACACACAAAAGGATATAAATCAAGAAAGAGGAAGACAAGACTCCATAAAATAAGATTCCCACAGGAACTTCCCAGGATGACAGCTGTCCAGCAGGACTAAAAAGAAGTTTAAAGCAAACAGAGGCAGAACTCTGGAAATGAAATAGCCTGGAGAAAAAATAGAATTTGTAGATTATTTGATATGATTGATTTAGAAAAAAATACTGAAAAAATTGACCAACATATGAAAGACTGAACTTCTTGGAAAATTTAAGTTTCACCAAAGCCATGCAAGAAAAAAGGGAGACAATTATGCACCCAAGAAAAATAAAAAGTTGTAAAAGAGAGAAGTGCCCTATTACTCTCTGTGACTCCAGGGAACGATACCACAGTCATAATTAACAAACCATAACAACTTATATAAAATTGCTATATTTGATATGATGCAAGACAGGAGATGGCTGGAATAGAAAAGCTACTATTTTATCTACCTTAAGTGAATAGATGTCCGAAACTGACAAATCCAGAAACAGCCACAGAAGAATATTATTTAGAAATATGGGGGCAAACCTGAGAAGAAACAGCTTTAAACAGCTGAACGTTATCTTAGACCCACGAGAGGACGGGTGGGGGTAGGCCTGGGTCTTCTGGCACCATTTGGTGACATGTGGTGTGCACACCGTGCTCTGATAAGACGCTCACAGACGCCAGGACGCCGTGAGTGCCCTTCCTCGCCCGCGCTCACCCTTCCCCCCGGCACTGCCCGGAGCAAACTCAGATGTGAAGGGCTCCCAGGCTCGTCAAGTCAGAATATGTGCCTGCCTCCTTCATGCTCCCATAGCTGCTGGTATATTCCCTATAATAATTTCTGTTGATTCAACAAATCATGAGTATTATGAGACTGGCATCCTGTTAGATGCTGGAGATAGAGTAGTAAACAACACAGCAGAGTCCTGCTCACGGGACTAGCAGTCTGACAGGCAGACATTACACACACACTCAATTCAGTATGGACAAGAGTTCTAACAAGACGCCCCAGCCTCAGTTTCCCCCCCCATCCAGATAGTGTTCCCCTGGGGCTAAAGAAAACCGTGCTTGGTCTCTGCCTCTGCCTGTCTTCCGACATTTCCATAACATCTACACCCTCCACAGTTTAACTCAATGAGTTCCAGGCATCACCACAGTCTCAGGGTCATTTTCCAATTCTGACCTGCAGGTGACACTTGGCTTCTACCACTTGCCTCTCCTGACGTCTTCATGGCTCAAGCCACTGCCTCTCCATCCCCCCACGCTCACCCAGATGGGGCAGGTGCTCTGCACCTCTCTGGTGGTACCGCGAAATAACATGATCCCCTGCTCTCCGCTCTGACCCAGATTTAAGATTTCTCCCTTCCCAGGGCTCCCACCCGAGGCCCCAGAGATCAGGACAGCAGGGACAGCAAGGACAGCATCGGGGCAGGAGTCCTTTGTACTGTCACTTTCTTTGGCTAAGAACTTAATATCTGTCCCAGATCTTTTATTGCTGTCTTCAAGCAGCGCACACACACACACACACACACACACACACACACACACAAACATCCCTCAAGAGAGACAGCTGATCAGATAGCTCAGGATGAGAAACAAAAATAGAGAGGAGGGGATGCGCCTCCCAGTAGGAGCAACACGGCATTTCAGAAATCACTTCTGAGGGCGCCTGGGTGGCTCAGTTGTTAAGTGTCTGCATTCGGCTCAGGTCATGGTCCTGGGGTCCTGGGATCGAGCCCCGCATTGGGCTCCCTGCTCCACGGGAAGCCTTCTCCCTCTCCCACTCCCCCTGCTTGTGCTCTCTCTCGCTGTGTCTCTATTAATTAATTAATTAATTAATTAAATCTTAAAAAAAAAGACATCACTTCTGAGAGTAACCTTAAGTAGGAGATAAACACATGATCAAAAAATAATCTATACAATCTAAAATGAATTTAGAACAAAATCCCTAAAAAAAAAAAAAAAAAAACACATATACTTAGATACACGTTACCCCTGTTTGAAGCCCAAGTATCTGTCAATTCTCTTAAAACACTTTTGCAGAGGGGCGCCTGGGTGGCTCAGTCGTTGAGCGCCTGCCTTCGGCTCAGGTCATGATCTCAGGGTCCTGGGATCGAGCCCCGCATCGGGCTCTCTGCTCTGCCGGAGGCCTGCTTCTCCCTCTCCCACTCCCCCTGCTTGTGTTCCCTCTCTCGCTCTGTCTCTCTCTGCCAAATAAATAAATAAATAAAATCTTAAAAAAAACACTTTTGCAGAGGATGTGCTCACCACTAACTCATCCGTCTGGGTCTCCACTAATGTCCAGCTGGGGGTCTTCACTGCATTTGTATCACACTTTGCTCTTTTAAGCAATGACAGTTTCTTCCAATGATTTCAGATACATCTTACCTTGTGAGGTAGGCACTTGCCAAATTTAGTTTCATTAAATACTAACGTGGCTGCTGAATGCCATGAATACAGCACTTTCTCATTTTAATGGATACCATGAAGTTCATATTTAAATACACTTTTTCATTTTGGGTTCTAGCCAGTAAAGAAAAAAACCTTAATCTCTACCACACACACACACAGCATGTGCACACACACACGTGCACACAATGATCACGTACATACACACACACATACACACACATGTACACACACATGTGCACAGTGATCACATGCAGACACATACACGCACATTGATCACAGTGATCACACACACAGTGATCACATGCTTAAGCAGAATTCCTTGTCTTTTAAATTATAAGGGCAAAAGAGAAGGAAATAGCTTTTTCCTTATTTTATATGAATTTTCATTGGGACATGCTATTTTCACGTTTTTAAAATTTAACTTAATTCTCTAAACATTAGCTTTAAAATGACCCATAAATCATAATTTCTAATGTGAAAGAAGAAGACATCAAAGAGACGACTGCTTTATTTCAACTTCCAACACCAAGAACACAACCGGTGAGTCCAAAATAAACAAACAGCAACAATAATTTGCCACCTCCTGCCAATACTTAGTATGTTGTCCCAAACCAGTGGTTTATTTTTGCTATCCTCAGGTAAAGGACCAGGCTGACGATGAAGTATTCTTCCGTCTCTTTGATCCACACCAGCTCCATGTGCACTTTTCCTTCCGAGTCCACATAGTCAACATAGTAAGTGTGTCCCAAGAAGTTAGGCCCATCAGAGGGCCCGGAAGATCTCATGCAAACAGGGGAACTGAAACACCAAAAGGGTTTCCCATATTCATCCAAAAGGGTTACGTCCATTATAGAACAACTCTACAAAATAAACACAAATACTCATGGGTGTAAGGGCAAAATGGCCAACTGGACCTGATTTCCAGGGCTAACTAATACCTGTGTAAATGTGTAAATGAAGCCTTGTTGTGAAGGATGAAGTGAAAGGGGAGGGAGGAGATAGAAGAGAACAGAGTTACAGAAGAAGGCAGGGCCACACCAAGACGGTGAGAGAGCAAGAAGCGTCGGAGGGACTAGGAACCAGGGGCGCTGTGGGGCGACGGACAGGGAGGCAGGGCGGCTGCCCACATCACCTCCACCACCGCAGCAGCAACCAGTGCGAGTAAATGCATCTCCGATAAACAAAAGAGCAATGGAACCGGGGTGGGGGCAGCGAGAACAGCACAGGGATGTTGGTGATCATTACACGCCTGCAAGGAGACAGTAAAGTGAGCCCCCAGCTGTCGGAGGTAGTAACTCACGGGAAAGAGATGGAAGAAGTATTTTTAAGACACACTGAGCAGTATCTGGTATCGGGAGGTGAGGGTAGGTGAGAAGGGGGCGCTAACCTCCTACTCTCTCCCCACTGCTGCAGAAGGGCAGGGTCTGGGGAGAAGAAACGTGTCCCTTTCAGACACGCGGCATCTACAATGCCAGTCGTGGGAGATGCTGATAATGATTATTATTAATGAGCTATAGTTTTACATTGATTTTTTAGCTGTGGTAAAACACACGCAACAGAACTTTACCACTGCAACCGGTTTTAAGCGTACAGCTTAGTGGCATTAAGTGACACTGCTGTGCGGCCTTCAGTATGGTCGACCTCCAGAACCCTTTTCATCTCTCAAGCCCCAAACTCTGGACCCATTAACTTCCCAGCCCTCCCTCCCTGCAGCCCCTGGGAACCACCATTCTACTCAATGCCTCTGTGAACTGACCACTCTCGGGACTTCGTAAAGTGGAATCTTACAGTATTTGACCTTTTGTGTCCGGCTTATTTCACTTAACATAATGCCCTCTAGGTTCATCCATGTTGTAGCGTGTGCCAGAATCTCCTTCCTTTGTAGGGTGGGACAATAGTCCACAGTATGTGTATACCACCTTGTGTTTATCCGTTCAGTGGCTGGTGGACACCGGGTTTCTTCCACCTTTTGACTCTTGTGAAAAAACGCTGCTATGAAATGAACACGAGTGTGTAACATTAGCTATATTTTTTAACATGTTCTGTTTACTAAACACTAATCCAAGCAGTTTACATATACTATTTTATTTAATTCTCAAGAATTTTTTTTCTCAAGAAACTACGAAGTAGTATGAAGGCTAAAATTTTCTAACACTTCCCTTTTTAAGAAATGGCTCATTATTTGCCATGACTTATGCCCTGTGTTAGTATTTTATTAATTGGAATTTAAACGCTTACTCTTAGATATCTGCATAAAATGAACAATGATATCAACCTAATTATAGAGACACAGGTATTACAGATACCTAGACAGATATATAAAGATATTATAGATGTCAGCATAAACACTGCTTTCAGAGATCTATACATGATTAAATGTGGCCAATAGCACTGACCATTTGGACCTGAGTATGATCAGGCCAAAGAGTCCTGACTCAAAAAAGTGTTTCTCAGAGAGAAATTAAAGGAACACAAACATTCCAAAAGTTAAAAAAAAAAAAAAGAGAGAGAGAGATGGTCTAGTAAGTAAGGGATGAGAAGTGGTTCCCACCTCTGGAGGAGACCTGAGTGAAGAACGAGCCAACATGAACCATCCCTGGCCCCCGACGGCAGAGAGCACAGACCAGAGCCAAAAGCCCCTGCCCACATGAGGTGGGGGCCACCCAGCGAGACAGTCTGAGGAGCCCAACACTAGACCCTCCACATCCTGGAACAGCACACATCTACCCATCACACCCTCTGCTTCTGGCAGAACAGGGACCACAGTTCACAGACCATGGAGAAGGGCTCACTGGGGCTGAGAACAGGGGGAACCAAAGCGAACCCTGAGAGCTAGAATGTGTCTCTGTCTGTGCTCAGGCAGCCAGAGCCCTTCTGGAATAAACAGCTATCATCATGGCCATTTGATGAAGGAAGCTCCGTGGCCATGTCAACGCCCAAGATAATACACCTGGTCAGGTGGTCATGCGGACCCAAGACTTTCTTTACCCCATCGCCCTTCATTATCTTAACTACTGGTTTAGCAGTCTCTCGGTTTTGTTACTTAAAACCTCATCAAAATCCGGCAGCACAGACACAGTGGCTAGAACCATGAGCAAGGAGGAGGCCATGAGAAGAAGGTGACACCCTGGGCTGCCCCAACATTTCAGAGGAAGATGGAGAAGGAAATCCAGGAGGAACGGTCGAGAGGTGTAAGAACTCTTTGATAAGGATGCTGCTCATGAGCCCTGAGCCTTTCAGGAAATGGCTTCCTGTCTGCTTTCGGCCCCTCAGCTGCCGACAGAGTTGTGAGCTATCTCCCAAAGCTCTCCTGGTTCTAAAAGCCTAGCATCCTCCAATTCCTACATATCCTATGGAACACCCAGCACACAGTGGCACAAAAACCCTTTAACAGCCTCAACTCCAAATTCTTTATCCTGGGTTGTGAGGCCCTTTGTGAGCGCCCCCCCAGCCTGCCTTTCCACCCACCTCCTGCTACTCCCTCCCTCCTCTGGTGCATTCCTCACTGGGTGCGGGGCCCGGTCACACTGGGGAAGCTCAAGATGGGTAGACACCCGCTGCTGGGCTCTTCCACCCCTTTCCAGGCTCAGTGAATACCCAAACGCTGCTTCACAGAGCACAGAGGCCACCTCCTCCTTCATGCACGTGGGGTGTCGGGTTCCTCCCAAGGTGCCGACTCCTTTAATCACCCAGCACTGCCAGCAAACCCACCAGGGCATCTTTCTTGGGGGCTGGGGTGGGACATGCCCATCGGCAGGCTTCACTATTCCTACATAAAGCACAACCACACTTACACTAAAATATCTAGCTTGAATTACAACGGATGCCGAGCTCCATATAGATCTAGAAGTAAGTTACATTAAAATAACACAAAAAATGCCAAGGCATGAAAGGAGAAAGTACAAGGAACGGATATAAGAAAAGGCTTACCATAGGAAACTCCATCCATCAGCACTTCTGATAGGAACAGAAAGAAGGCAGGGCAGGAGAGCGGTTTTGACTGGCACTGAATTCCACCAAAGCCTGCAGCAGCGACCACCCTGGCCATTCAAACGGCCTTTGTAAGACAAACTGGCGAGTGGTCGGAGAGCAGCGGGCCTGTGTGGGCTCAGCACTAACAGCACCCGGGGCAGGCGGCTCTCAATGTATTTGAGACCACCATCTGACTTCAAAAAGAAAAAGAAAACCTCATCAGCTTTTAACGTGATGTTTTTAAGTGTTTACGGCTGAGCAATCCCCCGTATAAAATGACGAGTTGCTGACGTTGGGCTCCAGGCACCCAGGAAAGAGTTACGTCTGGTTTGAACGACCGACGGGGCCACCCTCGCACTCCCGTGCTCCTCTGGCAGAGAAGACCCCCCTGTGAAGAGTAACCAGGAGGACCCCAGAGAGCCCACCCGTGACCACACACCACTCCAACAACACAGTGGGACAGGCGGCTCCGCCGTCCGTCATTATCATGATCATCGATATCCGTCCCGAGCCCAGAGTCGCCAGCTTGGGTGACACTTTCTCACTGACCTACGCTCCAACGGCGTGCTGAGCGACAGTCCAGAAGGCTGTTTCACAATCTCCGCCACAAGCATGCTGCTTTGTTTTTTGGTTTTTCATAGTTACATGTATTTAAGAAACTTTTTTACAGTTTACCCTTGTTAATAAAATGTTTTTAACTCCTTGAGAGCAATTTCTCAAAACATGTTTTATAGTTTCACTACAGTTACGCTGCTCAGATGCCTGAGGGAAATGCCTGACCTGCGTGGCGAACACAAGGGACAGGACATCACTTACTCGACTTTTCTTCTTTAGGAACTCGGAGGCTATCTCAGTCCTAATATCAAACCCCAAAACTACCAACAGGAAAATACAAATGGACCTTGCCCAACTGCAGCAGGCCCCCGGGAGAGGGTACAGCCGTGGAGCCCCACTCCAGCTCCCCCCCGAGCCCAGCTGGGAGAAGGAACTGCAGGGGAAAGTGTGCAGGGACACGCAGTCCATGCCTGACTGCAAGGACCCAAAACCCCGTTTTCAGATCGAGCCATTTTGCTGGAAACATGCATTCCTGAGTCACGTCGGTCTAGCGACCTACAGAATCACGGCCTGGAGCTCATTTTGAAGCTACACCTTCAGCTTCTGGTTGCTGTAAAAAAATCTATCCCCGCATTTGCAGCTAAATGCTATTTAGGGTGGTCTGTTCCACAGCTTAGTCTGCCCTACCTAAAGCCCCACCAGAGACTGTGTGTGTGACGAGAGCCAGGATAGAGCTCTGTTTCTCTGTAGAATTACTCCACATCCCTCCCTCTGCTCTCATCCTGCTCCAAATACCAGAAAACACAGAACAAATTACATCAGTTTTATAATCACACAGACACGTTAAGTCTTCAGTATCTGTATTCTGCCTTTCTTGGACCACAAGGTCTACTCTGACTATATTTTATTTTAGTACATATTTTTATAAAACCCATTAAAAAAAACCAGATCTGTGTTCTTAAAGACATGAAGCAATATTCCTTTATATATGATAAAAATAATCTATACCAAAGTTTAAATATTTGTTTTCAAATAAATAAGGGCTAAGAAAGCAGCTCATTGTATCAAATAGCAAGTGGCTCAAGAGATAATACTTAATGATAATTAACTGTTTTTAACACTCAATGATAACACTGCTGTTGTCATCATCAGTAATTGTTCTAACAAAGTGTCCACACTTGTATGGCAGAATAGAGGCGTGTTACTGATGACAGATCCCAGTGGCTCACCAGGAATACGTAAATGCTATTCATCCCACAAAACAAAGGTGGAGAATAATGAGAACCAGGGGCAGCCATGGGCACAAGATCACAGAAGAAACAAAACTACGTCTCAAAGGGTCTCATCCTCCTCAGCCTCCTCTTCTTTCCCCCTTCACTGCCGACTCCCAACCACTAAATAAATTCTCCCATCCATGTGGCTAATTTTTGACGAAGCATAAATTGATGTAACTGTTCAAGGGAGGGTATTCAAGGAAATATCTGTATCCTGACTTGTAACTTGATGTAAGAGCAAGTAAGATGTTGAGTCAATGCTACTTGCCTGGTCCAACCTAGAGCTCCCCTTTTTCTCCATAAGACAGACAGACAGACAGAGGGGCTTCAAGGGAGGGCAGGGGTACAAAAACATTGCTGCATACTACGCACCACTCCTGATCCCCCACACTCAACAAGAAACAGAAGGTACAAGCTAAGAAAATGTGCACATATCTTCAGACATGAGAACACTAAAACTAGGACTTTAAAAGCAGTATCAAAGATATACATAGACAGACTTTTTTTTTATTATACAGAAACCAGGTAACACTAAGAAAATAAAACAACAAATTACCTTTATACAGCCATCGAAAACATCAGTTCTCCAAGAGAGGCCAACTTTTCCAATAAGAGGTAGGTGTTCTGTGTTATTTTTGAAACTTATAACAACAAGCTTCACATATCCATTTTCAATGGATCCTGAAAAGATTTAAGATTTTTTAAATTATGACATATCCATGCAGGACAAGTCAAGACTCTTTAGGCTTGCTGTTTCATAAAGAATGCCTCATCTAGCCACGTCCTGGATGCAGGCATCTGGCTTGAGGCCGGTGGCATACCCACACTCCAGAGACAGAGACACAAGTGCACACTCTGGAAACACGATCTCAAAGGGGGTGGGGGGAGCTGACTGGGGTGAACCTGGATCTCACCTGTCACCGATGAGAGGTTGCTAAGGAGGCTGAGGTTCTTCTGATTTGATTAAGCTAACAGCAGTACAAACAGTACACAAGAACTGTGGAGCTTTCCAGAAAGCAGATGCCAGAGTGGTCCAGACATGAGATGTGAGGGAGCAAGGAGGGCAATGTCCAGAGGACTGCGGAACTTGAGAGCAGGGAAGTATGGAAGAGATGAGAAGCCCCACGCACATAAAGGAATAAACATCTTTCATGTGCTTATTGGTAAGTAAAAATCCTTGCACTTGCTACCAACAGCTTGAGACCAGAGGCCTTGCCCCTCCTCTGCCTAGTTAAACACTGACGAAGAGCTACCTGGCCACTAGCAAGGGCCCAACACAATCCAGGTGCGCGAGTTCCACTACCCAAGGCCCTGATGCTCGGACAGCCCCCAGGACTGCTGAGCTTCCCGCGACCATGAGCTCTGCACCCTCCTTTTACGTGCCCTAAAAAGTGACCAGCACACGGGACAACATAACAGCTCCTTGACTTGTACGCAAGCTTTCTTCAGAGAGAGACACCTCGACAAAGGTAAGATGTGAGTCACAGGGCAAAGCAGACAGAAGAATGGGGAAGAACAAATGTTCTTTGGCCTTAGGTGGGTTATTTCAGGAGAGAAATAAAGCCAAAGCTAGGCTGCCTTAGGAGCCAAAAGCCCTACCCTAGAAATTCAGCAGGTGCTGTCACGTAAGCTGAGCCTTAGTGCCGCTTTGCCAGCAGCCTCTTCTGTGACACGGTAATGGCTCTAAGGGAGAGACCCCTAGGAGCAGAGCTTTCCAGCCCTGCAGGAGGGTGCTGGGAGCCCATCTGTACCAAGGACAGAGGCAGCCCACGACGTGGTCCCCTCGCTGCTGAGTAATTACCAAGGACCATGCAGCTCCTCTCCTCCTCTCCCCCGGTGCGGGAGTGAATGCCAAATGACACTGACCCTTCCCGGCAAGAGCTCCACTGTCACCTCGGCAGGGCTCGACGGAAGCAGGGAGGAAATCTGTGAGAAGGGAAGCCTCAGAGGAGACGTGGTAATGACATTCTGAATGGACCAGATGTGGTTCTGCTCTGCTCTATATTACTGCACAGCCATGTGCAAAATCGAGAGAGACCTCCGACCGGCTGGCATGTGCACTGGCAGCCAGACGATGCCGTACAGAAAGCCACGAGTTCATTTTCCATGTGGCTTGTCCTCAGGACACTGCAGAAAATGGACCCCAAAGTACAACAGCCAATAACATCTCAATGGCAATTGTCTAAGCTAATAAACATGAAATCTCTGTGGAAGCAAGGACTGTTGTTATTTTATTACCAAATATTCTCCCGCTTTAGAACAACTTTAACATTTGCAGTATCTTGAAAGGTCAGAGCTCTCTCGGCATGCTCTGTAAGTGCTTGTATCTATCAGAGACAAAGGTTAAGCTCACCCAACATTTAAACAATCTGCACACTGAATGTATGTGTGAAAACGTGCATATATAAAATAGGCAATATTTTTGAGTATTTACTGTACACCAGCCATTGTGTTAGGCACTTTATGTAGAGTAGCTTAAAAGACTACTTTAAAATATCTTAAAATCCTACTATTAATTAGGTATTACAGTTTTCTGAATTCACAGGTGAGAGAAGGGCACACAAAGAGATTAACTGTACGTCACCCAAGGTCATACCACTGGTAAGTGACAGAGACATGATTCAAACATTATGTGTCTATTATAAGATGGATCTTATAATAGATTAAAACATATACAAAAAGGGGAAACATAATCACCTATTTGCTTAAATACTGAGAATTTATAATATAGATTTAAATTTTCATAAAGTTTTGCTTTTGTATTACTGCCAATAGAGAAAAATCTATAAATTAGCAGACAATATTTGCTGGGGAATCACTTATGGTTCCCCCAAATTTGTGGCAATTCCTGTGTCTATGCATCTCATGCTTACTCCTCTCCCCTCCCCAACCTTCGTATAACTAGGTCATAAGTGGCCTGGTTCCCTCACTTGAGCTAACATACCCTTAGTGAATTCCTGTGTTGCTTAAACCCATCAGAATAAATTCTGTTGTTAGAAACTCCAACTCTGGGCACCTGGGTGGCTCAGTTGGTTAAGCGACTGCCTTCGGCTCAGGTCATGATCCTGGAGTCCCGGGACTGAGTCCCGCATCGGGCTACCTGCTCGGCAGGGAGTCTGCTTCTCCCTCTGACCCTCCTCCCTCTCATGGTCTCTGTCTCTCATTCTCTCTCTCTCTGAAATAAATAAATAAAATCTTTAAAAAAAAAAAAAAAAAAGAAACTCCAACTCTAACCTACCAAACCACAAGACCATCCCCAAAATGCAGAGAAATTAAATTCAAGGCTCACTGCCCTTGCCTTCAAGTGACATTCACTTACAAGCCTGCCTTTTAGAGTCATGAAGGCCTCATTCCAAGCCCTGCCCAGCCATTTACTAGCTGTGTAACCATGGTCAAGTTCTAAGCTGAGTAAAATAAGGACACAAATAGAAAGTACTTTATACGGCTTTGTGAAGATTAACAAAACGAAGAATACACATTAACATTACAGGGTAGATTATTATATATCCCAGGCTAGATGTGCTAAGCACCTTATATGTATTACATCCTCTAAGAGCCAAGCCTACTGCCAAGTAGAAAGTACGTATGTAGCACGTGCATGGACGACAAGACTCAATAATTATAAACACATCTGTTTGCCCAAATGATCTACAGATTTAATGCAATCACAATCATAAACCCAGCGGGCATTTTAATAACTTATGAAGAAT